>NW_028227275.1:2035000-2072500 GCF_978045245.1 Mus caroli
AGTGGAAGCCACTACTCATTTTAATTGAATGGCACCAGCCTGGGAATCTGGCACCTAGACTCATCTAAACTACTTACAGCTCTAGACAAAAGGCTGCTTTCTAAGCTCCAGTTTCCCCATTTGCCAAGTGGTGTAGCTTGGTGGAAAGCTCAGACTCTACAGGAGGGCAAATGCCTGGGATAGAATTCCTGACTTGTTGGCTTGTAGGTGAACTCCGAAAGTTACATAACCTTCCAGGGCTTCTATCAAAAGGAGGCAATTCTTACCCAAGGTCAGGGTGCCTGGGGAGGATTAAGTGAGAAAATTCATGACGCCATCTCACTAACACTTATCAGCCCCTGACTCCCCAAGGCTCTGTGACTGCACACCCTGCTGCTGGGTGTCCAAGATCCCCTTGACAAATGAGATTTCTAGTCCAGCCTTAGGGATCCTGATTGTGTGGATCTGGAAGAAAGCTTGGAGATGTGTGATTTAAGCAGACCCCTGGGTGAATCTGAGGTGGGTGCTGGTTCAGGGAGCCCTGAACTTGATGGAGACAGGAGTCTTATGACAGCCCCAAGTGTCCCAACAGCACCCCAAGCATCTCCCTGGCCATGGAGTAGAACTGTCGCTATGATAAAGGTGCAAGAAAGAGGCACCCTCCACAGAGCGGGTCTCTGCTCTCTGGGACCAGCTTTCACTCAGACCCAGCTGACAAGGCCCCCAAACCATGTCCCCGGGGAGCACCAGCTGCCCCCAAACCATGTCCCCAGGGAGCACCAGCATGCAAAGGCCATGCAGGACCATGAACAGAGGAAAGCAGGCTCTCAAACCTTCTCCTCCTCCTCCTGTTTTCTCATTTATCTCTTATTCTCTTTTATTTTCTCTCGTTCTGCTGACTATCTTTCATCTCTGGTCCTCTAGTGCTCTGTTGATTATTCCTTTGCACGACCAAACCAAACCAAGGGATGCAATACAGATGGACAGGCACTAAGGATGCCTGATGAGCATCTCCTGCCTTGCAGAGACCTAGTGCATCTCATCTCTGCTTGAAAAGGGTTCTTACTACTGGCTGGTCTCAGAAGGTGGGTTCCCCTTCTCTCCCGCAGGATATAGTCCTGCAGGCATGAATCCCACCCACTCAGCTAAAACAACAACCTAGCCATCACCAGTCCCAGCCCCTGACCCCACCCCCTACAAGCCCACTGCAAACAGACTGAAATAGGAATCAATTTGAAATCCAAGCCCAGTTTGGATGGTTCCATGAAGTCTCAAAGCTGGAGTTGCACCTCTGATCCCACCCAACCCACCAAATCTCCAGCGACTAACTCTCTCTTTAGCCCTGGAGGCCGGGTGGGGCTGATGGGAGCCTGAGGCACAGCCGGAAAGGGAAAGCTGGGCCTTAAGAGCACCTACTTATGGCTCTAACTTTCCTCACTGCACCCCTGGGAGGGCGTCTGTTCATCTCTCCACTACTCAGAGAACAGAAGTGAGACCCGAGGAAACCATTTGCCTACATTCTGTCAGGAGTGAGAATGTTACAGGCAAGCTGCTCACAGGCTCCTGTCAGGGCACCTCCGAGGCAGTAACGGCTCCTTGGCACCTACCTGTCAGGTTACATTTCAGGATGTTGCACAGATCGTCCAGGAACTTCTTCAACTCAGGGTTCTCCTCTGCTTCTGGGTCAGGGCGGCCCTCGACAGCGGAGAAGAGAGCAGCACCCACCAGCGCATAGGTCACCAGGCAGCAAAGGAAGCAGAGGCCGGGCAGAAGCTTGCCCAGGGCTTCAGGGCAGCATCCCCTGGCCTTCCCCAGGGCCTCGGGACAGCATCTCCTGGCCTCAGGTGGCTCCTCAGCCTCCATCCTCTTGGAGTAGCTGAGGGCAGGACAGGAGGAGTGTGTAGAGGAGGCTGGAGCATACAGCCTGGGAGAGGAAGGTGGGAGTGGCCGGAGAATGGCCAGGCTCCAGCCTTAAGTGGATGGTGCGTGAGCTTCCCAGAGGACTGGGAAGCAGCCGGAACCCATCATGTTTGGCTCATCCAAACAACTGGGATGGCGCCCCTGCTAGCGCCCCAAATTGTTATTGATCCTCCTGACCAGCGCCAGAGTTTCTGGCGGGGACTTTAGGAGGACCTCAGAGATTGTTTTGTACTTTGCTCTGCCTTTCCTGTTCTGAAACTGCAGCTTCGGCTTCCAGGTACCAAATCTGGCATTCAGTACTTAGTCAAATGACTGTTCTTTCTGAACAATTCAGGCACTCCTTACCCCGGCATACCTGGAATACTGGACAACAGGAATAAGAATTAGCACAGCATAGGCTCACTGTTTCCAAAATGCTGGAACCTGTCTGGGTCTCTCACTGACCTGGAACTTGCTAAATAGACCAGGCTGACTGGTCTGGAAACCGCTTTCACCTGTCTCTAACTCCCCAGGCTCCGCCTCCCCAGGCTCCGCCTCCCCAGTTCTGGGATCATAAACAGGTGCTGTCAGTCCCTGCCTTTTTCTTCTTTTTTTCAAATGATGATTTGGGGGATGGAACTCATGTCAGCAAGGCACATACTTTACTAAGTCATCTACCTAGCCCGAGCTCACTATTTATTGAGCTCTTCCTCCTCTAGAGGAAAGTAAATCTTTCTAATCCAGGGTGAGTGAAGTGTTCTGGCTTGAATGTTGTTGTCCTCCCAAATTCTCTGTTAGGAAACTCTCTGTTAGGAAACTCTCTCTGTTAGGAAACTCTGTCTTTTGGGTCTTATGTGGCTATTGCTAGCTGGAAATCAGAGCATCTGTGACTACCCACGTGAGACATCCACAAGGTCCCTCCCCGTTCTGAGAATACGTCAGAGGCCGGGGAGAGGGACCCTTCTTCATTGATGTAGCTGTCTAAGAGCTGCCCATCCACCTGGACTTGGGTAGAATTGTCTCTGCTGAGTCAATGTCCTTCTGTCTGAGGTGACTAGAAAAAGAGCCCCTCTTGGCTCGGCAGGTCAGGGTGCATGTTACCAGGCTTGACAACCGAAATCCACAAGTGGAATGAGAGAGCTGGCTTCTGCAAGTTGCCCTCCGGCTTCCATGTGTGTTCCATGGTATGTGCACACATGTGCACGTGGACGCACACACTAATAAATAAATGTTTAAAAATCATGAAGAAATAAACTCTCAGGGTTGGAGAGACCGCTGGCTGCTCTTCCAGAGCACCTGGGTCCGATTCCTCGGACTCACTCGACGACTCACAGCTGTCTGTAACTTCAAAGGATCCAGTGAATCTTCTGGGCTCCACTGGAACTATATGGACGTGGTACACAGACTTACATGCAGGCAAAACATCCATACACACAGCGTAATAATAAAAAAATTACTTTAAAAGGAGTTTTTAGAGTTTATTAATTCTCAGTAAAATAATTAGTCACCATGATATACAGCTTGGAAGAAACTAACTCAGAAGGTAGAGTAAGCAGCTCCCAGGTGAGGATGTGGTCAGCATAGTAGGCCCTCATCACATACTGACACTCTGACTAGTGGCACACTGGATCTCTAGCTCCAGAATTGCACGACATTAACTACTGCTCTTTATAAATTCCCCAATGTGCGGCTTTTGCTATAAATGTGAATGGACCAAGACGGGAGGAATAGCGCAGTTCTCCCGAAGACCCTGGCCACCATATTCTTCTCCACTCTCTCCCCCAGTCCTCCCACCTCTCATACAGGCATTCAGGGGCCAAGCTGCTCAAACACAAATAACCCACCAAGTCTTTTACAAGTAACGAGAAGCCAATTACACGCCTACATGAAGCATGGCATTGACTCCTAAAGATCAAATTGCTGTGTTACAATCAAGTTGTACAGCCAACTTTATATTTGTATCCTACGGGTTTTAATCACGGCAGGGGAGAGTGTGGGAATGGAAGGAAGAAAGTCTTCATATAAAAGGTTGGCAGGAAGAGGGTGGGAGAGAAAGCCAGACCTCCAAGGCTTGCTTATTTGACCCCACCTACCCATATGTGCAGCCTCCAGAGAATTACTTCTTGCTTAAAATTCTACTTGTAGCCCTTTGATTCTACCCTGAGGAGAGGTCATGTGGTCTTCTATAGGCTTAACAAGATAAGGACAGTTCTTCCAGAAAAGACAGACGTGCAAAGCTGGAGATATAGCCCTTATGGCAGAATGCTTGCCTAGGATGAATTGAGCCCTGGATTCTGTTTCCAGCCTTACAGAAACATGGTGTCCTGGCACATGCTTAGAGTCCCAGCACCTGTGAGGTGTATAAAAAGGTAGATCCAAGATCATCCCTAGTTACCTAGTGAGCCCGAGGCCAGCCCAGACTACAGGACCCTGTCTCAATGAACAAGTAAATACATAGAATATAGGGGTGAAGTCTTCGTGTAGGCACCAGCTCGACTTCTCCTTGTTCAATGAGTTGTGTGGTTGTTGTCCTTGGCAATGGGGCCCTGCAGTCAGTTTGCAAAGATCAATCTTTTTTTCTTAGCAACAGCCTGAGTTGTTTGGTGGTTTCCACGGGGACCCCTTTGACCAACGACTCAAGGGAATACTCCCAGTCCCACCAGTGGAAGCCTCACCTGGCAACAAGAGATGGCCAGTTGTTGAGGCTCTGTATCCTCCATTGCTAGGAGTCCTCTTTAGGGTCACCCTCATAGATTTCAGGAAGTTCCCACTGTCCTAGATTTTCACATTACTCCCCAATTCCAGCCACCTCTCCTCATACTCCCTCCGCCCCCCCCCCGATCCCACTTACTTCTATCCCCACCCACCCCAGTTCACCTATAAAATCTATCCTATTCCCCCTCCCAGGAAGATCTCTGCCCCCTCCTGCCCCAACTCCTCTCTCTACCTAAACTTTTTTGGACTGTAGCTTGGTTATCATTTACTTAAATGACTAATATCTACTTATGAGTGAATACATTGCATATTTGTCTTTCTGAATCTGGGTTATCTTACTAAGGGTGATTTTTTTTTTCTAGTTCCATTTGCCTGACATTTTCATGATGTCGTTTTCTTTAACAGCTGAGTAATACCTCATTGTATAAATGTACCTCATTTTCTTTATCTATTCCTCTGTTGAGGGACATCTAGGTTGTTTCCAGTTTTTAGGTATTAATGAATAAAGCCACAGTGAACACGATTGAGCAAGTGTCCTTGTGGTAGGGTGGCATGTCATTTGAGAATATGCCCAACAGTAATACAGCGAGATCTTGAGGTAGATTGAGTCTCAACTTTCTGAGGAATCACTGTACTGGTTTCCATAGTGGCTGTTCAAGTTTGCACTCCCTCCAGTAATGAAGGAGCACTCCCCTTGCTCCACATCCTTGCCAGCATGAACTATTGCTTGTATTATTGAGGTTGGCCATTCTGACAGGTGTAAAATGGAATCGCAAAATACCTTGATTCATATTTTCCTAATGGCTAAGAACCTTGAACATTCGTTTAAATGCTTCTCAATCACTTGAGATTTCTCTGTTTAGATCTGCCCTGTCATTCTTATCAAGTGTGTGTGTGTGTGTGTGTGTGTGTGTGTGTGTGTATAGTGGGGGGGGGGAGGGAATGGCTAGACAGGGATGGAGACCTCAGGTGGTAACTGAGCAGGATGAGAACAGACTCTCAGGAAACAGGCTTCAGTGACTCAGTGAGATAGCTCATTTAATGGGGGTGGGACAAAGGCTGTTTAAACCTTTGGGCATGTAAGTAGGGGCCATGGGTGAGTGTACATCATTGCCTAGGTCTGAGGACGCCTCATTTGCATAAGGAGGAATCCCAGGTGCTGCTGGACATAACCTTATAAGGGGAAAGAAAGTTTAACTTGGCTAATGGGCAATGTGACTTCCTCTGATTGGGCAAGGGTGGAGGCACAGGTCTATGTGCATGGGGACACACAAGGCTGGGGCAGGTAAGGGAGCAATCTTGCTCCTGCTGATCCCAGGATGAGACTTCTGGGGTTTGTACAGGCCTTGCTCCAGGCTTGCTCCCCTTGGTTCCACAGCCCCACACCTACCCCATCTTTTAATTAGATTCTTTGCTTTTTGTTTGTTTGTTTGTTTACTTGTTTTATCTAGTTTCTTGAGTTCTTTGCATATTTTGGATATTAGTCCTCTATCAGATGTGGAGTTGTTGAAAATTTTTTCCCATTCTGTAGGCTGTCGTTTTGTTCTTTTGATGGTGTCCTTTGCCTTATAGAAGCTTTTCAATGTCATGATGTCCCATTTATTAATTTTTTATTTTAGTGTCTGTGCTACTGGGATTCTGTTCAGGAAGTTGTCTCCTGTGTCAATGCATTCAAAGCCTGAAAATACCACCTTCTCTTCCATCAGGTTCACTGTCTCTGATTTTATATTAAGATTTTTGATCCAGTTGTAGTTGAATTTTACGAAGGGTGATCAATATGGATCTATTTAAATTCTTCTTCATGGAAAACAATTTGAGCAGCACTGTTTGTTGAAGATAATATTTTTTCAGTGTGTAGATCTGGATTCTTTACTTAAAAAAATACAGGTATCTGTATGTGTGTGAATGTATGTCTGGGTCTTCATTTCTACTTCATTAATCAATATGTCTGTTTTTATGCCAGTACTATGGTGTTTTTATTACTATAGCTGGGTACTAAAACTTGAAATCAGGTGTTGTAGGGCATCCAGTAGTTCTTTCATTGGTCAAGATTGTTTTAGCTATCCTGGGCTTTTTGTTTTTCCGTATGAAGTTGAGAATTGTCATTTCAAGGTCTGCATTTAATTATGTTGGAATTTTTATGGGGATTGCATTGGACCTGTAGTTTGCTTTTGGTAGGATGGTCATTTTACTATATTAATTCTACCAATTCTTGAGGATGGAAGAGCATTCCATCTTCTGATATCTTCTTCAATTTCTGTCTTCAAAGACCTGAAGTTTTTATTATACAAGTCTTTCACTTGCTTGGTTAGAGTTACCACAAGATCTTTGATATTATTTGTGGCTGTTTCGGAGGGTGTTGTTTCCCCGATTTCTTTTGTAGTTTGTCAGTAAGGCCTTAGTAGAGGGCTACTTTTTGTAAGTTAGTCTTGTATCCATCCACTTTGGTGAAAATGTTTATCAGCTGTAGAGATTTCCTGGTGGGATTCTTTGGGTCACTCATGTGTACTATGGTATTATCTGCAAATAATGATGATTTGACTTCTTCCTTTCCAGTTTGTATCCCCTTGACCTTATTCAGTTGTCTTATTGTTCTAGCTAAAACTTCAAGTACTGTATTGAATAGATACAGAATGGAAAACCCTATCTTGCCCCTGATTTTACTAATTGCAGAGCCCACTTTTTAAGGAGCAAGACATTGGGTTAGAGAGGTGGCTCACTGGTGCTCAGCTCTCAGCACCTGCATGGCAGCTCACAATCATATGTAACTCCAGTTCCAGAAGATCTGATACCATTTTTTTGGCTTCCTCGGGCACCAGGCACATATGTGAGATATAGATACATATGAAGGCCAAATATCAGTACACATAAATAAAAGCCAGATGTGTTGGTGTGCACATGTAACCCCAGTACTGGAGAAGCAGAAATAGGCAGATCTCTGCGGCTCACTAGTCAGCCAATTATACTTGACACATTCTATGGCAGTGGCAATCCTGCCTCAAAATAAGGATTAAAGATACCTTCTGACCTCCACACACATGGACATGTACCCATGCACACACAAACACACATATGCACATACACATACATACACAAAAAATTAACCATCATAGTGACTTAACAGGAATGAAGATCTGTTGGTCTCTGGCTGCCAAGTTGTATGGATTTTATTTTTATTACTGTTTTATTACTCCACCATACCGCAGGGCAGCAGTTTGCAAAGTGAAGTTCTTGTTAGACATGGAAGCTCTGTGCTCCATACATGACTAGCTGACTTGGGAAAAGCAGGAGAGAACAATTGCCTTGTGGTATTGTCCTCCTCATCCGTACAGTTAAAATTGTATTCTTAGCTACATCTGTGCTCCAGCAGTGAGACTCCTGTCTCAAAATAAGGACAGAATTGAGGAGGAAGAGGCAGGATGTGCCTGACAATAGACTTTCTTCAGCCAGTGAAGTGGAGACCCCACACATCCCTTCCCACACATTTATCTGAGAATAACAACCTGCTGACAGCCACACTCAGCCACACGGACCACCAGGAAATACAACAGCTAGCAGGTGTCTGCTGCCCAGAAGAAGGAAAGAACTGGTTTTAAGGGCACCAGTGACTGTGTCTCAGCAAGGGAGGTGGGTAACCTGAGGCTGCTTCTCCTTTAAGCTGTTCTGTTGGTCATTTTATCGCAGTCACGGTAAAAGAAATCAAGACGACCACTTTAGAAAATTCAGTTTCCTTAAAAGTTAAACACAACCCAGCAACCATACTCTATTGATATTTATTCAAATAAGTTGAAAACCTATATCCACACAGAATCTTATAAACAGATTGCTTAGGGGCCTGAAATATGGGTAAGCAGTTAAAGGCACTTGCCACCAAGCCTAATCACTTGAGTTCAATACCCAGGACCCCACATGACTGAAGGAGTGAACTGACTCCCAAAGGTTTTCTTCAGAAGCCCCACATATGCTTAGGAACACAGGCACACTTGTACATGTGCATACACACACACACATACATATATATATGATAGATACATACCTACACATACATACATACATACATACATACATACATACATACATACATACGTACATATTTAAAAATAAACAGACGCTCACAATAACTTTACATAATTGCCAAAACTTGAATGTAACCCGGAAGTCCCTCAATAGGTGAATGAATAAATAAATCTTGCTGCATCCAGTTGGTAGAAGATTATTTAGCACCAAAAATGCCAACAAGCTTCACAATGAACATAATACTACGCAACAGAAGCTGGGTGACACTCTGGAAAAGGCAATGTTGTAGAATCATAAGAAATAATTGGTTTCTAGGGCTAACAGGGGAGAGAGAGAAGTAGGTGGATAAAGCACAGAGGCTTTTTAAAAAATATATTTACATTTTTTGAGTTTAATGTGTGGACATAGTCATGTGTGTATGGTCCCTGAGGAGGCCAGAAGAAGGTGTTGGATTCCCAAGAGCTGGAATTACAAGTCATTATGAAGAAAGCAGTGTTGCTCTTAACCACTGAGCCATCTTTCTAGCCTGGAGCACAGAGGTGTTTTTTTTTTTTTTTTGTTTGTTTGTTTTCTGGAACTATTTTGTGTGGTACTGCATGGTATGTGCATATTACAGTGTAGTTCTCTAAACTCATGAACTCTACAGAATGGACATGAACCCTACTATGGACTCTACATGACAGAGGTGTGTCAGGGCAGGCTCAGCGACTGTCACAGGTAATACCTACAGTGCAGAATGTTGGACATGTCTCCACAGTAAGGAATGGAGTGTAACCAAACAGTCTGCTTTCTGCTTAGCTTTGCTGTGAGCTTGAAAATACCTCTTAAAGATGAATCGGGGGCCAATGAACTGCTCAGAAAATACAGGTGCCACTGCCTGGCCTAGTCTAGTCCCCTAAGTTTGATCTCTAAGTTGGGAGGGAAAGAACCAATTCCTACAAGTCGTCTTTTTTTTTTTTTTAATGTTTTCATATTAGTGAGAGAGATCCAGCCATGGGGGAGGCAAGCAAAGGCCCAAGCCGTGTGCAAGCTGAACAGGCTGCTGTCATTTCTCCAGTCTGTTGTCTACTTGCGAGCATGAGTAGCTGGTGCCATGCACTGATCCACACTCTTTTTTTCCTTATTCACTTTACATCCTGATCAAAGCCTTCACTTCCTCCTCTCTTCCCAGTTCTACCCTCACACACCCCATCCCCCAACTACCCTCTCCTTCTCCTCAGGATGGGGAAGCCCCCATGGGTACCAACTCAACCTATTACACCAAGTCTCAGCAGGACTTAGTGCATCCTCTCCTATCTAGGCCAGACAAAGCAGCCTAGCTAGGGGAAAGGGATGTGAAGACAGGCAACAGAGTTAGAGATAGCCCCTGCTCCAGTTGTTAGGAGATCCTCGTGAAGACCAAGCTGCACATCTGCTACAAATATGTAGCTGGTCTAGGTCCAGCCTCTGCATGCTCTTTGGTTGGTATTTAGCCTCCATGACCCCCATAGGCTCAGATTAGTTAGCTCCATAGGTCTTTTTGTGGTGTCCTTTGCCCCTCAATCCTTTCCCCCACTCTTCCACGAGATTCCCCAAGCTCCACCTAACGTTTGTCTGTGGTCTCTGCATCTGTTTCCATTTGCTACTGGGTGAGGCCTCTCAGAAGATAGTTACACTAGACTCCTGTCTGCAAGCATATTAGAGTATCATTAATAGTGTCAGGGGTTGGTTCTCTCCCATGGGATGGGTCTCAAGTTAGGCCAGTAATTGGTTGGCCATTCCCTCAATCTCTGTTCCATCTTTATCCTGAATCCAAGAACACATAAAAACATCATCCACCATGATCAAGTAGGCTTCATCCCAGGGATGCAGGGATAGTTCGATATAGGAAAACCCATCAATGCAATCTACCATATAAAAAAAATGAAAAAAAAATCACATGATCCTTTGACAAAATCCAACACTCCTTCATGTCAAAAGCCTTGGATACAAAGACCATACCTAAACACAATAAAGGCAATAGCCAACAAGCCAATAGCCAACATCAAATTAAATGGAGAGAAACTTAAAGCAATCCCACTAAAATCAGGGACAAGACAAAGCTGCCCACTCTCTCAGTATCTATTCAATATAGTATGTCAAGTTCTAACTAGAGCAATAAAACAACTAAAGGAGATCAAGAGGATACAAATGGGAAAGGAAGAAGTCAAAGTATCACTATTCATAGATGGTAGCATAAGTGACCCTGATTCACACTCTTTAAGAGGCAGAAGTGAAGAAGCCTGGATTTTTCCATCAAGTGGGACCTCAGTGTGCACAAATGTGTTTCCTGCAGGCAGCATACTCAGTTAAACCTCTTTAAAACCGCCTTGACAGGCACACCCAGGGGTGGCTCTCCATAGTGATTCTAAATCTAGTCAAGTTCACAATGAAGAGGAACCATTAGCTAGTTGAAATATGTGCTTATGCATGTATGTCTATGTGTGTTTGTGTGTCAGTGTGTGATATACCCATGTATTTGTGTCTATGTGTGTGTTTGTGTGCATTTGTATATATGTGTGTGTGTGTGTGTATGTGTAGGTGTTTATATAGGTGTGTTTATATGTATGTGTCTACATATGTGTCTATGTATATGTCTGTCTCTGTGTATTAAAGATAATAAAAGTGGAAAAGGATTTTTGGAAAGCCACCTTTCCAGCAAGTCTATTATACAAATATAGAAAGGAGAACAGAGAGATCTACACAAGCCCAGAGCCACAGAGCCCTTCTTGAGACCTAGGCCTGGCACTTGCCCAACTGTTGTCTATGAATAGCCTCTTGCTTCCTTTGGGTTCCCTGAGCTTTAGACAAGAGAAGGTTCTGGCCTAAGCAGGACAGCTGGCTGCTACTCCTGAAGCTGCAGCCTTTATTGTCTCTCCCCCACTGCCAGCCCCCATCTCCCAGTCAAGAGCCTTTGCTCCTCTGAGCTTGGATCTTCAAATTACAGCTGATCCCCTGAACACAGTGTAGCAAGTATGCACCCACATGGGGCTGACAGGTGATCAGAGCTGCCGTTATCTGGGAAGGCTACGAGAACACAGGGAGATGGTTAGGAGAAGTGACTGGTGCAGTTGGTCACCCAGTGTCAGCTTCAGAGGTGACCTGTGCTTCACACGGTGACTTGTCATCAGTCTGGAGTTTCTGAGCCTGGTCAGATGCTGGACTGATCAAAGAAAGGAACAGGAGTATCCTTCAAAGATAGCTAAGGATCTTCCCATTGTGCCAGGAATGATGATGTGATTAGCTGAGGCTAATCTAGGAAGGGGGAACACACACACACACACACACACACAAGCACATACACACGTACATCAGCAGCCAGACAGCGCAGGACTGCAGTTCTTCAGACTCTGAGCAGGCAGCTGCTTTACAGAGGGGAGAGCTGGCCCCATACCATACCCTCCAAAGGCAAGAGAGTCTTTCTTCCTCTTGTTCCCTGGAGTCCTCGGAAGGCCTCTAGCAAGATGAGCTTCCATCAAACCCAGAACCGGATCATTTCCATCTTTTCCACCAGGGGGCGCTCCAAGAACAGGTCTGGGCCTTGCTTCCCCTAAGTTAAAGGAAGGTGGTACCCACGCTGTTCTCTGCTAACCACAGACCAAAACTCAGGTTAGAATTGCCCTGCATATTGCTATCACTTCTGTCCTGTGAGAAATATATGGTGAAATACTGTTGGGACGTCAAGATTACAGGATAGCTGCCCTCCCATGTTCGTTTCTCTGTCTGTCTGTCTTTAAGTCCTGTCTCCTCTGTTCTTTCCAGGGGACTTGGTAATATCACTCTGCCTCCCTCTTCCTGCCAGGACTCAGAGGCTGAGAAGCGTTCTTTCAATCAAAACTAAAGCCCACCTGTCACCTACAAACATCAAAGGAGATCTGGCTCCTACCCCAGCCTCTGTCTTTCCCAGGCTACTGATGAAAGGGTAGCCTCAGGCTATGAGATGAAGTAGAAGCAGCTTCCAACTGTTTGCTGGATTGTACAGCCCTCTTTGAGGGCTTGCAGACCCTCATCTGGGTGTGGGATGCTACAGTGCTTACTTTTCACTAGAATCACCTGGGAAGTGAATCTTAACGAGGAACCTAGCTCAGGCTGGCCGTGGGCTTGTCTGTGGAGTTATCTTGATTGCTAACTGACGAAGGAAGACCCAGCCCATTGTGGGTAACATCATATCACAGGCAAGGGGGTCCTGAGTACTACAAGCAGAAGCTAGCTGAGAACAAGCAAGCAAGCAAGCAAGCAGGGGACTTGGTCACTTCACTCCGCCTCCCTTCTCAGGCCAGGACTCAGAGGCTGAGAACTGTTCTCCTAACCAGAACTAAAGCCCACCAAGTAAACCCCAGCTCTCCCCTGTTTCTTTTGGTCACAGCAACAGAAGCAAAACAAGAATGGATGGGATGGGTATCAAAATGACCTACTGCCAAGGATGTGAAGATGGTGTGGTCCTGCAAGGAGACACATCAGCATTTTGCAAAATCCCACCCTGCATGATTCATTATGATAGCTGGAATGTAGGCTTACACCTACTTTAATAAGGGTTCTCAAATGCTTCAGCTCCCTCATCCCCGCTTTCTGCCCACTGACCAAAGGTAGGGGAGAAAAAAATGGGTAGTGGGACAATGGGGAGGTAAATCTGTATAGGAGTAGTTCTTTGGGGGAGATCCAAATCTCCATTGTCAGGATACTAGCATGCCAGTTTAGTAGTGTTGGGTCACCGAACTCGAAACTGCAGCAGTGGCATGCAGCAGAAACTGCCAGGCTTCTACCAAATTGGCATGTGTCAGCAAGAGTGACCAGGATCAGCCGGAATGCCAGCAGTCCTCTGCCATGCCTCTCTCAATGAAGCAAAGATCACCATAGACAAAAGACCAACAAAGCATTGCAAGGCTAGCTATGTAAGTGGTGCTGTCAATGTCTGTCGGGTTCTACCTATCCTTTCTCCAAACGTCACGTGTCCTCTCAAAACATCACTGAATCTGCTTCAGCAAACATCGCTCAAGTCTGCATCACGTGACACAGCCAGAAATTTCCACCTCACTGTGACTCAACAGTTTCCCACGCTCATTACCATACAAGGAAGCCGAAGCCATCTTTCTTTATTTTTAGGGCTATTTTGCTCCTCTAAGAAAACTGTTTGTGTAAATGTATGTACCAGTTCATGTATGTATACATATGTGTGTGAAGACCAGAGGTCACTGTCAATTGTCTTCCTTGCTTGTGTCCCTCTAACCCCCTCTGATGTAGTGTCTCCCCATGCAACTCTAACTGGCTTAGAACCCTCTCTGTAGTCCAGGCTGAACTTCCAGAGATATATTTGTCTCTGCTTCCCGAGTGGCATGCACCAATAAACCCATCTCATCTTATATTTTGAGACAGGGTCTTGTATTAACCCTGGAGCTCATTCATTTGGTGAGACTGGCTGCCAGCAAGATTCTTTTCTCTTGATGTTCTTGGATTGGAATCACAAGCATGAACTGCTGTGATTTTTTTTTTTGGTTCATGCAGTATTGTGGCTGATTTTTATTTTATATTGGTGTTTGGTTGGTTGGTTTGGTGTGTGTGTGTGCTATGTGGTTTGGGGGAATCTAATTTAAGTCCTCATTCTTGGATTAGAAGACTTTTCTATTGTCCCAGGCCAAAATGCCCTTTTGTTGTTGTTGCAGATTGCTGTGAAATCAGGATGTTTACAAGTTCATTGGCCTTTGGTTTTCATGCAGAGCTCTAGTCTTGATCTATTAGGGTAGGCAGAGGAAATTAATTGGGAGTTAAGCAAATATTATCTGCTATGGGGCCCTAGACTTGGAGGCAGCCAACCGGATGAGAGAATGAACATGTTGCCATGACCAAAGGCATCTATCCTGCCCACAGGTGACTCGCAACAGTAAAATAGTGCTTGGTAGTGGATCCTGGGGGAAGCACTGGCTTCCATCCAGAGAGAGAGAGAGTTCACAGCTGCAGAGAGCTGTCTCTCTTTCTTCTCTCCTCATGAAAGGCTCAAGGCTCAACCTCCATGTCCCAGGAGAAGCAATGCAGAGCTTCAGATCGGGTACCATAACTTTCACTCTGGATGCTTCTCAGAGTCTCCACTGAAGCAGGAACCAGATTCCAAATCTGCAGTACTGACAGCCCCAAGACCAAACCAGTGAGTTCATGAGCCAAGGGCACCACCGGGCAGATGGTGCAAGGCTGGGGCACTCCGGATTGACCACAGGGCTGAACTTGGGCTTTGAGGACATCTCCATAAGTATCTACATTTCAGAACTTTATCAAGGAGGTGCTTCTGGTTGGGAAACTCTAAGTAATGTTCTGGGTCACCTTGAGTTTTGTATTTGCCAAATACAAGATTACAGTGCTCCCACAGTCTAGAAGAAGAAGAAGAAGAAGAAGAAGAAGAAGAAGAAGAAGAAGAAGAAGAAGAAGAAGAAGAAGAAGAAGAAAGAGAGAGAGAGAGAGAGAGAGAGAGAGAGAGAGAGAGAGAGAGAGAGAGAGAGAGCGCGCTTGGTGACTAGCTCCTGTCGTCTTTATTCATTCCAGGACTGAAGCCCACAGAATTTGAATCAAGCCACTTGCATCCAGGGTGGGACTTCCTAGGAGACCAATCTGGAAACTCCCCCACAGACACACCCAGAGTTTGTTTCTTAAGCGACTCTAGAGCCTTTTGAGTTGACAATCAAGATTAACGAACATAAGACACAACTGCTCAAGACAGTCGGAAGCATGGGAGTCCTGCTGGGAATATTCAGAAACAGGTGATGTATTTCAGTGCTTGCACCTTGGAGGATGCAAGCCTAGAGCAACAGCTTTGTCATCCTGAGGGAGTTAAAAGACAGAGACTGGATGGATGACGCCATCAGTGCCCAGAACTCAGCTGGGCTTGAAGTCAGTGGACCATCCAACAGAGGCCTTCTTTCCTCTGGAGCCATTCTTAGGTGGTTCCAAGGTCCTAAGCCCTGTCACATCTCTCCTCCATCAACACCAGCTATCCTATTATAAAGCCCCTCAATCATTTCCACCTGGACTTAGTCTTTGTTTTAGCCTTTCTAGAGGCTGGTCCCAGACTCTGGCTTTTCTCTTGTACAGACAAGTTGATCACTGCACAAGTTACAAATGTTGCACTTGTTACGTTTCTCATTGCAACAAAATACCTGACAAGACACTTCATGGAGAGAAGGGTTTATTTTTGCCCACAGTCCATCCTGGTAGGGGATATGGAAGGAGTGTGAGGCAGCTGAATCCTCAGGCAAGACTCACAGAGAGAGGAGTGTTGTGCTCAGGTCCTTTGTAAATTCAAGTCCAGGACCCTATTCCATGGGATGGTGCTCCATATTTAGAGTAGGTCTTCCCACCTATGTTAAACCTCTTTAGAATCATTTTTTTTACAGGCACCTCCAGACACCTGTTAGGTCTCTAGGATGATTCCATATCCTATCAACTTGATAGTGATGAACCAAAAAGCCCATCAGAAAGCAGCTAGATCTCTTGCTGATGTCCACCAGGACTGTCTCTGTGTGTTTGTGTAAGAATGTGTGTTTTTTCACAGTGCCTCTGAGGTGATTCTTCTGGGCACTCATTCCTCATCTGTAAGATCAAGGGCTTGAAACATGCCATCCCCAAACATCTACACCTTAACATTTTGCTAGTCACCTACCCATTCATTCTTCCACAAAATTCAGAAAGACTGCCTTATCAAGGATATGTGGCCTGTGATCCCAGAGCCTTTGTGGTTTGCCTCTGTGGTTTGAAAAATCTGAGGTTTTGGTAAAATAGCTTTGATGAAGCTATGTCTGAGGACTTGGTGACATTCACTATCTCTGTGGAAGCTTCAACCCAAAGTGCAAAATCAAGTACATTTCAGGAAAAGACTTCTCCCCATACCCAGATTTTTAGAAAATCGCCCCTGGAAAGTATTGAGCATTAGCTGTGAGCTGTTTATTTTTCAAAAAGCTCTGTGAGCGGGTCTGCACTGTGTCTCTCATTCCACTGGAGCCAAAGGTGACAAAGGTGGTGTTTCTTTTGTTTATAGTATTAGTGTTATATTATTGGTGATCTCATTGTTCTTGTTTGTGACATGTTTACCTCAGTGGGACGGTTATTGTAGGAGGCAAGTTGGGGGCCAATCTACCCACCGAACCTGCAGAACTAAAGAAAAAGACTCCAAATTGTCCTGCAGGGTGCATATTACTCCTCTCTTGAATTGTTAAATTCTAATTATAGGCTGTTGGTTCCTGTTAGAGGCGTTTGTAAGCCTAAATGCTGTTGCACACGGGTCTTTTGCCAATAGGTGTGTTTTCGCTGTTGTTGTTGTATAAAACATGTTTGCGCATTTGAAGGACCAGAGCAGGTGAGTGTTCTCCAACAGGTTGGAGGGGAAATAGGTGAAATATGACTCAGAACCGAGAGGGGGTGAAGAAAAACAAGTCTACTTAGTTTTAGTGTTTATTTAGGAGAAATTTCTGGAATGCTCTGCTCTTCCAAGTGTCAGAGAAGTGGACACCTTCTCAGGGATACTCACCGACTATCCATCCACCCAAGGTCAGGAGATTCTCATAGCTTTCACTGTAATTGCCCCAGTTAACCACTGGCTGGAGCTGTAGAGATCATTCATTGTCAATAACATGGAAGTCTGCAGAGGAGTCATGTTGGAGCTGGCAATGCTTAGGCAATGCTCAGTGCACAGTGGGTGCTTAATTAGTGCATTTCATCATACATGCTGTATTTAATAGTAGTCAATTATGATACAGAAGTTAACAAAAACAGGAAGCAAGTCAGAAAGTCATGAGACATAAGGAAAATGTGTAGGGTGTGTCCAGTAGGACTCAGGAAATACAGTGAACTTCACTGGGAAAGACAGACAAATTGAACAGAATATATGGTAGGACAGACCAGAATACGCTGTGTGGGAAGCCACATGTGCCGTTGCAGGGTGGCGCTGGCTACCGCTGGCCACCACGCATACATAGGCAGTAAAGTTTTTTTGCCAAGATGAGGTTTTGAGAATTAACCAATCAGATGAGAGACATATCAACCAATCAGATGAGAGACATGTTAACCAATCAGATGAGAGACATGTTAACGAATCAGATGTGAGACATGCAAATGAGGTGGTAAGCATAACCAATCCGGGTGTGAGACACGCCTCTCCTAGGCCTATATAAGCAGCACCAGTTCTGGGCTTGGGGTCACTTCGCCTCTGCAATCAAGCTCTCCCAATAAACGTGTGCAGAAGGGTCCTGTTGCAGTGTCGTTCTTGCTGGCCGAGTCGGGCGCGCACAAGAACGCTGTACAGGAAGAGAAAGAGACAGTGTTGTAAGGTGCAAACATCTGCATTAGGCTGACAGCCATGTTATCCCCTAATTCAACCAATCATTGGGTGATGCCCATTGTGGTTCCAAATACATTCTGCAGCAAAAGCAAGAGGAAGCTGTGTGTATCCAGTCCTGGGTATGCTTTCACCAGAGTAGGGGAACAGATTTCTAAAGTAAAGTGGGTGCCGTTGCGACAGAATCCCTCTCTCTCCTGGGTCCCCTCATTCTCCATCAGAAATCGCATCACTAAGGGGGAAATTAATGTGGAGAGAGTTATGGCAGAGACTGGAGACAATGCATGATTAGATTAGCTACTTATCCTGTTGCTTCGGTAAGGTATCCTGACAAACGTAACTTACAAACGAGTTTATTCTGGCTCATAGTCTGAGGGTCCAGCATGGTGGCAGGAGCTGGAGGCAGCTGGTCACATGGCACCCACAGTCCGAAAGCACACACTGATGGGTGGAGTTTTCATCCTGCTCCTCCTCTTCATTCAGTCCAAGGAAAGACAACCACCTTAATTAACCCTCACAGACATACCCATGATTGTTCACTCCATAATTCTGAATCCCACCAAGATGATAAAACAATCACAATGCTAGAGACTAAGATGGAGATAGGTAGGAGAGAGAGTGAGAAGTCAACAGAGGGAGGGAGGGGAGGGGAGGAGTGAGAAGGAAGGGAGACTGAAGTATTGTATAACCCCAAACTCAGGGACTATCTCTTTCCTCTTGCATCTTATTATGTTTTAAAATTATTCATTACGCTGTACAATTCAAGCATCCAGTGATCCAAACTTGACCTGATCCCTTCTACCCCATCTCCTCCAGAACAGCTCATCCGGCGGGGCACATGGAGGTTAATTTCACATACAACACATTGAAATGATGCATTGTGAGTTCTTTGCAAGAACTACTGGTTAGGGTGAAGTTAGGGTTAAACTAGTTTCTAAATCCAGCTTCCAATAAAAATAAATCATTCTGACAATTATTCTTTGTGTTATGGGCTAAGAATACACTGATGAGAAAGCAGCTGTGGCCTTTACCCCCATGCAGCTTACAGAGACAGAAAGGCAGTGGGGAAAAACAAAACACCAGGAAATGAAAAGTCTGAACAATGGCGAGTCCTGCGTGATGTGGGAACTTGAGCCATTCAAAGCAGGTGAGAGACGAACCAAGTGAAAGTCATAGGTTCTGTAGATGGAGGGTCCGTGCATAGGCCATGTGATCCAACGATGTCAACATCCGTCAGCCCTGGCTTCTATGTTGGATCCCATGTTGGATGCAGAAATACAGACCTGACCCTTGACAAGCACAAAAAAAAAAAAAAAAAAAAAAAAAAAGCCAGGAGTATCCTTAGAGAAACTTGGGGTCCTAACTAAGTAACTTTGTTTCATTCTGGCCATCTTTGGCTTCCGAATATGCTAAAGGCACCATGGACTTGGGATAAAAAGCTGACCACACATGGCTAGGACAATTTCTCAATAATAGATTGTGGCCAAGGAGACATGAAGCCCTAAGTTTGGCCTCCCAGCACTGCAAAAGGTGGGCAAAAACTTTCCCTGGTTCCAGTCTTTTAGAACTAATTCAAAATTCAAAAGAAATAACTGAAACCCAGTTTTCAAATCTTCACGATTTATTTAAACACCGCACTGAATTCCATCCCTGGATGAAATAGTCAAGATACTCCTCATTGTCCTATGGTAAAGTTTGCAGGAAGTATCTCTCATCTTCATAGCAACCATGTGAAGTAACATTAGTACTCAGAGAAACAAACAAATACCATCCCCAAGTCAACCAGTTAAGTGAGAGAATTCAAGCCTCCAGATTAAGTTCTATAAAAACCAAGGGATCCTCCGGGAATCTGGGTGCAGACAAAGCTTTAGTGAATTCGGTAGACATCCTTGATGCTCGGGCATACCAGTCTTGGTTCTGAGGTTGTGTTGTGTGTGTTTGAGCTATCTCTGGGGAGGACATGAACAAGTATCTACTTACCCAAGACAAGATAGGGAACCCAAGACAGACTGAAATAAGAATACCACCAAAGTTCAAACTTGGTGAACCCATGAATTTTATTGGGGTTATTTTCAGGAATCTGGGCAAGGTGTTGTTTGCAGGAGCACAGATGACTCAAAGACGGCTGGCTGCTATCATCTAAGCTCACCCAACATGTGTGACTGCTCATGTAAGCTGGAAACCTGGAGCATACTGTATAGCCTGCAGGAAGCTCAACAGGTGAGAAGGTATCTCTTCCTGGCAGCTTATCTGATCTTTGCCTTTCCTAGGCAGCTTATCTAGTTCAAGCCTGTTGCAGGCAGTTTCTCTTGTCTGAGAATGTCTCTCAGCAGTCCTCCCTGCTTATACAAGCTTCGTAAAGAGGAGCTACTGAACCTGGTCGGTTTCAGGGACTTCCTGGAGCTTCTGAGTTGTATATTCCCTGAGTCTTAAAGAAACTCCTGTTAGATCATCAGGAGTCCTGAGGAGCTTCCTCCAGGTTCTATGGATCAAGTCATGAAACTACTATACAACAGATTGTACTAAAGTTTTGGTGAAGGGGTTGTCTTTTGGGAACAGATTTGCCATGATTTTGTTATTTGACCCCCAGGAGCTCATTATAATCCTGTTTTGTCTTTTGGTAACATTTGAAACTACTCATAAAACATTTTCTGAAACAAGTGCTGGGCTAGGCTCTGTGATCAATTTCTTTATCCCCAGCTCTCAGAGAAGTTCATCTCCACAAGTAGATGATTTGAGGGTCAGCTTTGAGAACTGGAAACATGAGAAGCGAAACCAGATTACCAGGCCTTGAGTATGTTTTACCCAATTGGGCCACTGTGTCAAATTTCAAGGCCATATGCTCTCTGAGACAGTCCTTCCAGTCATCATACCCTCAAGACGTCAGTGGATCACAGACCCTGACTTTCTAATTCTGTAGCAGAAAAGTGACCACACCTCTTCCTTCCTTGTAAAAATGAGAAAAGAGGAGGGCATGGTGCCATCCTAGTGGAGGTACAGAGCAAGGTGTCTGTGTTCTAGTGTACAAGGCTGGATTAGACCCATCAGGCAGGCAAGGCAGGTGTCAATCCACCATTTCCCATTTGCAAACATTCTCGGTACAATTTCCCCCTTGATTTTGGTTTAGAGGAACCTTTTCTCTCTCTGAAGGGGTTTTCAAAGCATAAACAGCACTATGCATGTAGCCTTAGGCATCTGGGAACACTGCATGGCAGAAAGGTTTGCATCACAGTTGCCTCCCCATTTCATAAATCAGGCATAAGAAATACAGATGGACCAGTGAGTGGGGGTGACACAGTCTCTTTAACAATCCAGATAGATGTAAACATGTATCATTACGTTCTGACTTGGGGGAAGGGTTTTGGAAAGAGAAGCATGTGTGCATCCATGTTTGTATATGTGTGGTGCATGTTTCTTTTCTCAGACTGACATTTACCTCGAATCTCCTTAAGTATCTGGTGGCAAAGGTGGTAAGAAGAGGGGTGAGTTCTAAATCCTGCCACCAGAGGGCGCTGAGTCCCTTGCACGTGCTGCTGCGAGTTCCATCCAGATGTTTACCCCTAGCTCCATGGTAGAAATGTCTTGGGTCAGAGTTAGGGCCAAGTGTTTGGTCCTTAGGTTCTAAGTCTACCCACAGTGTGGATAGTGCCTGGAGAGAGTGCTGTGTGGGTGCAGGGCCTGGCTCCTGAGTTTACAACCACCTGCTGAGGAACCCAGGGGTAACTGCATGGAGCCAACCTCTGGGAAACCCCAACCAAGCCTACTTTTTGATGGCATCTTAGTACAGTGACCTAGGCCTCGGTTTATGATAGGAGATGATCGGGCTTTATGCTGTGAGGGTCCAAGTAGGGTCCAGAGGTGTTCTTCCTTAAGTCCCCTCTCCACCTCTGCTGTCTTCCAGGGGACTCAATGGCTTCCTCCATGACCAGCTACAGGAGCAGCCTCTGCAGAGGAGAAAGTAGGGGTTCCTTGCATGTGGTGCTCAGATTAGTCAAGATAACCTCAGTATACCTTGGGGACCAGAGAAGGGGGTCTCAGCAAGAGGGCTTCAAAACACCCCTTGAGTTCTGGGGGGGGGGGGTCCACAGCTGGAAATTTCCACTACAGTCTCAACAAAGTAGATGGGGTAGAAAGCAGAAAATGCTAGCCACTTTAAAACGTTACACAACTTGGTGACTCGGAGCTTTGGTCTTTCAAGCAGGGGTTAGTTTCATGCCATCCTCCAACCATGCTCTGGCTGTGTAATCTTGAGAAATTACTCTGTTTGCTGAGCCTGTTGCTTGTTTTGTAACATGAAGCTTTAAAAGCTCTGGCCTGGGAAGGTGGTTCTGAGGTTAAAAGCATGTACTGTTCTTGCAAAGGATCTGAGTCTGGTCCCTGGAGCTAGCTAGCATCAAGAGACTCACAATTGCCTCTAACTCCACTGCAGGGGAGCTGATGCCCTCTTCTTGGCTTCCTGGGTATGAACTCATTTGCACACTTATGCACACATATCCATACATGAGTTAAAACACATCTTACAAAACAAAACAAAAACAAAACCTTGGGAGCTGGAGAGTTGGCTCCATGGTTAACAGCACTTGGTCTTGCAAAGGACCAGGGTCTGATTCCCAGCACCCACAGGGAGCCTTGCTGCTTCCTCAGCCTCAGGCATGCATGTGGTGCACAGACATACATGCAAGCAAAACACGCATACACACAAAATAAAATAAATATAAATGATAAATAAATAAATGCTTTAAAAAAAAAACCCAACCTCTACTTCTGTGCGGACAGCATTAGATGAAGTGAGCTTGCCCATGGTAATCCTCAGCTATATGTATGATTAACTCTTAGTCAGGAGATCATTGTTGGACAGGGTACTCTATAGCTAGGTTGTCCTGCCTGCACCTACAGGGTGACTCCTGGGAGATATTCCTACAGCTTCAACCAACGAAGAAAGGCACCAGGGTGACTTGCACCCCTTAAGGATATTGTATCAATTAATCTTAGTCACCACTATAGAAAACCACACAAGGAAACCTGTATACAGGAAGGAGAAGTAACTTACCTAAGACAACCTGTCTCTCCTGGTCTCAACACACTCTCCTCCATCTGGGCCAGCCCCAAAGTTTGAAACAAACTATCCAGTAGGGCTGAACTTGTGGTTAGGTCGTGCTGAGGACAGGGAACACAGCCTCTGTGGCAGCTTCCGAATAGAAATCTGAGTTCCAGCCATGTTTGTCCTCCTTCCTTAGGCACATTTCTACCGGGTCACCAAGGGCCTGCGCTCCTGTCCCCTCCTAGATGGAAATCATTGTTTTCCTGCAGCCTCTCATCTCCAGCTCACCCTACAGCTTAGATCCTGGATCCCTTTGGGGAGGTCAGAACTGAGGCTCTTACAAGAGTTGGGGGTCCTTCTTCAGGCCTCTGAAATGGCTTGGCTAGCAGGGATGTGATCTGGAAAGATAAGGCTGAGTTCATCCCAGTGGGCAGGGAAGAAGCCCTGAGGCTGAGCGGAGCGGTTTGCGCGCTAGTTGCCAGGGGGCAGTGCTGTGCAGCGAATGTGGCACCCAGGCTACCACTGTGCCACTCTCTCAGAGAAGCTGTAGAGGTCCCCCCAGGGCTCTCCTGACCCCAACAGCCCCATCCGCCCCAGCACAGGGAAAAAAAAAAAAAAAACCTCCATGGTCCCTTTGCTCAGCTTGGCTGTCTTTAGTGGATAAAAATAACAGACATCGTGTGGGTTTCCACCACTAACTTGGCCCCTAGAGAAACTGCCAACTGAGGTGGCAGGGTACCCCGGTTTTTATAGGCCTTTCGAGAACAGTAAGGTGATTTTAAGGATGGCGATTGAGAGGGACTTCCTCTTTTTGAGACTCCTGAAAATGCAGAGACCACTTTTGAGAGTAAAAGAGGAGGGTGGGCCACCCGCTTTCCGTGAATTTTACCAATGTACAAGCTCTTTCGGAGGAGAAATCGTCTGGTGGAAGGCACAGGCCCACCATCGGCCAACAGAGAGATTTCCCCACAAAGGACTAGTGGAGTTTCGGTGTGACCCTGGCCCTGGAGTCCTGTTTGGGAAAATGCCTTTCCCAACTTTAACCCACGAGTCTGAGCGCAGAATGGAACCTTCAGAAGCAGAGGGCAGACAGGACTGGCCATGCACAGGGGTTTCCCTCCGTCCCCTCCCCGCTGACCCCCTGAGTCCCCCTGCAAGAAAGAGCACAGAAAGCTTGGGAAATATAAACCGGACATGATTCTTTTTAAACTCCTTATTCTGGTTGTCTGTCTTTGTTTTCCTCTCTTCACCTCCACTTTGCAATAAATAAAATCAAAGGGTAGCTGCCTGTCCATGTGTGAATGCCGGTGACTGCTCTTTGAAGAATCCACATTTTAAAATTGTATTCCATGAGCTCAGAGGAAGAACCCACAAACTGCTGTGATGTAATTTGAAACCATCAATAGCCCCTCTTAAGGTTGTCTTTATTGTGGGAAGTCAAGGTAATGGTTTTGCCGCTGTCTAATTTCATCCCGATGTACAGCTTAGCTTTTACAGCCTTACAATGAAAGGCGTCGATCTGAGGCCCTTTTTGTGGCCGATTAACAGTTTAAACTGGTTTCCTAACCCTGTCACAACTAGTGGTCTGATAAAAATAGTTTCTGCGGGGACATTCATAAATCTGCAAATAGGATCTTTTTTTAATCGGCCAATTCTGACCTCCTCTGACAAAAATTAAAAGAGGAGCGGAAAAGGTTGTGTACATACATGTCTCACCTCCAAGTACAGGTTGGTACAAATGACTACTCAAGAGCTGTTAGTTTCCTGGTTCTTGTCACCCTGTTGTCACCATAATCTTCGGAGAAAGCGTTCAAGTAGCTGGTGACACAGAGCTGGACACCACTGTGCTTGTGAGCAGTAGTGGACAGTGCCTCGTGTAGATAATGTCCCCTCTTTAGTCCTTGGCAGAATCTGCCGCAGCTGCCTTCTTGGACCTGAACTGTCCTTATCGCAAGAACTAGGAAAAAAAAAAAAAAAACACACACACACACACACATTTCGTTTGACTGCTCTTGGACTGTGGAGGATGAAAGGAGGGAAAAAGACACCAACCCAGAAAAACACTTTCCCCTCTCCACCACTGAGGGATCATCAGTGTATCAATGTGGAGAGAGGAGAGAGAGAGAGGAGAGAGAGAGAGAGAGAGAGAGAGAGAGAGAGAGAGAGAGAGAGAGAGAGAGAGAGAGAAAGCCAAATCTCAAAATAATCAATTTGTGTTTTTTAAAAAAAATGTAGGCCTGGAGGTATTTTGATGCTAAGAAGTTCCTCTGAGGCAGAAGACCCTCTTTAACTCTCAAACCCACGGCTTACCCAGCGCTACCTTTGGGTAAAACTGCCTCTTTCTCCAAAGGGAGGGGCAAAGCGAAGAAATTACAAGTAGCAGTGACGGTGTTATGGGGCCCAGACTGGTACCCACCCTCGCAAGGTGCTGGGAAGGTAACCCTCGCCCCTAGGATCTGGAGAGCGCCCCCCAGGGACCCTCCTCTGGCGCGGGAATGCGTAGGTAGTGTCTTTTTGCTCCGTCTCGGGAGTTCCGGAGTTTGAGGTCCCTGTACTAGGAGAGAAAGGCTTGAAGGAGTTCTGAGGCTGGGCCAGTCGCCGAGGTAAGGTCCTTAGGCCATCAGGATTCAGGTGGAGATCTCGTCGGTGCGCAGGCCACCAGCTTCTGGACTATCTCCGGAAGGTCGTCGCCCAAGAGACAAGGAAAAACCTCGCGGGCCCCTACGGGTGTGCTCCCGACTCGGCCCCTGCCTAATGCAGAGCGCAGAGCGGTACTTGGGACAGGAGCTTCCAGCCGAACCCCGGGGACTCCGCGGAGCTCCGGGTGGCACTATCGCTCCCCCTCCCCAACTACTTCCTCCGTCCCCTGCAAATGCTACTACGGGAGAAATGTGCCCACCCTGACCCGCCGGGACGAGCCTCGGGCTGCGACTTCCTCTGCTCGGTCTCTAGATGAGTCTGGGTCGGCTCTTACTTTCCCTGACCTGGGACACTCCGAGCAGGGCCGGGAGGACGTGGCGGAGTTTCAGGCCCAGTCCCTCTAGAAGCCCCTCGGCTCGGGTGCCTCCTGAAGCATCCGCTCTTTTCCTCCCCCAGTTTTTCCAGCTGCACGATTCTTTTCTGGGTTATTTTCTTTCCTTCTCTTGGTGTCAACCCTGCAGCTTCCCTCTCTCACCCCCTTCCCCGATCCTTTCCCCTTTCACTTTTGCACCCCCCGCCGCCCCCACTCTTTAGTTTAAGTCTGAGATGACCTCCAAAAACCTTTGTAAAGGCAATAAACCAAAATGCCAGACGCACCGTGTGTGTGTGTGTGTGTGTGTGTGTGTGTGTGTGTGTGTGTGTGTCCTGTGGCTTCTAGAAGGCAAATTGACACGGGAAGGGTTTGGACCTGCTTCCCCCGAAAAGGCCCAAGAGCTTTCAAACACCCGAAAGTCAGGAGACAATGGATTGTTGATACCTGGGGACAATGTCCTGCCGTGAAGCCCCCAGCCCAAGCCCATTTCACAGATGCAAGACCTGAATCTGGGAGGTAACCGACAACTGTCAGAAATGTCCCTTTACTTATGTCGAGGATTTCAGCCTTTAGAATACAAACGGTACCTCTTGTTTTCCCGGATTATTGGCTTCTTGATGTGGTTTTTTTTGTTGTTTTTGTTTTTTTGTTTTTTTGTTTTTTTGTTTTTTTGTTTTTTTTTTGTTTTTTTTTTTTGTTTTTTTTTGGGGGGGGGCTGGTTTAAGCGTCAGGAAGAAGAAAGGAGCAAAGATAACCACGTGCCTTCCAATACAGTGAAATAGCAGCCTGGAATTACAGCTACCTAACCATCAAAAATGAAACTGTTTGTGGGCATCTGTAGCCCTAGCCATGTAATTGGACACATTTATCAACAATAACAACAACAAAAAAGATATTGCACAGGTGAAAGAGATTTGACAATTGCTTCCACGTTTTTTAAATTTTTCCCCCCCCAAAATTGTAGAGAGAACTTTCTCTGAATACAACAGACTGAATGTTTCAGCTCTGAACGTTCAGTATAGCCTTAGTCACTGCAGGCTACAGTTATCATAAATCACCCTTAAAGTGTGTATTAAAGTGACTGAAATTTTGTTCTTTCTTTCTTTCTTTCTTTCTTTTTTAAGAAAAAACAGTCTCTGAAGTTGTGCACTTCCTAACCTTTACAAATAGACTTTCGGTGCTACTTGAACGTGGTTCCCTTGAACTTTTTCTTGGAGAAATTTCACATTATTTGTATGTTTCTAAGACTCCTTTTAAAAATAAAAAGAGAGGTTGGAACCACAGACATCAATTTTCCGGCTGGCTTCTTAGAACCAAATTTCTCCCTGTGTGCCTATATCTTACTCTGGTGTAGGCAGATGTGTGTGTGTGTGTGTGTGTGTGTGTGTGTGTGTGTGTCGGGTGGGGGGAGAGATTGCTGGGGGTGCATTCCTGAAGAACTCTGCTTTAAGACACATACTGAATTAACACAGGTTAAAGCATCCCTTGAGTATTTGGGTGGCAGGGATTTGGAGGGTTGAGCCCCCAGACCATATGCTGGGTATACTAAGGAGGCTGTAAAAACTCCTGGTCAGGATCATGGAGGTGGGAGACAAAACCCAAAACTGTTCATCATCTTGGCAGAATATCCACTTAGACTGAGAAAGGGAGTATTGGGATCAAAATTGTTCCGAAGACTTGTGCCCCTTCACATTTGTTGGTCCGGGCTTTTCCAAGGGCCACCTCTGGGTACCCGAGGGCTCACCAAGGACAACTGCTTCAGCGTTTGGAATTCTTTGTAAGGAACTATTTGCTTTGAATTCTTCCCAGGCTTTTAGTAATAATTTGAACCGGTGCTGAAATCCAAATTATTTTACTTTTGTCCTATTGTTTAGCAGCTAGCTTTTCCAATTAAGGTTTCTCTCCTTAAAAAAAAATATTGCCTTTTCTGCCTTAACTTTATCCACAAACTGGCTCTTTGTTTAGCTTTTTTTTTTTTTTCTGTCAACCACTAAGGATTTCTATGACAGCAGTGTCTATTACTGACCAAATCTCCAAAGCAAGTTCAACAGTTGCTGTTCACATACAGGGGTAGCTTTTAGCCAAAGTCCCATTAAGTCAGTCCAAAAAGGCAGAGGGTGGATTTTCAAAATAATAAATACAGGTATTAAAAGGAAAAAAAAAACCAATAACATCATTTCTGCCTGAAAACTAGGGTTTTTTTTTCAAGTGAATGCTTTTATATTAGAAATTTCAAATTAATTATTGTAATAAAAATGTAAGTTGTCGACCTCCAACAAGTGTCCAGGCTAGGCTGCTGCTCCACTGGAGGTCTGAAGCTTATAAACCATGCAAGGTCTGTATGGCCAGCCTCAGCACCAGCCAGCCTCCCTGCATCCTTCTCTGCAGACAACCTTAAAGGAGATGGCAAGGTGCACTAAATGGTGGTGAGTGCTCCCTGTAGCACAACTCAGCATCCCCACGTCCGACTGCAGCCCTCAGGAGACAGACTCAGAAATGCAAGGGGAAATAACAATGACTAAAAAACTACATGCTCACCCAGCGAATTTTAAGCAAGTTAGTCTGTAGCCTACACAGAATGTTGCTGTTATTTAAAACCACTTCGTATATGTTTTATGTCATTCAAAAATGTTTCCCAAGAGGAAACAAACAAACAAACAAACTTGCCTAATGTTTCATTAACTGCAAAACTAAATTGGACTTGAATTTTTGGATGATCTGACTCTACCGGTTGTGAAAGAACCCTGCCAGCCCTTGTTCAGACTGTTTTCTGTCTGTGTGGTAGGTTACACTGGATCATCTCCAAAAGCTGCAGAAGGGTCACTGTGGCCCTGAATTTTTTTTTCCGTTTTGTCTTAACAAATGTTTGTTTAAAACAAAGCTGTGATTTCGCCCACAAATCTTGGTTTAAAATAAGTGCTCGCTTTTCATCTGATTTAAATTTTCTTCTGAGGTCCAGAGAACACAGAAAACAGAAAGGCTCGGATTTGCTGATTTGAAGGACTTGCTGGTTTCAATCTCCAAGAATCTGCAAACTACAGGTTTTTTCTGTTGTGCAAA
Source organism: Mus caroli (assembly GCF_978045245.1). Classification (NCBI taxonomy): domain Eukaryota; kingdom Metazoa; phylum Chordata; class Mammalia; order Rodentia; family Muridae; genus Mus; species Mus caroli. The sequence continues at coordinate 2,064,059 of NW_028227275.1, forward strand.
TGCAGGTGGTAAAAAGCAGGTGAGTCTGGCTGAGGATATAAAAGGGGTGGGCTGTGGCAGAAGAACGTGCTCTGGCTGAGACCAAAGCCTGAGGCTGCAATGGTGTTTTTGTGGAAAGCTGCTGAAATTCACAATGGTCCCTAAGCTAAACTCATAAGCCAGCAGTTCCAAAGTAGCTCTCTAGAGTTTGCAACTTGTGCCCTAAGCCCTTTGGGGCTCAGGACACCCCAGCTCAGAGCACCTCCAAATCAAGACACCTATAGCAGAGCAGAAACTGCTAGAAGGAGAAAGATCTTTTGCTTTTGCTTCAAAAAAGAAGGTTGCTTTTCCTTCGAGCCCTTGTTTGTTTTTGCCTCAGCATTTCCCTACCAGCAGGAGACCATTACTTGGGACAACGTTCTATTCCATCGTCATTATCTCCCACAGAACTAAAACAATGCTCTGTTTGGCCTCCCAGGCAGGGGTGGGGGGGTGTTCTGCTTCTGTTTAAGCAGAGTTCCCGGCTGAGTTTCTGACCCCTGTCACTTGGACATCCAACAGGGATACCTGGTGACAATGTTTTGTTTTGTTTTTAAATCTGCTATCTTGTGTTTTGTTATTTCATTCTCTGAGAAATAGCCCAGAAACTCGATTCTGAATCAAGACGAGTCTCACCGTGGTGGGGGAGAGGGTCCTGCTCAAGCAGCATGGGCCCTTTCCTGTAAATCAGCTAGATAGGATTTATCTGCTGTTGTCTTAGTTTTTCTTTTGTTTGGTGTTGTTGGAGAGCAAAGCTAAAAGGCTTTGTAATACTGTGTCGCTGAATATCTGACCCTAAAATTTAAGGTCTAAAATTTAACCTAAACCTAAATTTATCTGACCCTAAAATTTAAGGACCCTAAACCTTAAGGTCTCAGAACTTTCCACTAGACCCTGGTCTTTCTGTCTTCTTAAATATATATGTGAATTAAATAGGCACACAGATAGATAAATGATAGGTTAGATTGGTAGATTATGGGAGAGGAGTTAGAGGGGAAGAAATGGGGATGGATTTGATCAAAATACATTGTAGAGTAGATAAATAGGATTATATTAATAGATACTAGATTAGCTAGATAGTGACTAGGTAGCTAGATGATATTAAATATAAATTAAATAGATGATAGGAAGATAGATAATAGAATAACTAGTTAGATTAATAGGTACATGACACTAGATAAGTATGTAATAGATAACTAGATTGGATTAATAGGGGATAAATTAGATTTAATAGGGGATAAATTAAGTAAATAATAGATTAGATTGATAGCTATATGATAGATTTCATCATGAATGGATAGATATTGATTGATCGGTAGAGGTTAGATTAATAGATACATACTAGCTAAGTAAATAATAGACTAGATAACTGCATTAAATTAAGAGGTTGTAGATTAGATAGATGCTAAGATAGTGGGAAGATAGATAAATAGATAGAAAGATAGATAGATAGATAGATGATAGGTAGATAGCCTGCCAATCACTAACATTCTGGAAGGTGTCGATGAACACAAGGTTTTATAGGAAAGCAGGAGGGTCAGGGCCCCACCCTGAGCATTCCCTCCTACGAGACTCCAGCACTAAGTGCTGTCTCCTAGAAAATGTTTCTTAGTTGGAACCGTGCTAGCAACTGAAAGCTGTTTTTGTCCTACAGTTGAAGATTCAGTAGGATACTTTGTTTCGACCTTGAACTTGAAGCAAACGAATTGGCCACTCGGGTGCAGTTGCTGCCATCACCTTGTTTAGCTATGAGTAACTTGAGACGTCCAAATGTAACAGCTGTGGATAATAAAAGTGTAATTGGCTACCTGAAGAGATTAAGCCCTATGCTAATGAGGCCAAGGTCTATGCTGATTGGCCCCCCTGCTCAATCCTACCCCTAGATGGCCAGCAGAGAACAGTTCACAGCTCAGGTCCCACTGGGAAGCCTGTGAGTAGGTAGTAGAGATAGCAAAAGGCTGAAGTTCCAGGGTTGGGGAAGTGGACAGGCCTGTGCTTGAGATGCCCACTCAGTGTGAATGAAGCTGAGCACCTGACCAGCATCTCTGAGTTTCTATTGCTTTCCTCTCAAGGACAGATGAAAGAAAGGTTTCAGTGTTCCTTTTTTTTTTTCCTGGAAAGGGCATGGACAGCATTCACTACTCAGAGGTGTAATTTTGGGCATGATTTGTGCATAGATGAACTGAACTCTCAAGGAAGATGGCAGCTTTTCCAGCCCCTCCCCCCAAGACCTCTTACTGCAATGTCTACCCTGTGGATACTGGGTTGCAGAGTTTACTCTTAGATCTTGGGGCAATCATCGTTCTGCAGGAGAGACGCTCACTCAGTTGATAGGAGCCACACTGGTAATACACATTGCAAGCCACAGTGGTCTCCTCCAGCTTTGCTTAAGTCTTTTTTAAAGAAGAAATACCCTGAAGTGCTCAAGTGCTCCAAGCAAGTCTGAATGACTAAGATGTTGAGATGAAGGAGCCCACCATATTTTTTTTTTCCTTAAAAATCAAGCCAGCTGAAATCACAGCATGGATGGGGGGTTGGGCTCACTCTGGTTTGAGAAGCTATTGACAGTGGATGGCTTTTAGGGGAGGGAGGGTCTGTCATTTCTAGGGATTCAGACCTTGAGAGGTTTCACACCCAAGAACATATGGGCACAACTAAGTGGATTCCGTGGGGAAAACAACAACAACAAAAAAAAAAAACTGGATGAGAAATTGGGAGGGAAAAAGGGTGGGGACAGAGAGGGGTTGAAGAGAGAATGGAGGGATGGATCTGATCAAAACACATTGTATACGCTGCATTCAAAAGCCCACACAATGAAAATAATAAGTACCACTTTGAAAGAAAACAGTTTTAAAAAAACTATTAAACGCAGGCCTGGGGTCTGCAGCTCCCTTGGTAAAATGCTCATCTGGATGCATGGGCTTAGAGCCCCATCATTTTACAAACGGGGAAAACCTGTAAATAGAAACTAGAGCAGTAAGTGCTACCTACTGAGTTAGAGGCCAGCCTGGGCTACATGAGACCTTGCTTCAAAACAACCAACCAAAACAAAACCATGCCAAACCTGTCACAATGGATACTTGAAATCAGGGCAATCTTTTTAAGTAGACCCCACTGTGTGAGTTAATTGGTGACTTATAAGTTCTTACTAGCCTATGACTGGGCTGGTACTAAGAGACACCTATGAACCCAGGAGTTCCCTCTGGTTTGTTGTTTGTTTGTTTGTTTTGATTCTGGTTAACTGATCCTCTTTTGCTAAAGCCCCCTTTTCTATATCTACTAATTCTGGAGGGGCAGGTGCATGGGTGAGAGATGATATCGTTTTGTTTCATATTACTAGTCTTCCTTATCCTTAAAGATTGTGCTAGCACTCATGGTAGCTTAAACCACTCTAAAAACCTTCCTAGTTCTGCCTTCTCAGACTTCAGAGGCCTGACTTCAGAGTACACTTTTGACCATTATGTTTTCTTAGGGGTTCTGACCCATGGAACACATCACGGCTGCTCTATGAGGCATCATTTGTTCTAGATACTTTTTAGAGCTAACCCCTCCATCCTTTGTTCTGGGCGTCTGTGACCATAGATAGCAGAAACCTCCCTGTCACATGGCTGCTGGCCCCACCACATCCTATTTCTTGGACTGATGCCCATGCCCTGTGACTTCACCACACTCATCATGCATTTTGGGGTAAGAAGTGGGCTCTCAAAAGCTACCTCAGTAGCTAGGGATAAAAACATGCTTGATGGCCTACAGAGTGACTAACAGAAAGCAAGTGTGCCAGGTTATAGAAAGGGTATGATGACATCATGTGGCACATCTGCAAAGCTGAACATCACATTCAGTCCCCACTCACAGTGACAATCAAATGAGATTCAGTCCCTACCAGCAGGACGATCACATGAGATGACACGCAGAGTTGTTTGTTTGTTTGTTTGTTTGTTTTGATTGCTTTTTTTGTCAACTCCAACTCAAACAAAACCTACCAAAAACTCATAATAGTGAGTCAGGGAAGTGCCTCAATCAATCAAGTTGCTTTCACAGTGACCTGAGTTTGGATCCCCACCTCTGCAAAAAAGCTAGGCACTGTGGAAGTCTTGTGCTGGTGGGCAGTGGAGAGAGAAGGATCCCTGAGTTTTGCTGGACAGCTAATGTTACCAAATCAATGAGCTCTAGGTTCAGTGAGAGACACTTAGAAAAAAATAAGGTGGAGTTGAGTGTGGTGGTGCACACCATTGTGCCAGCACTTAGGAGGCAGAGGCAAATGGATCTCTGTGAGTTTGAGGCCAGTCTGGTCTACAGAGCAAGTTCCAGGATAGCAGGGGGCTATAACAAGAAACCCTGTCTCAAAAAACAAAACAAAACAAAACAAACAAACAAACAAACCAAATAAATAAATAAATAAATAAATAAGGTGGGGAGCCATAAAGAAAACAGGATAGCCAAGGCTATACAGAGAAATCCTGTCTCAAAAAACAAAACAAAACAAAACAAAACAAAACAGAAAAACAATCAACCAACTAACTAACTAACTAAATAAATAAATAAATAAGGTGGGGAGTCATAAAGAAAACACCCAGCATCAATCTCTGACCTCCACATTTACATAAACACACACACACACACACACAAACCTGCTTGAATATATACACTGGTGAACATACATACAAGTAGGTGGCCTTGTTAAATCCTAAGATGCAAGAAAGTAATAGAATGATTTAACTCTGAAACAAAGTAGCTCGGGGCAGGGAGATGGTTCATGGTTCAGTTGAATCATGCTGCTCTTCAAGAGGAACCGAGTTTGGTTTTCTGCTTCCACAAGAGGCATCTCACAACTGCCTGTAACCCAGCTCCAGCAACACCTGACTCCTCTAGCCTCTGAAGGCACCTGCACTATGCATGCAGTAGGTTCTGCAGCATGGTGGCTTGGTGAGGAGGAAGGTGAATGCATAAGAGCAGGCACATAGTGGGGCTGGCTTTCTGTGATGCTGCTGTGTGGTCTTCTGCTGCTGTGTGCTGACCGTACGAACGCTCGACTCGTTTGGCAAGCATTAGTCTATTACTCATTAAATATTGTGACTCACACACAGATATGGCATTACTTTGGAGCGGTCCTTAAAGCTTCATTTTGTGGATAAAATTGAGGTCAATAAGGGGAAAATGAATGCCGAGAATCAAACAATGTCTTGGGAACTAATCTCATGTCCCCTTGTTCTGTCTTCCCCACCCTTGTGGTGGTTTGAATGAGGATAGCTCCTGTAAGCTCATATTGGAATGTTTGGTCCCCAAATGGTGGAACTGTTTGGGGAAAACTAGGAGATGTAGCCTTATTGGGGGAGGTGTGTCACTGAGGGCAGGCTTTAAGGTTTCAAAAGATGCATCCTATTCCCGTTGTCCCTCCCTCTGCCTTGGGGTTGCGTCTCAAGATGTCAGCTCTCAACTGTTGCTCCAGCACCATGCCTACCTGCCTGTTGCCATACACCCTACCATGATGGTCATGACCTACAACCCTCTGTAAGCCTCCAATAAACTATTGTATAAATTGCCTTGGTTAAAATGTCTTATCACAGCAATAGGAAAGTAACTAAGATTTCTTCATCTTTGTATTTTTTTTTTCTGAGTCTCCAGCCTATCCTCGATTCCTCTCTTTAGTAGCAGATTCTGCCAGTAGTGACTTCTGAGTGGGTCTCAAGTCTGCCCATTTCTCCCCATGCTGTGACTGGTGTGCCCCCGCATTTCCTTAGCAACTCTTGGCCTTGGGTAGAAGGGTAATCGTAGAGATATACAGGGTTGAGGGCTATGTTTTCTGGGTGGGTCTTCCCTGAGGGAGTATGTCTTCATGAGGCAAGCAGAAGAAAGCTTTACCTCTGTCACAGATATCTCACAGGGCACTTACAGGAAGGTACTCTAGCATATGAAGTGTTCTTCACACATGCATGCACGCTTAGGAGGTGGGTGTACACATTGCCTCTTGTAGCTATTGTTACACACAGCAGGCACAGGCCCTCTTCTAGGGTCCGCAAGTGTTTGCTGTGAATCTCTTATGGGAAGCTTCACTATCTATGGTTCACATACTCCTTCCTGACCCTCCTGGCTGGGCAGAAGCCGCTTGGCAGTGGGGCTGAGGCTGGTTTTTCTTCTGACTCACTGCAGAGCCTGAACTACTAAGCAGAAGACACGCCTTGGCAATGCTTAAGTCTTGAGGAGACATTTGCCCAAATTTGTATCAAATTATTGCTGCTGTTTTCCATTCCCCCAGGAAGAAGGGTGGAGGTCACCTATGCTGGTCTTGAGTTTCTAGATTGAGTCCCGTATCTTCAAAGAAGCCACACTTTATATACCAGCTCTTGCTACAGTCAGCCTGTCCTTTGTTCTGAAGTCTGAACCCACCAGAAGCCTAGACCACAAAGCTCAGCCCTTGGGGAGGTCTTGACACACAGATGTGCTAAGGCACATTACAAGGCACTATGCCTCAGAGGCTCCTCTATGATTCTAAAGGTTCTGTGGTCCACGAAAGCAGGTGTCTACATATCAGCTGACAGACAGATCAGTAAATATTTGTGAAATGAATGAAACACCTCTTTGCTGAGGTCCCTGTTTAGTCTGTTTCAAAAAGAAAGAAAGAAAGAAAGAAAGAGAGAGAGAGAGAGAGAGAGAGAGAGAGAGAAAGAAAGAAAGAAAGAAAGAAAGAAAGAAAGAAAGAAAGAAAGAAAGAAAGAAAAAAGAAAGAAAGGAAGGAAGGAAGGAAGGAAGGAAGGAAGGAAGGAAGAGAGAGAGAGAAAGAGAAAGAGAAAGAAAGGAAGGAAGAGAGAAGGAAAGAGAGAGAGAGAGAGAAAGGAAGGAGGAAGAAGGGAAGGAGAAAGGAAGCAAGGAAGAAGAAAGAAAGAAAGAAAGAAAGAAAGAAAGAAAGAAAGAAAGAAAGAAAGAAAGAAAGAAAGAAAGAGATGAAGGAAGGAAGGAAGGAAGGAAGGAAGGAAGGAAGGAAGGAAGGAAGGAAGGAAAAAAAGAGAAGAAATGAAGAAAGGGAGAGAAACTGGAAAAAGAAAAATAGAAGAAGCAAAAACAAAATAAATTATGGGATGAGAGAAAGCCCCCCTTTCTACATGAACACAGAGGAAGGTCAGTAGAGGACACAGCCAGAGGCAGCCATTTAAGGTCAAGAAGAGAGTTCCCAACCTGAGGGCACCTTGATCTTGGACTTCTAAGTCTGTGGTATTTCACAGCCCCGCAGACAGGGACAGGTGCCAATCACCAACCAGTTGGCTGGCCTTGAACGGGTCACTGAGCCCCTGCCTGCCTTCTCCTGAAGCTAATAAAAGTCTGTGCTCATAGAATATAGCCAAGGACTGAGTTAATATGCACACAGCCCTTATGATGCTGTACTAATATTAGCTATTTATATCAGCATAAGTGGAATAGGTCCAGTCACACTTGATGAATGTCAGAGCAAACGATGAGAACTCCCAAGTAGGAAGCCTGGGAAGAAGGCAGTGCCTGGAAGGGAGGTGGCGCAGGGTAATGCTGATCTAACAGGCAATGACTGAGGATAAGGACAGACGTTTCTGGAGAGGTGGGCACACAGGACACAGACACAAGGCACAAATGTGCTGAGCAAGCACAGTCTTCCAGCTTGGGCAAGGAGTTTAGAGAGAGGAGAGGTTCTCTTTGGTTTTTCTTTTTCTTCTCTCTGCATCCCCCAGAGACCCATTTCCTCCAGAAAGAGGTCCACCAGCCAGGTGTTCAGATGCTTGAGCCTACTGGGAACTTCTTACAGTCATCCTCTCCCTGATCCTGTGATGCAAACAGAGAGATGCAAAGTTTGAGTCTCTGTTGGCTCCAGGTTTCTCTAACGTACAGTGTCTCCCTGATAAAGCATAGTGCTTACATACTCCAAAGATGGCCCAGACCCACGTGGAGGACCATGAGAATATTTCACATGGAACCGCAAGCCCAGAGAACCCCAGACAGACGCTAGCAAGCCCTTTGTCAGCTTCCTGGAGGAAAGGCACTTCCCACTTTCAGGTTTTGTGTTGCTCAACTTGACAGACACATCTAGAGTGACTGCCCTTCTCAGTATTGTCTTACATTCAAATACTTTCCTGGCCTGTATTAATCTATTTTCTGTTGCCATAATAATTTATCCAAATCTCGTTAATTTACAGAGAAGTGGGTTATTTAGCAACCAGTTCTGAGGCTCATAAACTTGAACCTAACAGACAACAACATTGACCCTGCTCAAGTGAGAGTCTGTGGCAGGTGGAGTCAAGATGGTGAGAAAGTAACAAAAGCCATGAAGGTGAGACAGGAAGCCAGAGAGCAGGGAGGGACCAGTCAGTCCTCAAAATAACCAATGCACTCTGCTCCAACGGCCTACTTATCAGTGAACAGACCCCAAACTCTTAAAGGTTCCACTACCTCTTAACAAGA
>NW_028227275.1:2675000-2960000 GCF_978045245.1 Mus caroli
GAGGCTCCTCTCCCTCAGGGAGACTCCCTCCGAGGACTCCAGATATTAAATCTCATGGAGCTGGAGAGATGAATGAGGAGTAAAGCCTTCACAGTCAGCTGGACAGCCTGCTCTTCTCTCTCAAAGAGCCTTCACTGCCCATTAAAGTATGCAGCGCTTCTGATGTTTCCTTAAAAGGGTGACTGACCTCAGCTACTGGTCCATCTCTGCCATTACTGTTTTATGTAGATACTCTGCACACATACATACCAGAAACCTGGTATGTTTATGTGCTATTCCTCTGAACATTTGTAGCCTTCACCAGCCCTAGAGGGAGGGGGGAGAGTTTCCATGGCTTCTTCACTCTAGAACTCAATATTTCCCACAGCTGACTTTATAAATCCACAGGGTGCTTTCATTACCTTTCAGTTCCTTCAGACATCAAGGCAACATCTTGTGAGCTAGATGGGAGGGTAACCCCAAAAGGAGAGATGAGAGAAATGACCACTTTAATTATGGAAAATTAATGAAGCCACCCTCCAGTTGTTATATATCCACTAACATCTGAAAAACTGGACTATGTGTATGAATGACCACAGGAAGGAGAGATTAGGAACCAATAAACATGCTTTCACATCAAGGATTATTTTGGTCAACTGAGTGTGTGGCAATAGCACTCCATAGTTGAGAAGTGAAACCAAGACAGCAAGAAGGTCCCACAGTTCCCCAATGACCCGAAGATTTCCCACTGGGCTTCACTTCCCTAAGGTTCTATATCTGCTCAATAATGCCTCCCTGATATCAAAGAGTTCCCATCCAGATCTCTGGGACCACTTAAAAGCCACTTAAAAGCCAAGGTGCAACACCAATAAAACTTTCCCAACATAACATGCAGTGGAATCACAAACAAGCCGTATACACATACACATGAAACATGTATATGTATATGAATATGTGTATAAAACATGCATACACGTGATACTGTCATTCACTATTATAGCAGCAGAAACTTATTGCCCAGTTAGCAGAACACAGGAAATGTGTGCACCAGAAGCAAGGAAAGTGAATCTGACTCCAGCTATGGTCTTCTAAAGCTTCACCTGCAGTTCAAGGATACAGCGAGTGCATCCTCACCCTCAGGGAGTGCATCCTCAGTGCATCCTCAGTGCATCCTCACCCTCAGCGAGTGCATCCTCACCCTCAGTGAGTGCATCCTTACCCTCAGCGAGTGCATCCTCAGTGCATCCTCACCCTCAGGGAGTGCATCCTCATCCTCAGCGAGTGCATCTTCACCCACAGCGAGTGCATCCTCACCCTCAGCGAGTGCATCCTCACCCTCAGGGAGTGCATCCTCACCCTCAGCGAGTGCATCCTCACCCTCAGCGAGTGCATCCTCACCCTCAGGGAGTGCATCCTCAGTGCATCCTCACCCTCAGGGAGTGCATCCTCACCCTCAGGGAGTGCATCCTCACCCACAGCGAGTGCATCCTCACCCTCAGGGAGTGCATCTTCACCCACAGCGAGTGCATCCTCACCCTCAGGGAGTGCATCCTCACCCTCAGGGAGTGCATCCTCACCCTCAGGGAGTGCATCCTCACCCTCAGGGAGTGCATCTTCACCCACAGCGAGTGCATCCTCATCCTCAGCGAGTGCATTCTCACCCACAGCGAGTGCATCCTCACCCTCAGAGAGTGCATCCTCAGTGCATCCTCACCCTCAGCGAGTGCATCCTCACCCTCAGTGAGTGCATCCTTACCCTCAGCGAGTGCATCCTCAGTGCATCCTCACCCTCAGGGAGTGCATCTTCACCCACAGCGAGTGCATCCTCATCCTCAGCGAGTGCATCCTCACCCACAGCGAGTGCATCCTCACCCTCAGAGAGTGCATCCTCACCCACAGCAAGTGCATCCTCAGACAGTGCCACTGCTACTCTGGGAGTTGCCTACTCTTATGATGAGGATTTAGCAACACAACATACAGGGCTGGATATGAAGATCCTTTCTGTCTGGCTATAAGAATGTCTTCCTTATATGTGGCCTCAGGGCAGAGGGAAATGGAGGTAGTTCTCCAGGACCAAACAGCAGTGTGCTAGCCCGTGGGCATCAGTCAACAGTAGATTCTTTCTCTCAGGGCCAGAGTACTGGCCAGTACGAGATCCAAGATGGCTAAGGATGGTTCGGAGCACATCAGGAGCAAACCAGACAGGGGGCAGCTTTGGAACTTATCCTATTACATAAATCATTAGGCCTACATGACGTCTACGATGCATGTACATTCTAAGCTGCTTTCTGTCCTAATGGAAGAGTGTGTGTTTTTGGCTTGTACACAGAGAGAAGCAGTAGTGACAGGTTTAGTGAGAGCAGCTGAGCATGGTGAGCAATGGGGCTATGGTTGGGTGAACAGGAGTCAAAGGGAATTCAGCTTTACTCACAAGGAGTCAGCCATCAGTCTGAGACAGCAAGGCTATCCAGAAGGATCAAGCAAGGACAATGTTACAGGGAATAAAATAAAATAAAAAGATAAGCTGACAGAGATCCGCCAGTGTCATGCATACCTCCTGATGTCCACAATGGCTCACAAGAATGCAATCCAAAGATGTGGAAAGTAAAACCACTGTCTCTGGCCCTGAGCCACCGACACAGACATTTATGCAACAGTCATACTTGTAGTTACTCACAGCTGACAGATTGCTGGACAAGGCAGCTTCTGAGCTGAGCCTGAGAGAACAAACAGCTTGTTTTGGTTAATAATGGGCAGTTTGTGAATTCAGAGATTATTTGATCTACTCACCGGATTGTCTCCATAGGCCACTCAGCCAAAGTCATCGCACTGGTCACTGTCAGTGACCCCAGCTCTCCACAGACTTCGATTGTCATGTCCCATCTTAAAAGTCTGTCCAGGAAAGACAAGTGGCTCTGCTCTGGATTGGTCAAATGAAAAAAGTATTTACCCCAGCAATCTCAGTGGTACCAAAGCCACGAAGGGCTTCACTCACAATTAGAATTACTGTAGAGTCTGAGGGCTTCGGCACTGGGTTTTTCTTTTGTTCTGTTTTTGCTTTATTGTGTAGATGAGTGTCTGATCTACTACTCTCATTTGACCCCAAATATCCTGGTCTTGGAAGTTAGGTAGGGCAGGTCCTGGTTACTGCTTGGGAGAACCTAGGCTCTTGCTGGCCACCAGTCAGAGGCAGGATACACATCAGTAGAATGCTAATATAGAGCACACAGGGAAGAGCATGGAGCTTCCTCAGTCTGATAAAGGGCACTGCAGAGCAAGCTACAGCCAACATTACACTTAATAACAAAACATTAAATTCTTTTCCCATAGGACCGAAACAGGGCAAGGATATCTGAGCTCACAATCGCTCGTTATTTGTATCACACAGTGTGCAATAAGACAAAAAGAAAAAAAAGGCGTCTAAGTTGAAAAATATTAACAGATGCTAGTTTCTAAAATCCTATAGACTCTTAGAACTCAGTAGAACTAAGATGCAAACTCAGCAAGATACACAACAATGTTACAAATTACATTTACACTTGCAGTGAATAATTACATAATGAAGTTTAAAGAGATACTAAGTTAAAAGCTATAAAGTACATAAAATACTTTTAAAAATATCTTCGTTGTATCTTACAAAAATACACAAGAAAAGTCTGAAAAGCCTGAAAAGCTACTTAGTCCTAATGCAGCTAAGAAGAGAGAAAGCCATCAAATCCATGGGTCAAAGAGACTTTCAGAATCAGTGGGTCTCCAACTTAGCATATGGACTCAGTGAAATCCCCTTTCAGATGTTAAGATGAGTGACTTTAAATTTTAAAAGGAACTGCAAAGAACCAGAAAAGCAAAGCAGTCCTGACAAAGGTTAAATTGGTAGAGTCCCACTGTCTAAGATCAAGATTAACTCCCCTGTAGTCCAAATACTATGGAGGGGACTGGAGGGATGGCACACTAGCTAAGAGTGTGTACTGCTCTCACAGAGGACCTGAGTTCAATTCCCAGCACCATACTGAGCATCTCACAACCCTCTGCACCTCCAGATCCAAGGAGAAGATCTGGTGCCTCCAGCCTCCACGGGCACCTGCACTCACACATGTAATTAAAAACAATCTTAAAAGGAAAAAGACATTGTGATGTGGTACAAATATGATACGGAACAAAACAAGCAGTTAAAGAGACCTAAGCCTTGGTGCTGCAGGATCAGAAACTGACTGGACAGGCAGAAGGCAAATGAGGGCACTGGGAAACTTTCCAATGGTGACCGATGTTCAAGGACATTATGGTCAAATGTTTGTATTTGTCAAAACCTACTGAGCACAACAATTGTGATGGCTGTTTGCAAAAACAGAAGATAGCAAGTGTTGGTGAAAATGGGAAATGCTGGTAGGAATGTAAAATAGTGCTGTTGCTATGGAAATCAGCAGGACCTTCATTAAAAAAATACAGAATTGCCATCCAGTTTGGTAATTCACTTACTAAATTACTATTTACCAATTATAGCTATACAACGATGTAAATATACTGTACTTAAACATGATTAAAATGTTCAATTAAAAAATCCACTCAATGTATGATATCATTTAATTCCACCAATTCTGTTTGGTTTTTGTTGGGATGACCTGTCAATCAGTGGAAGTCGGGTATTGCAGTCACCCACTACTGTTGTGCTAGGCTTGTGAGTTTATCTTTAGGAGTTCTTCATAATGAAATTGGATGTACCTGTGTTGGGAGCATATATTTAGAATATTAATGGTCCCTGAACCAGTATGAAGTTGCCATCTTCATCTTTTCTCACTAATCCTTCTGTGAATTCTATTTTGTCTCATACCGGAATCTGTGTGCTCCTACATCCATTGGCTTAGAATACCTTTTCCATCCTTTCACTACAAGATAGTATGTGGGGCTGTGGGTGCTGGGGAATAAAGGGGAGTGGGAGAAAAAACGCATCCTGCCAGAGTTCCAGTGCTCTGGGCAGGTGGATGCGGAAGACTGCCGCACGCTTGGGGGCCGAAGGCAGGAGAGGGCAGGGGGATGGGGGCGCTGGATGGTTCCCACGCAGGTGAGAGTCCTTGGTCTGGTCCGTGGCTGAAGTGTAAGAAGACCTTCTGGCAGGAGGTTAGATGTGACTCATTAGGAGAAAGCCTATCCCATCGGTCTGCCTTGATGAGCAGAGATAGACTATGGTTTTAGAGCTTTATTGTAGAAAGGCAGGGAGAAAGTGAGAAGGTAGAAAGAGAGAGGGTGGCCATGGCGACATTGGGGTTGGGGCGTGGGGAGGGAGAAAAGAGAGAAGGAGGGCTGGAAAGTAAGAAAGGTGAGGGCTTAAAGAGTGAGGAGGGGCAAAGCAGCCCCTCTTATAGTGGGCTGGGCTATCTTGCCATTACCAGGTAACTGTGGGGAAGAGCATACCTGGCTCACAGTCAGGTAACTGTGGGGCTGGAGTCTAGCCAGAATGCCAGAAGCTTAGGACATTGTCTACCTGACTGGTAGTCACAGAATTATGGAGTTGGGGGCTCTGTGCTGAGGCACCTTACTCTGGGAATGTGGCTCACTTTCTGTCCCTTGTAGAGTTCTCTACTGGGTCGCTGGAGCAAGCCCCAATCAAAATAAGCTGCCTGTCACAGTCCCACAATAGTATCTGTCTTTTATGATGGGGTTCATTTTTTAAGAGGCCATAAATAGATATCCCTGCCTTTTGATCCAATGTTAGTCTGTGTCTTTTGATTAGAGAATTGAGACCATTAATATTTAAGAGCTATTGCTGAAAGTTGTGAAATGATTCCTTCCATGTTGTTGGTTTTCTAGTGTTTGGGTCTTCTCTTCCTCTCTTCCTCTCTTCCTCTCTTCCTCTCTCTCTCTCTCTCTCTCCCTCTTCCCCTCCCCCTCCTCCCCTCACCTGCCCTCCTCTCCTCCCCCCTCATCCCCCCTCTCTCCCTCTTTCTCTCTCTCCTCTTCCCTTGTGTTATTCTGTCATGATTTATCCTTTCATGTAACCTGCCCCATGGATGGGTTTGTTTTTTCTAGTAAGGAATCCTTCAACTAACTTCCATATAAGTGGTTAGTGGTCATAAATTTCCATAGCCTAATTTAATCAAAATATAATTACATCATTCTCCTCTCCTTCTCCCTACAATTCCTCTTATGCAACTCCCCCCCCCGACACCTCGGATTCAAAGGTTTCTTTTTCTTTATATATGTGAATGAATATATACATACAATCTGCTAAGTCTGTTTAGTGCTGCTTGTATGTATATAATTTCAAGGTCGACCACTTGCTCTTTTATAACCACTTAGAAGGCTCATCCTTGGGGAAGATGAAATCTCTCTCTTTCTCTCTCTCTCTCTCTTTCTCTCTCTTCTCCACCCACCCCTCTCTCATTAATTGTTAATTTCCTGTAGCTTTCTTCTAGGGATAAGGCCCTTTGAGATTTCCCCCATGCCATAGGTATTGTTTAGGCAGCCATTTTGCTGAAATTTCATGGTGGCAGCTTTCCTGTCATATTTAGATGATATCATCTTGCTAGATGCCATTGCTTTAATTTGAAGCAGTACATTGCCTTGGATTTTCATGTTTCCCATGCTATTGTGTTGGGATTTTTTTGCATCTTGTGTTACTTCTTTGCTTAGCTTAATTTTGATAAGCTATCTTTTTTTTCTGTTCAAGTAGTTTTAATATTCAGGTTAGAATTGAGTGTAGTAGTGTTGGGTGTGTAGTTCAGAAAATAATTCCTCACATCAAGGGTTCTGGCTCTCTGGTCTAAGCTCTGTATCATTCCCTCCTCAGTAGGTTATTAAGTACGAAAGAGAGCACAGCTGGATGCCATGACCACTATGCAGTTGGCATTCTAGCCAATCAATAGCTCCTTGGGACTTCAAAAGCAAGGAGTAGACTTGGATTTCAATGGAGTAGATCAGCACAGGGAGTGGGGAGTGGGATGGGTAAAGATAAAGATTAGTAGTCGATTGGGTTTGTTTTTTTTTAATTAGGTATTTTATTTGTTTACATTTCAAATGTTATCCCTTTTCCCAGTTTCCCTTCTGCAAAACCCCTATCCCACCCCCCATTTCCCTGCTTCGGTGAAGGTGCTCTACCACTCACCCACCCACTCCTGCCTCACTGCCCTAGCATTCCTCTACACTGGGGCAGAAGATTGGTTTTAAAGGTGGAGTCATGAGGCCAAAGTTTTGAGATTATGGAGGTCTACAGATTTTAGAGATTGTTAGGATGTGGAACGTTATAATTAAGAGGTAAAAGAAGGAAGAGGTGAGGATAAGAGAAGTAGAAAAGCACAGGGGGGAGAGGGAGCACAGGAGATGTGCCCCAAGGGAACAGCAAGGAAGGCCTGCTGGTAAAGTGGGTGCGGAGACAAAAGTCCAAGTGAACAACATACAAAGTAGCAAAACCATCACAAGTGTGTGTGTGTGTGTGTGTGTGTGTGTGTGTGAGAGAGAGAGAGAGAGAGAGAGAGAGAGAGAGGGAGGAAGGTGAGAGGAAATGACAGATTAACTGTTGGCAGAACTGTGCTGAACTGAAAGGCAGAGTTCTCACATCCCTGAGGCTCTACAAGGTTCCATGTGGTAGCATGTAGCAGCGGGGGAATGGGAGCCCCACATGTTCTCTGCTCCTGAGGCTTTCTCTGGTCCTATAGCATTTTGTGGTCCCAAATATTCCATTTTAAGTAAGCAAACCAAAGCTAATGCCAAATCATTAAAGCTCCCTGAATAATTCCAATGTAGTTATCATCACTTACAATACATGGGGTACAACATGATGATCTGATGCTAGCATACAGCATAGAACGCTCGCACCATGGGAACTGACATTTCATCTCCTTCATCTTTTGTGTGTTGGGAACCTTTGAACTCCCTCTTTCAGTTCTTTATGAAACATCTAAGCTGTGAACTAAAGTTGCCTGCAAGCCACCTTACTGCTCCTGTTACCTACCCCCCCCCCACTCCCCGCACCATGCTATACTTATTTATTTACATGTAGTGGCTATTCCTGGTTGTCAACTTGACTATATCTGGAATGAACTACAATTCAGAATTGGAAGGCTCACCAGTGACCCTAATCTGGAGGCTGGGAGATACAAGTTTCTGACCTGGATCTTGGTATGGAGATCTTGAGGCATAGTGGCTGTGGATTCCAGAAAATTAAGACAGGGAGATCTCTGAGTTTAAGATCATCTTGAACTTCTAGATCCTTGGACTTCCATTCACACCTGCTACGTACCACTGTTGGGAATTGGACTGCAGACTGTAAGTCATCAATAAATTCCTTTATTATATAGAGACTACCCATAAGTTCTGTGACTCTAGAGAACCCTGACTAATACATTTGTTTTATTGTTGCTTATGAAGTACTTGGGTGTATATAAGTGCTTATGAAGTGTTTGTGTGTACATAAGCACATGTGTGTGCATGTACCCATGGAAGTCAGATGAGGACATAAGGTTCCCCAGAGCTGGTGTGAAGAGGTAACTGTGAACCACTTGACAAGGACATTAGGAACCAACCGCTGGTCCTCTGGAGGAACACAGGCACTTTAAACTGCATGCAGAACCACCTCTCTAGCTGCTGTGCTCCCTGACTTCTACTAAGCACAGTTACATTGACTACGAAATCAACTTTTCTGTTTCTAGATACCAGCAAGAATGTGCAACAGTTATCTGTGTAGGTGTGGCTAATTTCCCCTGGCTTAATAGCCTCCATTCATTCCCTGTGGCTCTCTACCCACTCGATAGAGTTGCTGATGCTGACCCTTGTGGCACACTAATCTTAGGGTGTTGAGGACTCACCATATTCTGCTTTGAGGTGGTATATGAATTTATTTCTAGGCTTATGAGTTTCCCTCTCCCTACACATTCACCCTGCTCCAGACACCTATCAGTTTCTGCCTTTTCTCTACAGCCATTCTGGCTGGGTGATGTGAATGGCTGGGTTGGTATGGTACCTTCACTTCTCAGGTTAATACTCTTGCTGATCGTTTTTCTCATAGACTTGTTGGTCACTTGTGCATCTTTGCTTGACAAAGCCAATCTAGAGCATTATCCTGTTATCTCAAGGATTATTATTTTGCTGTTGAGTATTGACAGATGCTTATATTAGAATCTGGATATAGACCCCTTGCTGGAGGAACAGTCTGCAAATGTTTTTTTCCCATTATTCTAATTAGTTGTTCTTTATTGAAACAATCCCTTTGTCTGCTCTTATTGTCTGTGACTTTGGATGTTATATATATATAAAAAAATAGCTGTCTACAGTGATGTCTTTCCTTCTAGTAATTTAATGGTTTCAGGTCTCACATCCAGGTTTTTTGTTTGTTTTTCATTTAGAATCTACTTTTGTATATAATGGGGGCCAGGGACCTTCTCTTTCTGCTATGAATATCCAGTCTTGCTAAGGCATGGTCCAATTGGATCTGATTATTATTTGTTCCACAAGAGAAAGATGTTTCACTTGAACCAGTCTGGAGTTGTTATTTGACATCCACATTGCATTAGGAGTTAGAGTCCTCTGTGTCTGTCAGGAGAGGAAAATACAGGCAGATTCTGCCTGACACTGCAAGCTCTGATTGACATGGCAAGCTCGGAGGATGGAGAAACAAAGTCATGGGTTAAGAAATGTGAAGGTATCTAGAGGCCGGTAGGTAAGGAAATGGTCTCTCACCTAAAGCCTCAGAGAAAACCCAGAGTGCCACGTTGAATACACACCACATGTAACCGGTTTCTTTCCTTTCTTTTTTGAGACAGTGTGCCTCACTATGTACCTCTGGCTAGCCTTGAACTCACTGAGATCCATTTAGCCCTGCCTCCCGAGGGTGGGGGAAAGATGGTTACCTCCACGCCCAGACTGAGACCCATCCTTTTGGTTAAGGTGAGTCTCTCTTACATAGTCCAGGTGTTTGCAGATGCCTCATGCTAAGGTTGTAGTATAAGCCACTTCATCTGGCTTCATTTCTTCTGACTTCCAGAACTATAATATGACTATCAGTGCTCCTTTAAGTCAGTAACTGTGACAATCTGTCACACACCAACCACAAACTGGCAAAACCATCTACATGCACACATAGCTCACCATCTATGCATGCACAGAGCACACACGTACATGTGCAAGCTGCACACCCAAGGTTGTAAGATGCCACTGTTATTTATCCATAATGTCAACAGAATTTCTAAGTTGCTTTCTCAGAATATATCATGGACATTTCATAAAACTGAAAGTGGATATTCTTCAACTGTGAATGGTCACACACTGTGCCACTGGTTCTATAATGTGGCCATTTCAGTTATTTAAAATGACAAATGCTGTTTCATTCTTGTACATAAACATTCAAACCATGAGGTTAGGATCTAGTAGGGCCTGCTAGGGTATAAACTGTAAGTTTTAAACGATGGCAGATAGGGCATGTCCATTTCTGGCATGATGTTTTTACTTAAATTTTTGCCAATTTTTTGAAAAAGTGCCCTTGGTTTTACTTGCATTTTTAAATTATAAATGAGTTTGAGCATCTTTTCATATGAATATTAGCTTTTGTGTCTTTTCTCTTAATTATTAATATCCCCAACCACTTTGTATTATCTTTTTATTAATATTTTACATTATCTTTATTAATGTTGTACTTCAGTTAACACTTAATACAGATATATTTTCCCAACTTTGTGTGTACCTGTTGGATGACTTTGTTGTAGTCAGGCGACTGTTGCCGTGTCTGATAGCTGACACTCAGAGCATGGTCTGCTGCCCTTCCTTCCGTCCTGGGATGATTACATGCTGACGCTATGAGCATTCATGTGTCCACAGAGCGCCAGGCCTTTAGTAAAGAAGCGCTTACCGTTCTTCGTGCCTCTGGCTTCTGAGAACCCACTTCCACCCACTCCCTACCCTGGGCAGCTACTTCTTTCTTTTGCTGTTAAGGAAACATTAGATCTAACTGTTCTAATGAAGCTGCCTTTTGTGATTGGGTTACCTCACTCAGGCTGATGCCCTCCAGATCCATCCATTTGCCTAGGAATTTCATAAATTCATTCTTTTTAATAGCTGAGTAGTACTCCATTGTGTAAATGCAGCACATTTTCTGTATCCATTCCTCTATTGAGAGACATCTGGGTTCTTTCCAGCTTCTGGGTATTATAAATAAGGCTGCTATGAACATAGTGGAGCATGTGTCCTTATTACATGTTGAAGCATCTTCTTGGTATATGCCCAGGAGTGGTATTGCTAGGTCTTCAGGTAGTACTATGTCCAATTTTCTGTGGAACTGCCAAACTGATTTCCAGAGTGGTTGTACAAGCTTGTAATCCCACCAGCAATGGAGGAGTGTTCCTCTTTCTCCACATCCTCGCCAGCATCTGCTGTCACCTGAACTTTTGATCTTAGCCATTCTGACTGGTGTGAGGTGGAATCTCAGGGTGGCTTTGATTTGCATTTCCCTGATGACTAAGGATGTTGAACATTTTTTAGGTGCTTCTCAGCCATTTTGTATTCTCCAGTTGAGAATTCTTTGTTTAGTTCTGTACCTCATTTTAATAGGGTAATTTGTTTCTCTTAATAACATTAAAGTAATTCATACTACAATGTGATTCTGGCTCTCATGAAGAGCAGCAGAAAAGGCTTTAACCACTTGTCCTTGGGAGCAACTCACCCTTCATGAAGCAAAGGTGTGGCAGGTGCCAGCCAGCCTCGTACCCACTGTGTTCTACTGCCTTGATGAGAAATACTCTTTGCTGGACAAGAGGCGGTGAGTTCTGGTGGCATCTGTCCTTTGAGCCTTTGCCACAATGTAAAGCATCAAGAGGACTGTCTTCCCACTTGATCCAGCAACGGAGTCCATTGGATTATGTGTGCATCCCCATGCCCTCTGGCATACTATTAAGTGGGCTGAACGCACTTTTCAGTCTCAGATGCTCCACAGAACCTGGCTGGAAGGTGGCAGGCGTGGGCCACCACCTCCCAGCTATGAATTCTTACCTATCAACCTTCACTTTGCCTTGAAGGTCACTTCCTAATTCCCTTTGCCTGCAAGCACTCTCTCACCTGAAGTTATAACAAAGCAGTTTGCTCAATTGTTCAACAACTACCAAGCACTTACTGCTAGGCTCCCCCCCCCCCGCCCCTTCCCCTGTGGAGAGATACTTGCTCATTCACTTGTTCACAATAGCCAAGACAGGGAGAGGGTCCAGACGCTCATCATCAGAGGGATGGATAAAGACGAGGCAGTATTCATGCACAATGGAGTTTTATTCAGTCTTAACGAGGTGCAGGCTGAAGAGTTACAGTTACCCTCAGCTACATGTAACTTCGGAGTACCCTGGGTTACGTGAGCCCACCCCCCCCCTAAAAAAAAAGTAAAATAAAATTGTTATTGGCTTGAAAATGGATGGAACCAGAGATCATGTAAAGTGAGAAACAGGAGTCAGAAAGGCAAATCTCAGGAGGAATCTGGATTTTTAAAAAAATGTCTAAAGTGTATATACAATGTGTGTCTGCACATGTGTGGGTGTATGACGTGAAACACAAAAGGACTCTTGAGGAGGACACTGAGAGGTTATGCACAATGATTACACACGTGAAAATGCCACATAAAGTTCCTTGTATGCTAACTGAAGTATCGGGGTGTTGTTCTTGTTAGTCTTTTTGGCACTTAATTTTTCTTTACTTGAGAATTTTATACAATGTGCTGCTCAAATCCACCTCTCCCACAACTCGTCCCACAACAAACCCTGTCCTGCTAACATGCCTATGTGTCCTCCTTTTCTTCATAAATCACCCATCAGGCCAAGTGTGTGTTGCCTAGCATTCTTGAATGTGTGGACTCCACTGGAACTACCAGGGGGAACACATAGCCACCTGGATAGAGGTGGGTCTTTCTCTCTGCCTCTTCTTTCCACGTCTGCACTTGGTCTGGTTTGTGCTCACAGGGGGCGTGTGTGTGGTCTCACAGCCACATGAAGCTGCCCTTTTGAGTCCTGTCGACTCTTTCCCCTTATACAAATTCTTCTCTCTTCTTGGGAGACTTAGACAGAGAGAAGGCAGAGTGTGTGTGGCTTTGTACCTCAAAGGCAGCCTGAGAGATAGGTTTTTTTTTTTTTCTGTTTTCTCTCCCACTCTCTCCCTCTTTTGCCTGTGTATTCCCCACCTCAACTCCTTCAGATCCTGGGGTTATCAGAATGAGTTCCCACGGTGCTGGCTTTTTCTTAACTTTTTTTTTTTTGTTTTTTTCTGTAAGTTTATTTTCTCAATTCACTTTGCAAAACAACATGTTTCCCCGTGTACCTAAGGTCTGAGGCATTTCGATTGTCTCCGCAGGAAGTGACACACCACAAGTTCTTAGTTACTACTTTCCTGCTTTTCCAGAGTGGTCCTGCTGAGATGCAGGAGAAGATCTAAACTGTGGGCCTAGTCAGATGCCTTCCAGTCCCATGCGATGTGCCTTTAAGGGGTTGTAGGCCCAGCCCCTGCCTGCTCTGTGCTGTTGTTTCTTTCTCACAGAAGGCCCTGGGGGGAATGGTTTTAGGAAGGCTACAGCTGCTCCCACGACAGCCTGCCCTGCAGAAGCCAAACACCAGGTCTGATGCAGTCCTGGATTAAAATCTCCTACCTGCAGATCTGGTTTCCTGGCACACGCCTTTAATCCCAGCACTCGGGAGGCAGAGGCAGGCAGATTTCTGAATTCGAGGCCAGCATGGTCTACAGAGTGAGTTCCAGGACAGCCAGGGCTATACAGAGAAACCTTGTCTTGGAAAACCAAAAAAAAAAAAGAAAAAAAAAGTGACAGAAAACTGGTGAAGATGCTCCTTCACCTTGCAAATGACCACAGAAGCGCAGTGCATTGTAAGGGAATGGTTTGTCGAGTTCAAGGAAGGCTCTGGATTTTACTCAGAACTGAATGGAGGAGACTAGTTAAGCAACACTACAGAGGTTCATTATCAATCCCATTTTAATCTATTAGAATCCTTAAGCCAATTGATGTCATTCTTAGCAAGCACCAGAAAACAATTCCTGTCCTTTATTTATAGTCAAAGATTAGCATAGTCTGTGTGGTGTTTGAGTATCACACACTAGGGCAGAATTCAGCCTCCTCTGCACAGTCAGATTCATATCTACTGCATCCTGTCTTCTCGGCAGGTCTCGCCTCTCTGCTGTTGTCCACAAAGGCATAGGTTTCTCTTTCGACAGTCTCATTTCTCTAGCAATCTTTCTCTTACTAGCAAAATTCTTAGTGGCTATGGAGGCTGAGTGTAGCCTGTAGCTCTGGGATGAGAAATACCTCTTATCTCCTCATGCACAAGAACTCAAACGTCATGCTTCATCCTTACAGGCAAAGGATACCTGGACCAGCCCCTTGTGATAGTACATTTTAAAATGTACTTTAAAATGTGTACATTTATTTATGCATATGAGTGTTTTGTCTGCATGAGTGAATGCACACCGGGCACGGCTCCCACCTGCCATAGGTGGCAAGGGGTGAGGAGAGCGGGGAAGGCATCTCTCACCACAAGACAGACAAATGGTAGGGCTGGCTCTCTCTCATGCCCTTGAGGACAGCTCACCTAGGTCACCCTGTCACCAGGGTCAGCTCTGCTGTGCTGTCCAGCAACATATGTCTTATTCCATTGTCCTTTAAGTGGCTGTCCCCGTCTCAGGTTGGTGTTGTTTAAAAGGTCTACCCTGTAAATACCGACTCTTTATTTTAAAAGGAAGCTGCAAAGACCTCACTGTTTTATGTACACTGTCACAGGGAGTCTACATAACATATCAAAACAGAGATTGCCTTATTTGTTTGTCACCATTAGAAAATGAACTCAGAAGAGTTACAAGCCAAGGCCAGAGAGCAAAGGTAGAGTCAGAACAAGGCTGAGGTTGCTTCAGTGGCTACTACCACAAGATCAATTTGAATTAGATACGAAAGCAAACAAATGCACTGACTCTGAACTCCAAAGCCCAAACTGATTCTGTAATGTAATATGTCTTATTTGATTTTAAGCTTCTTAAGAGTTGTGCCACTTAGAAACTCATACGGCACCTACCAGAAAAACTTCAACAAATTTAAAGTGCTATTGGGGTACATTTAATAGTTCCATGAGTCTGTGTAAGAAGAATTTCATTGAAGATTATTATAGATATACAGGAAGCCACCAGATAGATTTCTGGTCAAGAGAATTTACATGACAGAAAATCTTCCCGAGGTGCAAAGACCTTACATAACCTTGCCTAGATCTTCTAAATAAGAGCAGTCAACATCTTAACCAATGGGTTGGCTTCTCATGGCCCCTGGATCTTCTTGGCTTGGTATCCCTCTCTGATGGAACATAGGTTGCAAGCCAGGTAAACCCTTCCCTCCCCACTGGCTTGGCCAGTGTTTTATCATAGTAGCAGAAAACACGTGAAAATAGCAAATGCCTCTAGAGACTGATAGATGCCAGCTTTGTCCTGTCTCCTGAGGTTCCCACAACCTCCAGAGCACGACCACTCACCAGGGAGCTCCAACGGGGTCGACAAGGGACACTTCCTCCCCGACCCAATGATGGGTATCCACTGTTCTGGCCATCTCAACAGGAACAGGCCACAGCCATGTCAGACCCTGCATAGACTGACTGATGAGTCAAAAATTCATGAGTAAATGTTTGAGAACTAAGAACAAACACCAAATAAGAGAATGTTGTCCGCTGAAAGCGAGGAAACTTTATTAATTAAGCTCCTCTGAGGTTAGCAAAGGTGGAAAAAGTATATTGTATTAATTTTAAAAATAGCCGGGCAGTGGTGGCACATGCCTTTAATCCCAGGAATTGGGAGGCAGAGGCAGGTGGATTTCTGAGTTCGAGGACAGCCCTGGTCTACACAGTGAGTTCCAGGACAGCCAGGGCTACACAGAGAAACCCTGTCTTGAAAAAAAATCAAGAAAAGTTTTAGATATATTGAAATTGTATAATGTTGAGAAAATATAAATTACACAGAGATACAAAATTTATATTTGGAAAAAGCTGTGGAAAGGAAAGAAGAAAAGGTTGTTTTGTTTTGTTTTGTTCTGTTAGAGACATGGCTTTCAATATGTCGCCCTGCTCCTCTTGCCCCCAGCTGCAGAAGGCCAGGATTACAAGCAGAAACCACCATTCCTCCTGAGCCAGTCTTGCCCAAACTTGAGCCCCCAAACCAATCCCACCAATTTTGTTGAACCCTCCTGCTTAATGTGGTGCTAGAGAATTCCAGCAGGTGGCGCTCATATATTTATCTAAATATGGTGCTAACTTGAAAACACAATGGTTAAAACTGTACTGCAGATCAGAAAGATTGAACCAATCCACAGAAGCAAATACATTTTGAAATTTCCTATTACCACAGAGAAACAATGCTTTTAAGGGACTCGAGTGCACATTCATAGCTCACAAGCAGCATGCAAGGCTCACTTTCCAGTCTAGCATCTGGTGGAAGCAGGCGTTCATAACCGTTATGTGTCAATCAACAGCTTGATAATGGAGAGCTCTAAGTGACCACTGAGAGGCTTACAAACTTCTTCCATGATGGGATGTGGGATCATTATTTTCTCGTAGTTCATTTTATAGACTGTTTTACACAGAGAGGTTCTGGAATTATCAAGGATTCTCATTACCCGCTTTCCAGTGAAGTAAGCGGGTTCAGGATTAACGAGAACTAAGAAGATAGAGTAATTCAACCAAGCAGTCATCAATGAATGAACTCGAATTAACTAGAGGATCAATTTATTTTAATATATATCGTTGAAATAAAGAACTAATTCAAATCATATTCAACGCATATTGGTTTGAATATTCCATATGTGCCAGGCAGACACGGCTGTGTCCTGAGAGGAAAATGGAGTGCAAAGCAGTGGTCCTGATACAACTCAGGGCTTAATGATAATAACAGAAAAGAAAAGTGAGAAAGCCATTGGGATTGGACACAAGGATGGGAGTTTAGTGAAGGTGTTATGTTATAGCTTCTGAGAGGCTACGTGCAGTATCTGCAATTCATGGATGGATCCATCACTTGGGTCTGAGGTATGGCTAAACATTAGGGCAGAAGGAGGGAGACAAGAGACAAGATCAAAGTTTAAACTTCATAACCATCTCCCACGGATCTACTTTCCCTAGAAAGGCTTCACCACCTATGGTCCACCATCTTCCAAGCCTGGAGCATGGGCATCTATTGCAGGAGTTTCCTGATCAGCCATAGCAACTATACAGCAATGTAAGACTGTCTGAAGGAAGCCATCCCTGTGGAGTGATATATCATCTGACACTTGACTGACAGAAGCTGGTGCCGAACAGGGATGGGTGATGGGAAGCACTCCAAGCACAGAACAGCTCATGAGGTGTCCCCAAGGCCAGAACAGGTTGGTTCAATTTGGAGAACACAGAGCCAACCCATGAAGCTGAAGAAGAGGATACAAAGAGGAGTAGGGTGGGCCTGGAGCCAGGATGGGCGAGGGATGCAAGACAGACAGAGAGAAGAATGTAAGAGGGGAAGCTGGACTAAGCAGGAACGCTTCAGTGAGGTCAGCTGATGCTTCTGCATGCTGTCCCTTCTGGAAGGTGTGTGAGTCTACACTCCTGCCTTAGCAGACTGGCAAGGATGAGGACCTCCCGCACGGACACTTGCCATGCACCCGGGCACTCTAAAGCCCGCTGATGCCTCTGGTTAAAGATGCTCCTGGGAATATAATCTCCATGCTCTGCAAACTTTGACTGTGCTGGATTTAGAACTTCTACAGCACTGGCCCTGTGCCCCACCCCCCTAGCTCACACTGTAGGGGCTTCTTATCCAACACCCACAGAAACTGTTCCAACAATGGCAGTACAATGGTGGCTTTAGCAACCACAAAGCTGGATCCAGAAGTACTCATTAGTGTTGTATTTGCATCTATTAGATGGAGATTAAGAGGGTTTTATTTGAACAAGACTTTATTTACCAACTAATTAGGATGGCAATTTATTACAAGTATGAAAATAATGAACTTAGAATTATGAGAGGCGTGGAGCTCTTCTGGCTGTAAAGAGAAAAACAAAAGCATTTCTCCTGCTTCCTGTGCCTGAGAATGGCTCTATGTCAGTCATTGCTATTAATTTCACATTTCACTTGTTCTTTATTTTCCCCAACATCTGAATTCTGGTGCTGTTGATTTTATAAAGGCTTTTTAAAGATAAATTTGCTATGTATTAGAAGCAGTTGTTTAAATAAGCACTCAATTCCAACAGCTCAGTACTTCCCATGGCAGCAGCGGGGAGCACACTCCACCACCAGGCCAGCCTGTCTTTGCTGTGCGCTCCTTCTTCTTCCAGTCAAAGAAAGCTAGCTCTCCTAGCACATGCTACCTTGTGCAGGTTGTCCTCATGTTTAATAAACAGGGGCCTCCACCAACAACCAATAGTAAATCTTCCTTCTCCTCTATGGGGGAGAGGGGCTAATACAATATCCTTCATGGATTATTAGTCAGTGTCATGTCAGTATTATTTATTTCATATCCTGAGTGAATTAATAAGAAAATGAAGCTGAATCTCCAGTATGATTATTTGACTCTTAGATGAAGCCAAAACAGACCATGTAACTTTAAAATACAATATTCACAAAGTACAAAGTCAGCTAACTCTGCATTCCTACCTCAAATGTTTTCAGAGATAACTCTGCTTCATTCTTACATTAAAAATAAAGTAAAATAAAACAAAACCTGTTGTATTAAAAGGGGCACACACCTCTACAACTTAATCCCTGCTCCAGGCTAATGACATGAGATATTTTTCACTTTTAGTTCACATCCTGAAAAAAAAATCCCCTTGACAGGAAATGTTCTGAACTGGATTCTGAGAGGTGAACTTACATTTTTTTTTCAAATGACAAAGACAGAAGAGAGGCAGAACAAGCAAGCATGGAAGCCCACCTAAAATAGACTAACTCCGAGTGCTGAAGGTTTGCTAGGTGCTGACCAATGTCACAGTTCAAATTTATACCACAATAGACATTTAAGACAGAGCATCTTACCCTCCTTGCCCCCGCCTAAAGTATCTCCTTCATTGCTGATCACGTCCCTGAACTGCAATCATGGTTTCTGGACTGCAAATAAACAAATTGTTCATCACAGTGTGACGTAGTTAGTTATGATTGATCACTGCAAAATAGAAAAGGACTTTGTCCTCAGCCAAAGCTGAGAAGGGGCTGGGCCAGTATGTGCTGTCTGTCCATCTGCAAGCACCCAGCATGCCCATCTGGTAAGAGTCTCCACAGCAGAGCTCCCATTCCACAACGAGGGACCAGCCCCACCTCAGTCTGTTTCCTGGTCCTAATTGATTATAATACAATGACCCCAACTTTCTTTTAGGCTTTTAAAATCTCATCCTAGTTGTGCAAGTTCCAAGAAAAGCCAGGCAGGCAGGCAAATGCTCTTTATCTTTTACCAAAGACAATTTATTCTGAACAAACCACTGGGGAGGCAGCCATGTCTGGCACTGCCCCACCTATCAACAGAAAGGTCTAAGAAGAGGACGGAGTCTCCACTAGGGTTTACTCCACATCCTATGATTTTACTGCTATTTTTTTCTCTAGCCGAGTGGCTTCATTAGTCAACAGGAGAATATGTACCAAGCTATGCATTCTAATAGTCTCCAATAGAGGTAAAAATTAGAAATTGCTTCTTGAAAGGAAGTAGGGTGGCATTAAAGATCCACGACGGCATGGCAGGCTGTGCAGGTGTGGCGTTGGGATCACATGGGTTAGTGGCACCCTGCTCATGACTAAATGCACAACCAACTGAATGAATTCACGTACTACTCACTTGCTCACAAACTGTCTCTCTCCCTCTATAGTCGCCATCTCTCTTCCAGAGTAATTAAATTCAGTCTGTGACGTATTTATATGCACACAATTTCAGTTCGTTGTCCTTCCAAGAGTTTTATGACTGACACACATGGGAAAGGAGAAGAAAGCAACAACTGAAGACCCACGCCAGTGGGAGCAGCTCGGTTTTAACCCATGGCTGCTGCTACCTGCTGTTCCCTCCTCTTCACAGAACCTGTCCCGTAAACACAGCCAGTCACGTGGTTAGTACTGTGTGGCTCTCCCACACAGTGCACATCATACCTTTGATGACATGAACTGTGGCTTAAATCTTGAGTTATTTCTTTCATTTTAAATAGTAGAAACACCAAGTCTCAGTCCTTCTCCCATGCTCAGCTCACACTGTTCCTGCTGCTCTCACTAAATTTCTACCTACAGGTCCATATGGCATGCTAGCAGATGACAGTCATATAAGTGGTGGTATTCTGTATGCGTGCACAACAGGGCACCCACAGTCCACACCAGAGTTTAATTCTAGACCCAGCTATGTGCACAAATGGCTGAGTGAAAAGATGTGTGTACGTAGATCCTCTCAGCTCATTAACATTATATAATAGTCATAGACCTAAGATTCTAGGTGCCTTGGTCCATAAATGCAAGTTTCCCTTTTTTTTTTCAAAACTAAGAATATACAACAACAATTACAAAAATAGTTGTGGCAAAGTAACACCTGCTCTGAAATTAAAGCCTTGGCACTCTACTTTAACCCAAATGGATCTGAGACATTTCTGAACTGGTCATGTGAGGCACTAAACAAATTCAAAGGAACATGGCTCCAACATCAAAACTTAACAATTCTAACACGAGGCCCTCCCACCTAGCCTGGTCTAGGCCCTGACTAAACAGCTCCAATCCTAGTGAAACACTAGTGAAAACACAACAGCTCCAATCCTAGTGAAAATACCTGATCTGGAAGCAGGACAGATCACCGTGGAGAGTGCACAATGCTGGACATTCCATGCCCCCACCCACCAACTGAAGAACTTCCTTATTCCCAACCAAGGCTGTCATTTGGAGAAGAAGTGGTGGGCACAGGAACCAGTGGGGAATGCCTGCCTGGAGATGTCTCACACTGTGAAGTTCTGTAGACACACACAGGAATGAAAGGCCTCAAATGATCGCTGTTGACAGACATTTGATGATTGAAGAAAGAATAAAATCAAAGTAAGCACTCTTCCCTGGCAGAAATGGCACCAACGAAATTGAATCAATAATCTGAACACTTCTTTCTGTGTATGTTTGGCAGGACGTAAGGTAAGCTACAGTAAAAAATGAGACAGACAGATCAGAAAGGAGAGAGCAACTTAAGAAACCTGGAGTTTAGTATCTTCTTCTTTCTCTCCCCTGAGAAACTGTACAAGGACCTCTTAGGTAACAAGATAAAATGCATTACGCAATAGTCATCACTCCTCTGCACTGCCTGAACCTCATGGTCACGTAGAGATCAGCTCTACAGGCTCCACTCATGTGTGGTTCTCTGATGCTCAAGTGTGGGGTGGCTCATGACTCAAGGAGTTACCATCCTGAGGATCCTTTGCTGCCAGTGCCTAAAAAGTAAACATGCAGAACACACCTGTAAGGACAGCACACTCTGATGTGCACACACATCTGTAATGGACAGCACACTCTGATGTGCACACACATCTGTAAAGGACAGCACACTCTGATGTGCACACACATCTCTAAGGGACAGCACACTCTGATGTGCACACACATCTCTAAGGGACAGCACACTCTGATGTGCACACACATCTCTAAGGGACAGCACATTCTGATGTGCACATACATCTGTAAGGGACAGCACATTCTGATGTGCACATACATCTGTAAGGGACAGCACACTCTGATGTGCACACATCTGTAAGGGACAGTGTACTCTGATGTGCACATACATCTGTAAGGGACAGCACACCCTGATGTGCACACACATCTGTAAGGGACAGCACACTCTGATGTGCACATACATCTGTAAGGGACAGCACACTCTGATGTGCACACATCTGTAAGGGACAGCACACTCTGATGTGCACATACATCTGTAAGGGACAGCACACTCTGATGTGCACATACATCTGTAAGGGACAGCACACTCTGATGTGCACACATCTGTAAGGACAGCACACTCTGATGTGCACACATCTGTAAGGGACAGCACACTCTGATGTGCACACATCTGTAAGGGACAGCACACTCTGATGTGCACACACATCTGTAAGGACAGCACACTCTGATGTGCACACATCTGTAAGGGACAGTGCACTCTGATGTGCATACATCTCTAAGGGACAGTGCACTCTGATGTGCACATACATCTGTAAGGGACAGCACACTCTGATGTGCACACATCTGTAAGGAACAGTACACTCTGATGTGCACACACATCTATAAGGGACAGTGCACTCTGATGTGCACACACATCTCTAAGGGACAGCACACTCTGATGTGCACACACATCTCTAAGGGACAGCACACTCTGATGTGCACACACATCTCTAAGGGACAGTGCACTCTGATGTGCACACACATCTGTAAGGACAGCACACTCTGATGTGCACACATCTGTAAGGAACAGTGCACTCTGATGTGCACACATCTGTAAGGGACAACACACTCTGATGTCCATACATCTGTAAGGACAGCACACTCTGATGTGCACACATCTGTAAGGGACAGTGCACTCTGATGTGCATACATCTCTAAGGGACAGCACACTCTGATGTGCACACACATCTGTAAGGACAGCACACTCTGATGTGCACACATCTATAAGGGACAGTGTACTCTGATGTACACATACATCTGTAAGGGACAGTGCACCCTGATGTGCACACATCTGTAAGGGACAGTGCACTCTGATGTGCACAAATCTTTAAAGACAGCACACCCTGATGTGCATACACATCTATAAGGGACAGTGTACTCTGATGTACACATACATCTGTAAGGGACAGTGCACCCTGATGTGCACACATCTGTAAGGGACAGTGCACTCTGATGTACACATACATCTGTAAGGGACAGTGCATTCTGATGTGCATGCATCTGTTAAGGGACAGCACACTCTGATGTGCTGTTTCTCAGCCCAGGGTCAGGGACATGCTAGATGAATGTTCAACTACCCAGCTACATAGCCAACCTACACTCATTTTTTAAAGAGACCATAACACATTTACCTAAATTTAGTACAGCAATAATTCTGAGGATTTTTGACTCAGGTTTTCCAAAGTTCTTGTAGAAATTATGAAACAAAACATAATTCTAACAGTTTAAACAAGCAAATGCTTAGAGTATTTAACACCCTCTAAACCATTAAGATACATTATAGCAAACCCTGCTCTCATTTATACCTTAGTTACAGGCAGAGCTCTCACAGAACCTGAACACCTACAGCTCTAAGATCATGGCGGGCTGTAGTAGAAAGCTCGGGATTAGATGTAGTCAGCATGGTTCACGCCTGCTAGAAGCTGAGGTGACCAAGCCTTAGACACCAGGGCAGTTGTCCTCCACCAGCAGAACTGTCTCAGTGAAAGGATGGGAGGTTGGATGAGTTAGAACTCAGCGTGAAGCCATCCTGCTTTCCTTGGTGACATGGCACTGCCCCTCCAGGAGTTTAAAACACCTTACAACACCTGACAGTTTACATCCTGACTTTGAGTTCACTCCCTTGCTTGTGGGGTTTTGCAGAGGTGCAATACAGTAGGTAAAGCCTGGCTTCGCAGAAGCAGAGACTGCTGGAGAGAGGGGAAGAGAGCAGCAGGGGCTTACCAACTCCAGGAGGTCTACTTCTGCTTGGAGAGCTCTGTAGACACTTTCCATGTCTTCTGCTTTATAAAGATCTAACTCCCTTTTAAGCCTGTCTTAAAGGAAAATCGATCCATTAGTTTGACACTAAACTTTTACAATAATTTTATTACATGCAGAGTGGCAGGTTTGTTGTCTCAAAAAAATCAGAATTCAAGTTAAAAACCCAAAGTATTTAGAAAAATTTACTCTATGATGCTATATGAACCACATAAAATTTTGAAAAGAAACTTCCTTTAAATATAAGGCAGAAAATAAATCACAGATAAGTCACAGTAATGTAAGGAGTCCTGGTGGGTTAATGTGATGAGGGCAGAATTCTGTCTAAAGACTTTTGAGTAGTTCTCCTGAGGAGCTAAACACATGGGTGAGTCAGTTGGCTTCCTGGATCCTAATACCAAACTTAAGTAAAGAAATTACTTGTGACATTTGTTTTTGCTCTAAAATTAAAGACAACATATAATACATATATAATTACACTGTATGAGACTGGAATGAAACATTAGTTTTTATTTTTACCAATTGTATCTTTAAATCTTTTTTAATTAGGTAATTTCCTCAATTACATTTCCAATGCTATCCAAAAAGCCCCCAATACACTCCCCCCCCAGTCCCCCACCCACCCACCCCCACCCCTTGGCCCTGGCATTCCCCTGTACTGGGCCATATAAAGTTGGCAAGTCCAATGGGCCTCTCTTTCCAGTGATGGCCTACTAGGCCATCTTTTGATACAAATGCAGCTAGGGACAAGAGCTCTGGGGTACTGGTTAGTTCATAATAATGATCCACCTATGGGGTTGCAGTTCCCTTTAGCTCCTTGGGTACTTTCTCTAGCTCCTCCATTGGGGGCCCTGTGATCCATCCAATAGCTGACTGTGAGCATCCACTTCTGTGTTTGCTAGGCCCCGGCATTGTCTCACAAGAGACAGCTATATCTGGGTCCTTTCAGCAAAATCTTGCTAGTGTATGCAATGGTGTCAGCGTTTGGAAGCTGATTATGGGATGGATCCCTGGATATGGCAGTCTTTAGATGGTCCATCCTTTCTTCACAGCTCCAAACTTTATCTCTGTAACTCTTTCCATGGGTGTTTTGTACCCAATTCCAAGAAGGGGCACAGTGTCCACACTTTGGTCTTCGTTCTTCTTGAGTTTCATGCGTTTAACAAATTGTATCTTATATCTTGGGTATCCTAAGTTTTGGGGCTAATATCCACTTATCAGTGAGTACATATTGTGTGAGTTCCTTTGTGAATATGTTACCTCACTCAGAATGATGCCCTCCAGATCCATCCATTTGCCTAGGAATTTCATAAATTCATTCCTTTTAATAGCTGAGTAGTACTACATTGTGTAAATGTACCACATTTTCTGTATCCATTCCTCTGTTGAGGGGCATCTGGGTTCTTTCCAGCTTCTGGCTATTATAAATAAGGCTGCTATGAACATACTGGAGCATGTGTCCTTCTTACCAGTTGGAACATCTTCTGGATATATGCCCAGGAGAGGTATTGCTGGATCCTCTGGTAGTATTATGTCCAATTTTCTGAGGAGAACATTTTTTCAGGTGCTTCTCTGCCATTCGGTATTCCTCAGGTGAGAATTCCTTGTTCAGTTCTGAGCCCCATTTTTTAACGGGGTTATTTGATTTTCTGGAGTCCACCTTCTTGAGTTCCTTATATATATTGGATATTAGTCCCCTATCTGATTTAGGATAGGTAAAGATCCTTTCCCAATCTGTTGGTGGTCTTTTTGTCTTATTGACGGTGTCTTTTGCCTTGCAGAAGCTTTACAACTTTATGAGGTCCCATTTATCCATTCTCGATCTTACAGCACAAGCCTTTGCTGTTCTATTCAGGAATTTTTCCCCTGTACCCATATCTTCGAGGCTTTTCCCTACTTTCTCCTCTATAAGTTTCAGTGTCTCTGGTTTTATGTGGAGTTCCTTAATCCACTTAGATTTGACCTTGGTACAAGGAGATAGGAATGGATCAATTCGCATTCTTCTACATGATAACCGCCAGTTGTGCCAGCACCATTTGTTGAAAATGCTGTCTTTTTTCCACTGGATGGTTTTTGCTCCCTTGTCAAAGATCAAGTGACCATAGGTATGTGGGTTGATCTCAGGGTCTTCAATTCTGTTCCATTGGTCTACTTGTCTGTCATTATACCAGTACCATGCAGTTTTTATCACAATTGCTCTGTAGTACAGCTTTAGGTCAGGCATGGTGATTCCTCCAGAGGTTCTTTTATCCTTGAGAAGAGTTTTTGCTATCCTAGGTTTTTTGTTGTTCCAGATTGCCCTTTCCAATTCGTTGAAGAATTGAGTTGGAATTTTGATGGGGATTGCATTGAATCTGTAGATTGCTTTTGGCAAGATAGCCATTTTTACAATGTTGATCCTGCCAATCCATGAGCATGGGAGGTTTTTCCATCTTCTGAGATCTTCTTTAATTTCTTTCTTCAGGGACTTGAAGTTCTTGTCATACAGATCTTTCACTTCCTTAGTTAGAGTCACGCCAAGGTATTTTATATTGTTTGTGACTATTGAGAAGGGTGTTGTTTCCCTAATTTCCTTCTCTGCTTGTTTATCCTTTGTGTACAGAAAGGCCATTGACTTGCTTGAGTTAATTTTATATCCAGCTACTTCACCGAAGCTATTTATCAGGCTTAGGAGTTCTCTGCTGGAATTTTTAGGGTCACTTATGTATACTATCATATCATCTGCAAAAAGCGATATTTTGATTTCTTTTCCGATTTGTATCCCCCTGATCTCCTTTTGTTGTCTAATTACTCTGGCTAGGACTTCAAGTACAATGTTGAATAGGTAGGGAGAGAGTGGGCAGCCTTGT
This sequence comes from Mus caroli, assembly GCF_978045245.1. Lineage (NCBI taxonomy): Eukaryota > Metazoa > Chordata > Mammalia > Rodentia > Muridae > Mus > Mus caroli. Next base: position 2,701,475 of record NW_028227275.1, read on the forward strand.
CTAGTCCCTGATTTTAGTGGGATTGCTTCCAGCTTCTCACCATTTACTTTGATGTTGGCTACTGGTTTGCTGTATATTGCTTTTATCATGGTTAGGTATGGGCCTTGAATTCCTGATCTTTCCAAGACTTTTATCATGAATGGGTGTTGGATTTTGTCAAATGCTTTTTCAGAATCTAACAAGATGATCATGTGGTTTTTGTCTTTGAGTTTGTTTATATAATGGATTACATTGATGGATTTTCGTATATTGAACCATCCTTGCATCCCTGGGATGAATCCTACTTGGTCAGGATGGATGATTGTTTTGATGTGTTCTTGAATTCGGTTAGCAAGAACTTTATTGAGGATTTTTGCATCAATATTCATAAGGGAAATTGGTCTGAAGTTCTCTATTTTTGTTGGGTCTTTATGTGGTTTAGGTATCAGAGTAATTGTGGCTTCATAGAATGAGTTGGGTAGAGTACCTTCTGATTGTATTTTGTGGAATAGTTTGTGAAGAACTGGGATTAGTTCTTCTTTGAAGGTTTGATAGAACTCTGCGCTAAACCCATCTGGTCCTGGGCTTTTCTTGGTTGGGAGACTATTAATGACTGCTTCTATTTCTTTAGGGGATATGGGACTGTTTAGATCATTAACCTGAACTTGATTTAACTTTGGTACCTGGTATCTGTCTAGAAACTTGTCCATTTCATCCAGGATCTCCAGTTTTGTTGAGTATAGCCTTTGGTAGAAGGATCTGATGGTGTTTTGGATGTCTTCAGGATCTGTTGTTATGTCTCCTTTTTCATTTCTGATTTTGTTAATTAGAGTACTTTCCCTATGCCCTCTAGTGAGTCTGGCTAAGGGTTTATCTATCTTGTTGATTTTCTCAAAGAACCAGCTCCTCGATTGGTTGATTCTTTGAATTGTTCTTCTTGTTTCCACTTGGTTGATTTCACCCCTGAGTTTGATTATTTCTTGCCATCTACTCCTCTTGGGTGAATTTGCTTCCTTTCGTTCTAGAGCTTTTAGGTGTGTTGTCAAGCTGCTAATGTGTGCTCTCTCTAGTTTCTTTTTGGAGGCACTCAGAGCTATGAGTTTTCCTCTTAGAAATGCTTTCAGTGTGTCCCATATGTTTGGGTATGTTGTGGCTTCATTTTCATTAAACTCCAGAAAATCCTTAATTTCTTTCTTTATTCCTTCCTTGACCAAGGTATCATTGAGAAGAGTGTTGTTTAGTTTCCACGTGTGTGTTGGCTTTCTATTATTTATTTTGTTATTGAAGATCAGTCTTAGTCCATGGTGATCTGATAGGGTGCATGGGACAATTTCAATATTTTTGTATATATTGAGGCTTGTTTTGTGACCAATTATGTGGTCAATTTTGGAGAAGGTACCGTGAGGTGCTGAGAAGAAGGTATATCCTTTCATTTTAGGATAAAATGTTCTGTAGATATCTGTCAGATCCATTTGTTTCATAACCTCTGTTAGTTTCACTGTGTCCCTGTTTAGTTTCTGTTTCCATGATCTGTCCATTGGTGAAAGTGGTGTGTTGAAGTCTCCCACTATTATTGTATGAGGTGCAATGTGTGCTTTGAGATTTACTAAAGTTTCTTTAATGAATGTGGCTGCCCTTGTATTTGGAGCATAGATATTCAGGATTGATAGTTCCTCTTGGAGGATTTTACCTTTGATGAGTATGAAGTGCCCCTCCCTGTCTTTTTTGATGACTTTGGGTTGGAAGTCAATCTTATCAGATATTAGAATGGCTACTCCAGCTTGTTTCTTCCTACCATTTGCTTGGAAAATTGTTTTCCAGCCTTTCATTCTGAGGTAGTGTCTATCTTTTTCTCTGAGATGAGTTTCCTGTAAGCAGCAAAATGTTGGGTCCTGTTTCTGTAGCCAGCCTGTTAGTCTATGTCTTTTTATTGGGAAGTTGAGTCCATTGATATTAAGAGATATTAGGGAGAAGTAATTGTTGCTTCCTTTTATTTTTGTTGTTAGAGTTGGTGTTCTGTTTTTGTGGCTGTCTTCTTTTAGGTTTGTTGAGGGATTACCTTCTTGCTTTCTCTAGGACGTGGTTTCCGTCCTTGTATTGGTTTTTTTCTGTTATTATCCTTTGAAGTGCTGGATTCGTGGAAAGATAATGTGTGAATTTGGTTTTATCGTGGAATACTTTGGTTTCTCCATCTATGGTAATTGAGAGTTTGGCTGGGTATAGTAGCCTGGGCTGGAAATTGTGTTCTCTTAGTTTCTGTATAACATCTGTCCAGGCCCTTCTGGCTTTCATAGTCTCTGGTGAAAAATCCGGTGTAATTCTGATAGGCTTGCCTTTATATGTTACTTGACCTTTTTCCCTTACTGCTTTTAGTATTCTATCTTTATTTAGTGCATTTGTTGTTCTGATTATTATGTGTCGGAAGGAATTTCTTTTCTGGTCCAGTCTATTTGGAGTTCTGTAAGCTTCTTGTATGTTCATGGGCATCTCTTTCTTTAGGTTTGGGAAGTTTTCTTCTATAATTTTGTTGAATATATTTGCTGGTCCTTTGAGTTGAAAATCTTCATTCTCATCTACTCCTATTATCCGTAGGTTTGGTCTTCTCATTTTGTCCTGGATTTCCTGGATATTTTGAGTTAGGATCTTTTTGGATTTTGTATTTTCTTTGATTGTAGTGCCGATGTTCTCTATGGAGTCTTCTGCACCTGAGATTCTCTCTTCCATCTCTTGTATTCTGTTGCTGATGCTTGTATCTATGGTTCCAGATTTCTTTCCTAGTGTTTCTATCTCCAGTGTTGCCTCAATTTGGGTTTTCTTCATTGTTTCTACTTCCCTTTTTAGGTCTTGGATGGTTTTATTCAATTCCATCACCTGTTTGGTCTGGTTTTCCTGCAATTCTTTAATGGATTTTTGTGCTTCCTCTTTAATGTCTTCTACCTGTTTAGCAGTGTTCTCCTGCAATTCTTTAAGGGATTTTTGTGCTTCCTCTTTAATGTCTTCTACCTGTTTACCAGTGTTCTTTTGTATTTCTTTAAGTGTGTTATTAAAGTCCTTCTTGATGTCCTCTACCATCATCGTGAGATATGCTTTTAGAACCGGGTCTAGCTTTTCCGGTGTGTTGGGGTGCCCTGGACTGGGCGAAGTTGGAGTGCTGGGTTCTGATGATGGTGAGTGGTCTTGGTTTCTGTTAGTAAGATTCTTACGTTTACCTTTCGCCATCTGGTAATCTCTGGGATTAGTTATTATTGTTGTCACTGTTTAAAGATTGGAGCAGACTCTGTGTTCCACTCACCAGAAGTCTCAAAATCCTGTGGCAGGTGTCATGGGTAGCTGGCAGGTGTCAGCAGACCCTGTGCTCTAGCTACCCAGATGCTGTTCAGACCGGAAGAGGCTTGTGGCCCTACTCAGGCCGGATTTCTGCCTCCCCAACCAAAGCAGTCTCAGGTCCCGCGAGATTGGACTGGAGCAGAAGCTGTGTTCCACTCACCAGAAGTCTCGAAATCCTGTGGCGGGTGTCGTGGGTAGCTGGCGGGTGTCAGCCGACCCTGCGCTCTAGCTACCCAGGTGCTGGTCAGACCTGAAGAGGCTTGTGGCCCTACTCAGGTCGGATTTCTGCCTCCCCAACCAAAGCAGTCTCAGGTCCCGCGAGATTGGACTGGAGCAGAAGCTGTGTACCACTCACCAGAAGTCTCAAAATCCTGTGGCGGGTGTCGTGGGTAGCTGGCGGGTGTCAGCCGACCCTGCGCTCTAGCTACCCAGGTGCTGGTCAGACCCGAAGAGCTAAATTTTTGAATAACTTATTGAATATAAAGATTATTTTTGTCTGAATTCAGTGTGGAGATTAGGGAAGAAGCTCTCTTCCATCTTGAGAAATGACTAATGGTTTTATCCCACAAAGAAAAACATCAGCCAAAGACCTAGGCTGTGGCAAGGGGTGAAACATGAGGCCTGGCTCTACCTGGTTTGTGTGAATCTGAGGGCAGAGGCCACAAGCAAGAATGCTCTCATCAGGCTAAGCAACTCAGCTGCAACAAGATGACAGATACAGTCACCTCACCCTTGGCCAAGCCCCAACCCTCAAGGAAAAGGTACTTAGATCAGCTTTTCTCCCTGTGAGCCAACAACAGCTACTGGAAGTCCTCTTTGAGGGCAGCCTTAACCACACTCAGACCCATGGGGCTTCCACAGATGCACAGTAAACAACAAACTTGCAGTAAACATCACCAAGCACACCAGTAAGAAAATCCAGTACAATCAGCAGATGCAAGAAGCAGGCAATATCTAAATCTTAAAGAACTACAAATCTACAACAAAAACATGAATAATGGGCACAAAATAAGCATAAGAAAACCTCCAACTCTTTTCTTTCAATTTTTATTATATATTTTCTTCATTTACATTTCAAATGCTATCCTGAAAGTTCCCTATACCCTCCCTCTACCCTGCTCCCCTACCCACCCACTCCCACTTCTTGGCCCTGGCATTCCCCTGTACTGGGGCATATAAAGTTTGCAAGACCAAGGGGCCTCTATTCCCAATGATGGCCGACTAGGCCATCTTCTGCTACATATGCAGCTAGATACATGAGCTCTGGGGGTACTGGTTAGTTCATATTGTTGTTCCACCTATAGGGTTGCAGACCCCTTCAGCTCCTTGGGTACTTTCTCTTGCTCCTCCATTGGGAGCCCTGTGTTCCATCCAATAGATGACTGTGAGCATCCACTTCTGTATTGGCCAGGCACTGGCATAGCCTCACACGAGACAGCTATACCAGGGTCCTTTCAGCAAAATCTTTCTGGCAATAGTGTCTGGGTTTGGTGGCTGATGATGGGATGGATCCCCAGGTGGGGTAGTCTCTGGATGGTCCATCCTTTTGTCTCAGCTCCAAACTTTGTCTCTGTAACTCCTTCCATGGGTATTTTGTTCCCTATTCTAAGGAGGAATAACGTATCCACACTTTGGTCTTCCTTCTTCTTGATAGAAAACCTCCAACTCTCAGCAGGTTATTTGTAACAGCCATCCATTGTCTAATAAGGATATGGGACAGTGTCAACTGTGTCAGTAACTAGGGACACACCAAGGAACAGCCAGGGGGGAGGGCAAAGGCCATGGTATTCCAGAAGCAGGAGCAGGTGGAGTTAGTTAGCATGAGCCAGGCTAGCCAGAGCTCCATAGTGAGACCCAACTCAGTAAGGAAAAAGGGAAGGGGAAGCTGGGGAGGGGGGGACAGGAGGGGAGGGGACAGGAAGGGAGGGGACAGGAGGAGAGGGGACAGGAGGGGAGGTAGGAAGTTGGAACTGCACTGCCTGGTGCAGGATACTTCATCCCTCCTTTTACCTTTAACTCACATCTTCATACTTAACGTTTTATGGGGTTTTTGGTAGGAGCCATGTGCAACCTGTATTACTCTTTAATATGAAAATCTCTCAATTTTTACTAGCATGTTACAGACATTTACACATATTATAGTTACTTATATGGTGGGATTCAAAATATAGTTTTCTTCCTAGTTGTTTTCTGTTTATCCTATAGGCTTTTCTTCCCTCCCCTCCCCTGCCCTCCCCTCCCTTCCCCTTCCCTTCCTTCTATAATGGGGGTGCTTATTATCCCCTCTACAGACTTTTTTATTACAGCTACTTTTGTTTTTATGGGGGTTTTTTTTGTTTGTTTTTGTTTTTTTGAGACAGGGCTTCTCGGTATGACCAGCCCTGGCTGTCCTGGAACTCACTTGTAGACCAGGCTGTCCTTGAACTCAGAGATCCGCCTGCCCCTGCCTCCTGAGTGCTGGGATTAAGGGCGTGCACTACCACCTCCTGGCTTTAATATACTTACTTTAAAACTTTTTTATAGCTCACAGTGGCCTTTACAGCACACACTTGGAACTGTTTTATCGAGTAATACGACACTACTGTGCTTAGAGAGAAGAATGTTACAGCAATATATTTTTCATTTTCCCCTAAGTTTTTTATTCTATTGCCATCACCAGACATTTCCCACATATTATACATCTAAAATATATAGGGCTAATTTGCCTCTGTTATTTATTTTCTAAAGTGACTTACACTCACAAGCAGCTTTTATATTTACCTATGCCTAGCTGTGTCTGGAGCTAACTCTACCTTTCTACTTGGAATCCCATCCTTCCTCTTGAAAACCTTACTGTCGCCTCCGTCTTTAGAATGGTTTGTACTGGTGAGGATTCAGTCAACTTGCGTTTGCCTGCACTACGTTAGCTGAACAGCTCTCATGGTCACTCAGTGTGACATGTCTTCTGGTTACATCATTTCTTTTCTTTCCTTTTAGCTAATGTGTCTTTATCTCTTTTTCCCCTTCTTTTCTGCATGATTTTCCCTTATGTCAGCTTTTCAGAGATTTAAATATGTGTACAGAAGTTCAATTTCTTAAGATGCTTCTTGGTGGCATCTGAGCTCTTTGTATTGTGTTTCAATGTATTTCATTATTTTTATAAAATGTTTTGCTACGATCTCTCACAATGCAATACTACAGATGGATGGCAAATGTACTATGCTCAATTTTAAAAGCAGAGCCAAGAGGCCCCGTGGCACAGCACTGTGTTTCCATAATGTTAGAAAGCAGAAGAGGGGCAGTGGTGAAACAGGCAGAACGGTAAGTGAGCAGGAGAGGAGGTTTGAGGCTGATCAGAGGAGGAGTCTGGGTCTCAGTGTGATGCTAGTCAGTGTTCAACTCACAGGCGGCATGTGTAACAAAAGGGCCAATCTTGTGAATATAAACTAGAGTCCGCTATAACCTGCTAAGTAGGAAATAGAAAATGCTACGTGTGTAGCATCACAGTTAACTAGGGCAATAAACACACAAATTCAGCTGATAAGCCTGCTTCAGTGGGACACTCAGTAGCAATCAGAAAGATGACGAAGAGGCACAGAGGACTGAAACCCAGGTCAAATGTTCCCCAGGAAGGGAAGGTACCCTCCACCACCCACTTGAGAAACACTCCCCATAGGTCTGGGCCTCACACCTGGGCAGACCGACTCCAGAGAGCTGAAAGAGGCTCTAAAAGCCAATGGCTTGCTTATTCTTTTGAGTGGAAAGGTCTTTTTATGTTTTAAGTTAATAATCTTTTGTCTCTCCAGGGCTCTTAATTCAAACTTCTTCCTTCTTGTCTTGAAAGTTTAAAGTTACTTCTGTGTAAATTCTCATAGTTAAATGGGATTGTTTTTTTGTTTTTTGTTTTTCTTTGTCTTGTTTTTAGAAAACTTTAAAAGAACCACATTATGAACCAGGCCTTTAAGAATTAGAAGTCAGATAAATAATTCACAGATGGCATAATTCAGAGCTAAGGACAACAAGTAGTTCCCTCCTAAAGCAGCCCGGATATTGTTATTTAACCCTGCTGATGATACAATACGCAACACAATAACCTGCAAAACAAGCGCAGAACCACAGGGAGGTTGTTGCACTGACAGTTTAGGCTGGCTTTCTCCAGGAGTGAGTCTGTTGAAGCTGACAGTACTAACGCTTCCACCGAGAATGAGCTGCTCAGAGTGCAGAGCCTCTGTTGGACTCAGGTCCCATCGAGAGCCTCCTCTGAGGTTCTGTGAGTCGGTAGATCTGCTTCCTAAATTAACGTTTTATTCTATCTAATACACGCACTAATCTGCTACACTCAGAGACCTTAGTTAGACCTGCCCCACTTAGCTCAGATTGTCTTACATCTCAGTGTAAGAAATCCCTTTCCTTCCTTGGGCTATTGGATCTCTTATGTGTCTTTCCCTAGTGTTATTAAACTGCATGTTATGTGAAATCCTCAGTTCAACCCTCTATTGGGCCTAGAAATAATCTTCATTATTTGAGATAAATATGATTATCTTTTAAGGTGCTGAAACCACTTTGAAATATAAAAAATTATCTGACTAAAACTTTGAAATAATAAAGTTGACACGATACATTTTTACATAATAGGCTTGCATGTCTGGCCCCATGGGAGAGTCTTATTTTCTGGCTGAGGTCAGAGAAAGGGACACTTGTTTATCAGCTTTAGTTCTTAATGTTTCCTCTTTTTTAAACTTCCAGATCTTATGCCTTTAGTTATTTTCTCTACAGTAATTTTAATAGCATGTATTAAAATATTTTTAATCTATAGAAAATAACTGAAGGCATAAAAGCAGGATGAAAAAATAAAAACTTCAATTTCCAGATGATACAGCTATATATATGCAGAGTTAGTGAAAATTAGTGCAAAGAAAATAATTTAGGAAGTTTGCAAAAATATAGAATTAGTATACTCAAATAAATAGACTTTATTATCATTGATAATGGTGAAGATGACTTTTTCTCAGATAGGAAGTCATAAAAATGTTAATAATTCCAAGTTAAATCCTCTAAATGTGATCACAATAAAAACACAAACATGTTTTATCCTCCTTGGTATGCGGCAAGTTGATCTGTAGTATGGATGTAATTTTATGGGGTTCTGCCTCATTCTAGCCTATATACCTCCTGAATAAAAGACATAGAAAGCTGGTATTTTCATTACCAAGCTATAAGCCTAAACTGGGCATGCTCTGAGCTAGTCTAACCTAAATTCAGCCATAGGCCCCGTGTTACTTGCGGGCTGGGCCTTGCTGTGTTTGCTCTGCTCCATGTGTGTCCTCAGGGCGATTTTCTCCTGGTCACGTGCTCATGGTCCATCCTGCGCCCCGTGGTGACCTCCCTTCTCCCCTTTTCCCTACTCCTCCTGCTCCTTAGATGAGAACGCCCACCTGATCTCAAGTCCTGCCTTCCTCTTGTCTCCTGCCTAGCCACAGCTCTAGCCTTTTATTATCAGTCTGAGATTACGGGGAAGCATTCTTTACAGCACACAGGTCAATACAACGCCCATGGTCAGACTGCATCCTGATCTTCAGGAGCACAGAACTCAGCATCCGGATACACAGTCCATAAGACCAACTCCAACACTGTAGCTCACATAGAAAAAAATTCCAATATGCTCTGGAATGTTGAAAAACAAATGCTAACTACTAAATCCCAGTGTTAACCATTCATAATTAAGCAGCACAGCAAAACTGAGTTAGTAAGATGGAGGCAGCATCTCGGTTCCCAGGAGAAGAGGACAGCTTCTCAATAAAGCATATTGGGACAACTTGACAACTTGTAAATGGATCTCAAAGGCAAAACTGGATCTGTATTTCACAGCATATCCACTCAAAATGGATCAAGTATTTGTATGTTAAGAAGATAAAACAAAGCCGGGCGTGGTGGCGCACGCCTTTAATCCCAGCACTCGGGAGGCAGAGGCAGGTGGATTTCTGAGTTCAAGGCCAGCCTGGTCTACAAAGTGAGTTCCAGGACAGCCAGGGCTATACAGAGAAACCCTGTCTCAAAAAACCAAAAAAAAAAAAAAAAAAAAAGAAGATAAAACAAGGGCAAAGACACAGGTAAACTGCTTTATGTAACAGGTGGATGGGGCTTCAACTATGATTCAAATACAAACGAGATTTAATTTAAAAGAAAAACATTTTAATTAAGCTGTGTTAAAAAATTTTATACAGCAGAAACTGTATGTATAAAGACTAAAAGGAGCCTATAGTCTACAGGAAATATCTACTATATATTTCACAGATAAAGACCAGTGTTTGTCACTTGATTTCTGTAAAGGAAAGACAGGAGGATAAGTCAGAGGCTAAAGACAGTGGTACTATGGAACAGTGAGCAGAAGTGCTCGGAAATATGGAAATCAAGGCGACCCCTCTGTCTATCTCTTTACACAGTGCTTTAACTTTTGAGTCATGCTGATGTTTTCAACATCCACCAGGTAAGTGTAGCCACTCGGCTCAGGGGAGAAGCCATTACTGCTTGACACAGAATAACATGTGAGCTACAAGAGTTGAGTGACAAACATGGGAATGTAGTTCAGTAGTCGAGCATGTGTCTAGTACAAACAGGACCCCGGCTTTACCCCAAGTTCTCCTGGGAAGAAAAACAAGACCTAAAACTCATTAATAAAGCAAAGAAACTATAAGACATGAGTAGAGATTCAGTTGAGACAGATTCTGAAGAAAAAAAAAGGAAGGGAAGACCTCAATAATCAAATTAAAAATTCAATGGAGGCTGGGCATGGCGGGGGTGCCTTTAACTCCAGCACTTCGGGGCAGAGGCAATGCTAAGCAGTCTCCTTCCCTGGGCAGAGGCTCCTGGCTATACAGGGAAGCTATCTGAGCATGAGCAAGCCAGCAAGCAGTGCTTCCCCACAGGTTCTGTTTCATGTTCCTGCCATGACCCGACCCCCCCCATCCCCTGCCCCCATCCCCCCCACCCCCCCGCTGCAATGAGAAACTGTGACCTGGAAGTATAAACCAAGTAAATCCTTTCCCCCTAAGCTTCTTTTTGTCAGTGTTCATCACAGCAGCACAGATGAGAACAGAACAGTGTGTTTCTCTGTTGATTTCCACAGGACTTTTTACAGACTGGACACCCTCTGGCATAGTCTGCACAATGCTAGGATTACAGGTGTGTACCACTATGGCCAGTTTCCTATGTGGGAGCCAGGAGGTCACCCCCCCAGCCCCTAGGTCTCCTGCCATGGGGTGGGCAAGCAACTGCTGAGCCACCTCCTTACCCCTAGGCCATCTTTTCTACTTTCTATGAGTTTCCCATGGCCTGGCTTCTTCATGTATCTCTCTGCACTGATTCATATGGAGACTCTACTGTGATTTTACTTTTTTTTTTTTTCCGAGACAGACAGGGTTTCTCTGTATAGCCCTGGCTGTCCTGGTGTCCTGGATCTCACTCTGTAGACCAGGCTGTCCTCGAACTCAGAAATCTGCCTGCCTCTGCCTCCCAAGTGCTGGGACTAAAGGCGTGTGCCACCACACCCGGCTGTCATTTTACTTTTAAATGCTAAGGAGGAATTCCTATTTCGCATGTGATTTATTTATGAAAGTGAGTGTTTGAAAGAGGCATGGTCAGCTGTCTGTTTCCCTTAGTCTAGGCCCCACTGACAGGTTGCACTCAGGCCTGTTGAACTGTGCTGAGAAGGAGCTGGGTTAGGTAGGCTTTCTCTTACTGCAGGTTCTCCCGTGGCTGACCTCATCACCTTCCTCTTGTTCTTCAAACAGGGTCTCATTATATAGCTCTGCCTAGGCTGAAGCTCACTATGTAGACCAGACTGGCCTTGAACTCACAGAGATCTGTCTGCCTCTACCTCTTGAGCACTAGAATTAAAGGTTAACACATATCTTCTGTCATCGTCCCTAAAAAGACTTAACAATAAGTATATGAACACGAAAAGATCACTGCAACATTACAGATAGCTTATAAATACTTTTTGTTGATCTACATATTACCTGTAAATAATTATTTTGATAATTTATATATTACTTGTAAATACCAGTTTTTTAATTTCAGAGATAAATGGGTACATTTATAGCAGAATATAACTCTGAAATCAATTGAGTCTAACAGCAAACTTTCCCTATATTTATGTAGAGCTTTAATAATGACAGCACATGCTGAGACTTCAGGAAACGGGCAGCTCTCTCAGCTTGAAGCTGTTCACCAATGCTGTGCAGACACTTCTGTTAGTGAGTAAAGGACATTGCTCTACCAGAAAAAGATGCAGAGTCAACAAAGTACACAGCTACAAGTGATCATGAAATTAAATGAAAATTTTCATCTATTATAAATGTTTTTAAAAGAGAAAGACAATGTGGATTGTGTTCAGATAAAATTATTTGACTAGAATTTTATAGAAACCTCCGAGCAAATACGTTTTTACACTTGCCAACTTTGAGTTGATTCTTTAATAATAAACAAGGAACAAATGAATGTATACTATTTTCTAAATGAAGGTTAATGTCTTAGGGTTATTGTTACTGTAATAAATACCATGACCAAGAGCAACTTGGTGAGAAAAAAATGAATATAAAGTTCATTATCAAAAAGCAGGGAGGGCAGAAACTCAAGCAGGGCAGGAACCCAGAGGCAGGAGCTGATGCAGAGGCCTAGAAGGGTCTGATAGGTCTTCTTGCTTATAGATTTGCTCTCCATGACTCTGTGACAGCAGGGGTCAGTGTTGATGTCTGTGCCTCACATTACTACTAGAGACCATGAGAATGTTCCTGGTCTGAGTAGCCACCTAGGACCATGTAGATGTCCACGGGTGATATAGAACTGACTGTGTCCCTCAGTGGCTGCAGCATACGGAGAGCTGGCCCCATCTCTTACTAGTGGCAGCCCTTTGGAGACTGAGCCCTGCACCTCTCCTGGGCAGCAGAGTAGGGCACAGGGCAACCAGCCTCAAGGGTGAAAGCACAGCAAAGCTGGTCCCTGAAGTCATGAAAGTAGGGGAGCTGTCCCTGGCCCTCACTGACTGGAGAGCAGGCCCTGCAGCTCACCCGGCCGAGGCAAAGGTATGGTTAAGGGATACGCCCTTCTTGTCAGTATTACATAGCCTTATGAATCCTGGGCATTAGCCCACCTTATTGGGAAAATTTCCTGCAAATTGACAAGATGAACTTTCATAAATTAATGTTTAGATGAATTAATGATTTTATAGAATTCTTGATTTGATGCAAATAATTTTAGGAATAAAGTGTAAGGAGATGGTTTTAGTTGTTTTGCCAGAAAGATGGAATAACGTTAGAATCAAGAATAGAATGTGCCCCTCCTCATTACAGTAAGGAAAGGCTGCCTAGCAAGGAACACAGTGTGCTTTCATAAGCTGTGCTAAGAAGAGAAACAGGCTGGAGAGCGATGTGCATGCCGTCAAGGAGAAACATTCATTCTAGGCCAGGTCCAAGGATGAGGCCACAGATGCATGCTACGGTAAAGCGAGGCCATGGGAAACGGCTGCTGTGAACTTATGGTGAGCTTATACAATGACAGGCTGCTTTGAACTGACCATCAGCATCCTTACCTAACTCCCTTTTGTGTAACAGTTCATCTATGAAGTAATTTTATAAGGAACTTTTGTCTAAGAAGGCATAAAAAGGCTGAAAGAAGACATGAAGTGTGGCTGTTGGAGCTCTGCTCCATCCACCCAACAAATATATGTGATTATACGTCTGTCTATCTATATGTACAAACATACATACATATATGTAGGTATATGTGTGTGTCTCTAAGGATGCATGCACACTTGTGACATTGATGAAACAGGTGACTTGGCCTGACCAGTGTGTGTGTGTATGTGTGTGTGTCTGTGTGTGTGTGTGTGTATGCACATGCCTGCCTGCCTTTCTTCCTTTCTTTTATTTTCTCTCTGGCTCTCGAAAAGTTCACAAACTCCAAGCCTCTTGTCTGGCCACTGAGGGGCTCTTGAGCCAAAGAGAAAAAGAGTCCAAGTAACTTAAGATTTTTCCTTAATCCCCTGTTGTTATCAGCAGGAATTAAGTTGCTAGAAGACACCAGCTTCTGGCCCCAGAGAAAGAGAGTTAAATTGCCAGAAGCCACTGCTTTTGGCTCTAGAACAGCAAGAAAGAGTTAAACTGTCAAAAGTCAGTAGCTTTGGCCCCAATTGCTGACACCATACCCTTCACTGCCTTCATCAGGAAACCAGATGACAGGCTAGCCCTCAGCAGTTGAGCCAGGCTTCAAGAGTGTGAGAGCAGGAGAACTGGCCCAGCCCCTCACAGGCTGTAGCACTTGGGAGAGTGGGCTCCACACCTCCATTGGGCAGCACAGTGGAGCTGGCTCTGGACACATGGGTGTAGGTAAGCAGGGCCTGAGAGCATTAGAGCAGGAGAGCTGATCATACTGCTTGCTTGTGGTGACACTGAGTGGTCTATCTGGTGCAGTGCTGGAGAGCTTGCCCTGGTGGTGCAGATCAAGGAGAGCTGGTAGGCTGACCAGCACAGCTACCATCACCCAAGCTCAGATCCATGGATTTGAGTTGGCCAACCCCAAAAATCTACATCTGTGAACTGTTGGGGTGCTTGAATGGGCCAGTCCTACTGATCCAAAGTTGCAGGATCTCCATGACACAGAGCAACAACAGGATAACTGGAAGGAGTCCCAGCGAGGATTCAATATTGATGGTGTCACAGAAGCCAGAGATCTCGAACAAGACCAATGACTCATTACAAAGAACATTCATAAGTGAAGATGTGTGGACAGAGGGATACACTGTAGGACACACTGTGACACACTACAACTTCTATGATGAGATGTTTTCTATGCATTGTTTTGCTTTTGTTTGTTTGTGTGCTTTTTATTTAGGGGTTTTTGTAAGGGTGAAGGACAGACACAAAAGGATGGGGAAATGAGTGGGACTGAGATGCATGGGGTGAAACTCACAAAGAATCAATTAACACGTAAAAAAAAGTACAAACAAGGCCATTTAACACATGAAGCTAATCAATTCAAATTAATACAGAGAATGCATACAAGGCTTTGCCAAACAATGGAACAAAACATCAGGCAGTAAATGTGATCCTGTGATCTGACTGTTCTAAATACACAGGCATTCCATGCACATGCCCATGCCCATGCACATAGGCAGAAACAATGCATAAAACCCCAACGGGATGCTCACACAACTTTAAAAAGTTGTCATGCTTTAAGCTTGTACAGAATTTTTCTTCAATCAAAATATCCTAATCTTACAATTTAAATATGTATACACATTTGGATAAAAATATGTATGTAAAATGCACATTTGTCAGTGCATCTGTTAGAGAAGTTGAGAGTATTTCCATGGCACAATGTGTCTGTGTGTGTTGTAAATCTAGGACCATCATTGTGACCTCTCTGATCAGCTAAACCATGACTTTTATGGCAGAGGCTGCCAAATGCCTTTGCTACTGCCTAGAAATGTGCTCAGAATCTCTCATTAGCAAATGCAAATTAATTTTTGTGCATTTCCACTGCAAAAGCTCTTCATAAACCCACATTATCTTTTAAGTGTTCAGAGGGGGAAAAATCTCATATTGACTTTGTAGATGTCTTTCTAATACAAGCTTCTTGTTGTACCAGTCATACAAATACTAATTATACAACATGTAAATCACCCAGGAAAGAAGTTTTACTGGTAAGAGAAAAGGGTCTGCAACCCTTAAAATGGTCCATTTTGTTTTTTTACTGTTTAGAGTGAAGAAGATGAAACAAAACACTGCAACAGTGGTACACACATGTAATCCCAGGCAGGAGAATTGAGTTTTACAGTCAACTTGGCTATATGAGATCCTGTTACAAAAAAAAAAAAATAACAAAAATAAATGACTAAATAAGATATGGCAGGGAGAAGAAGGGAGGGAGAGAGGGAGGAAGAAAGAAGAAAGACCAATAATTAAGAACTGTGTATTTTGCAGTGAAACTTCAATGACTCTCAGGCCCTGTTATTGGGACAAGTATGTATCAGGCCCATATGCCTGGACTATGTTACAAAGAAACACAAGGCATTCCAGACTGGTGAGACAGACAGACATGTGTCTGTAGCACGGGATTTAACAAAGCCCAAGCCCTGAGAATCAAAGAACAGTGGAAACCCTCCATTGTCCGTCCATTCCTTGTTTTCCCTCTATTTATCACCACAGTATTTGACTGCAGGTCACACTGCAGCCCAGAGTAGACAAGAGCCTTCTTACCTGGCACACAGTAAAGACAATGACAGTAAACACACACACACACACACACACAGAGCCATGTAACTATAAGGCAGGATATACTTACTATAAGGGAAACAGGCAGGATACTGGGCCAAAAGTAACGGGGAGGGCGATTGTTTGAAGAAATATTTCAACAGACACCTGGGAAGGGTTTGTGCTCACCATGGCACCACGGGGTAGGGAAGCAGGTTCAGTAGGAAACGGATAACTTGGGGACAAGGAGAAGAGTAATTACGAAGGCTTCAGGTGGATGAAAGCTTGACAGGTCTGAGGTGGCAGAGCAAGACGGGGCTCTACTGAGTTCACTCAGGCCACAAGAAGGACTTTAGGTTTATTATGTCCAGTAGGAAGCCAGAGGGCGGCTCTAGGATTTTTGTTTTGTTTTGTTTTGGTTTTGTTTGGTTTAGAGTTTGGTTTGGTTTTTTGAGACAGGATTTCTCTGTGTAGCCCTGGCTGTCCTGGAACTCACTCTGTAGACCAGGCTGGCCTCGAACTCAGAAATCCGCCTGTCTCTGCCTCCCAAGTGCTGGGATTTAAGGCGTGTGCCACCACTGCCCGGCAATCAGTGGGTGGCTTTAGTAAAAAGCAATGATAGATTGCAGACTGGTGGGGCCAGCTGGTCTCAGAGAAGGGTCCTAGGGTTGCAGCCTCAGGTTGTGGTTACCAAGGAAGAAGGAAGCTGCAGGTGTTAGTGCTTGCACACACTGCTGCTGAGCATCACCAAAAGGAAAGCTCTGCCAGTTCCCGTGCCCTTGCCCCACCATGCCCATGACACCAACACACCCTTACATAGGACCTAGTCCACTCTGTGCAGTCACACAAGGCTTCCTTGGCTCCTGCCTCCAATTCTGCACATTTAGCTTGTGTTAACTCATCCCACCCTATTCAAATCAGAATCTTTGAAATAAATAAGCACTGGAATTTTTCTAACTAGGGAAATAGTACTACAGAAGGTCCCATTATATCCTTGCTATTGTCAAATACTAAGTTGGTACTCTGCATTAAATATGACATCAAATCACCTGAAAAATTGATTAACTCTAAAAAATATAAACAATAATAATTACAAGTTTACACACACACACATACACACACACACACACACACACACACCATCCCTACCTATCTCTTTGCCTACTTTTCATTATCTGGAGTCTAATCTTTTCAAATGGAAAATTCCAGAAATAATCTTATTGTGGAACATTATAATAACGGTTCTATTTATTATTAGTTGTGTGTATTGAACACTCATAGGAATATATGTTTATCAAACAACAGTGTGGGGCTGAAGAAATGGCTCAGTAGTTAGGAGCACTCACTATTCTTCCAGACGTCCTGAGTTCAATTCCCAGCAACCACATGGAGGCTCACAACCATCTGGAATGGGATCCAATGCCCTCTTCCGGTGTGTCTGAAGACAGCTACAGTATACTCATATAAATAAAATTTAACAACAACAACAAAAACCAGTACATAGTAGATTTGGAACTATGGCTCTATGCATAGAGCCACTGGGGTCTTGGAATGTCCCCTCACATGTGGGAAGAGGGTGACTGTATATATATGCAGAGATACTTGTAAAAAAATTTCAGGCCACAGTTGCCATAGACACCTGGAACCAAAGAAAGTAAATCGGGTAAGAAAGGGGACTACTGGAGAAATGTACAGCCATGCTGGCATGCTCTAGTAACAGTAAAAGCAGAACTGTAGCCAGGTGTAATTTTCCTAACCCCCAGTACTGACATAGGAGGCCTCATCTGTGTCATCAGAGCCGAGGAGTGCTCTGGGTACATGGTAGCTACTAAATACCTTACAATGCATGGGACAGAACCTAGAACAAAAATAACCTGGCCTAAATTTTAAATAGTACCAAGTCTTAAAAATATTGCTGTAAACATTGTGAAAAGAGATCAAATCTGAGAATTTAAGAAAACTATAGCTAGTATAGAATTCAACATGCCTTTAAATGCACACATAAGGTGTTAAATCCAAAGTAAAAATATAACCAGCTTAACTTTAGCCTTTTGATGTGGTTCAATAAATCTAATGTAACTTTTCTGTCTTAGTCTAATGTAATAGCTTCTTGTTATTCCACTAGTGCAAGGCTGGTCTTTTTTCCAAAATCCTAATGTTCAACACTTTTATTTTCTTTATACTTAGGGCTTTTTAATGAAATACACTAGTAACATAAAAATACACATACCAAAAGATGTAAAATGTAAATTGATAAAAGTTGGTGTCGCATTAGGAAGTACTGAAGTAAGAAACAGATGAGGCACACACACTGATGTTTCTTTTCCAAACTCCCTGCTACCGTTTGTGAAGGAAAAAACATTCTCTCTCGGAGTTGAGCATTTCATATTAACTCACGGGAGATGCCTGTGACCCAGGGACAAAGCCAGAGCTCATACTGGAAGCCTGTCCACAGCCAAGAACCATGACACCAGCAGACTCTGCCATTTAGCAAGTGTCAGAAACCAAGAGCAGACTGCCATTACAGAAACTCATCCCTCATCACAGGCAATGCCCCAAGAGGCTGATATTTTCTGCTTATAAAACTTAATACAACATTCAATTGCAAATATTTTCTCACAGTCTCTTACAATGGTGGCCAGGGGCAATACACTGTTAATATGAAGCATTTGTTCAGCTTTGGTGGACATATTTCCTGTAAGGTCTATGTGGAAGCAAGTTCCATTGACTTCTCTGTACAATCAGTAATGTGGTTGTCTTTTCTATGAATCCTGGGAAGTATGGCACCTTCTCTTAAACAATTCTTGCAAAGATGACCACGAATAATAAAAAATAATCATCAAAGAAAAAGACTTCAAGTTCTCTCCCCTTGCATTGATGGTGGTGTAACGTGAGACTTCAGTCAGACTTCAGTCATTATTGCGTTTACACAGAAGGAGTAGAGATGAACTCCACACAGAAAACATTTCTACTTCTTAGGAACGGAACCAGAGTAAGTGTAAAGTGAACATAAAGTAAGAAAGTAGGCTGTCTTTATTCTAGACAGCATACATGTTGACTCTGTTACAACTGCAGGAAAGGGGCTGCATTAACTCCTGAGATTTGTGTAAGCATCCATGAGAGAGCAGGGCTGATGGAGCTGCGGTGCAGCGTGCTCTGGCCAGTGGAGTCTGCCTATCAGCAAGTTTCAGGGTACACACAGATGGAAGTGATGACTTTATCTGGGGCTTTAAAAGCCCACTCTCAGCTTTACACTGAGTTCTATTAACTCAAAACAGTTAACTTTATGAATAAGCACTAAAAGCTGCTTACCGCATGCACTCGGGATCATGTTGAGGCTTATCTCGTATTTTGATTTTTTCTGCCTCTAGCTGCTTGGTGATACAAATGGCTTCAGTCTCTTCATCTTTAAGAACTAAACAATGAAGAAAAAGTCTACAATCATTGAAGGATTGAACACAGGTGACTCATGAAAAACACTTAACTTTTGTGCTGTACACCAAATACACATAACCGCAACGTTTACTTTCTAATTTAACCGAGCAACTAAAGGCACACAAGATCTTGGAATTTGGACATAACGAGAACCAGCTCTAGCCAGGCCTCTGGTGCAGGCCTGTAAGCCCAGCTGTGTGAGAAGCTAAGGCAGGAGGGTTGCCAGTCCAAGGACTGCATTGGCAACTTAAGACTCTTCTTCAAACACAAAATAGTAAAGCTCTGAGGATACAGCTGGGTGGTGAGCGTCGGCTCAGCTCATGGAGCTCGGGCAGCTCGGGCAGCTCCGGCAGCTGGTGCAGCCTAAACGCAATCCCCATTACACAGCTTGTGCAGCCTAAACCCAGTCTCCACAACTGGAAAAACAAGCAAAATAGACACCCCGGCTCAAGCACTGACTGACTCAGTTGCGTGTTTGATCCAGTTCTGCAAAACAGCAGAAGCACGGTCCACAGTGACAGCATATTTTTAGATACTGAAGCAGCACAGCAGCATACACAATACTGTATTTGTCAGCAAGATAAATGGACTTATGAAGCTAGTACCTTTAAGCTTTTTCTGGAGAGTAAATAATTCTTGCAATAGTTCATTTTTTAGTTTTTGGAGTTCCCGTAACTGTCCACACTTACGTTCCACTGACTTCATTTCTAGAAACGAATACAGTTAACACCACAGAGTTACCCAGGGGTGAATGGAATCATAGAGGTGAACACTCGGCGCACTGCAAACCATCCCTGCTAGCATTGACGACAGAACTAAACACACATAGCCAGCTCGTGAATCAGAATCGATACCGTTGAACTACCCAGACTCCCAGAGCAGCGCCCACATGCAGCGTCACCCCCATAAAAACCTCTAAGGATAGTCCTTATTCCCAGAAATAGAAAATACAAATCTGAAAGTAAAGAGAGACAAATAGAAGAAAGCATCTAGGCTTTGGTGTCTGTGAATAGATCATCATGACTAATCCTTCATCGTCCAATAAAAATCCAAGCAACATCTGGTCAGTTTTAAGTCCCCACAAAGCCTCTCCCCTGATCCCTTCAGGAGCCATCTTTAGTAAACTAACCAGCATGCAGCAATTGCCAATATGACAGGCTAGCAGAATGAATGCAGAAATATGCCGTTAAGACCAAACAAAAGAAAACGTCACAACTTGCCAAGATGCTAAGAAAGCCACACTTCGTAACTGACACGCAGGATGGCATCCGCAGAATGTCCAGACAGGGCTACCAGCTTTTGCCATACTGCCTGAGTTTCTCCTACCTAACGGCCTCTACCTGCTGCCTGCTCCCCAG
Organism: Mus caroli; assembly: GCF_978045245.1. Classification (NCBI taxonomy): domain Eukaryota; kingdom Metazoa; phylum Chordata; class Mammalia; order Rodentia; family Muridae; genus Mus; species Mus caroli. The sequence goes on from NW_028227275.1 coordinate 2,721,804, forward strand.
GGAACACCAATCCGCTTTAAGCCTGTTTTCTGGTTTTTAGTTTTCCTCTTCTGCCACAGATTTCGGATCTCTAATCACGCATTCCACAGGCCTCTGGGTTTTTGAACTCAGTTTTATTTCCACTGTTTCTGCACTCTCTGGCTTTAATACCTTCTAGGGAACTGTCCTCATCAGGTACTGTCAGCCCCAGGTGTTCCTTTCATTTTCATAAAACACCTCTTACTGAGATATAACTACTGTATAATTAGCCCTTTAAAGCACACACTTCAGCAGGCTGTACCACGTTATCAGACCCTTGTCTGCTCCCACTATTTGGGAGCACTCCATAGCCCCACTGCTGTCAGCACTGCTTAGAGCACTGCATAGCCCCACTGCTGTCAGCACTGCTTAGAGCACTGCATAGCCCCACTGCTGTCAGCACTGCTTAGAGCACTCCATAGCCCCACTGCTGTCAGCACTGCTTAGAGCACTCCATAGCCCCACTGCTGTCAGCACTGCTTAGAGCACTCCAGAGCCCCACTGCTGTCAGCACTGCTTAGAGCACTGCATAGCCCCACTGCTGTCAGCACTGCTTAGAGCACTGCATAGCCCCACTGCTGTCAGCACTGCTTAGTGCTCCCAGATCCTCCTGCTCCTGGACATCCACTACTGCACCTGCTGTGCATTTGTCTGCTTATTCAGGACACTGAACCAAAGAACCACAGTAAGCGTAATTTTGTGTCTGGGTTATTTTACATAATGCAATGATTTTAAGATCTACCGCTGTACATGTATTTGTGTTTTATTCTTTTTCTTTAAAAAATATGAACCCCTCCAAATTCTATGATATAGATATACCTTGTTTTGGCATTCAGAAGCTCTGGGGTTGCTTATGGGGCTACTTTGGTACCTCTGTAAACATATTTGTACACGTCCTTATGTGATTCCTGTTTAATTATCTTAAATACCTACATGTAAAATTATGAATTCATGTATTTTTTAGATGAATGTTCTAAGGAATCACCTGTTTCTTGGTGCAGTTGTGCCCACGACCTTTCCACTGCAGTTTTCAGTGTCTTTGCATGCTTGCCACACTACCACAGGTCTGTTACGAACTCGGGCTGTGCCACTGCACTTCTAATTTGCTCTTTCTTGACGTCTCATGGCGTTGAGCTTCATTTGCCTTTTCCTGCATCTTTTGGGGGTGAATCTGCTTAAATATTTCTCCATTTAAAACCTGGCTATTTTTCAGTAAGGGTTTGTAAGGGTTGTTATATTCTGGTTCCCACTCTTATCAGATGTTTACAAATGCTTTCTCCCATTTTGCAGGCCTTTTTCCCTCTGCAGACAGCATCCTTGAGGAAGTCCAAATTATCTATACTTCGTGCATATATCATAATATTGCCTGTCTTTATTCAAGGTCATGGAGTTATATCTGTGTTCTGTTTTAGGTGTTCTGTGTCTCTGGCTCCCATGTTTAGGCCTTTGGTTCATCATGAGTGACTTCTTTGTGCAGAATCAGCAGACGCTCGATTCACCATTTTGCATGTGACTGCCCAGTGTTAACGCTGTAAGGAACTATTCTTTCCCACTGAAGTATGTGACCATTCTCATCACAAATCATCTGACTGTGGGTGACACCGTTTCTTGACTCTAATTACATCTAACTGATCTGCATGACCATCTTTGACCAATACCACGGTATCTTTACTACGTCTCATCTATGGAAGTTTGTACCCGGGAGGTCTGGGTCTCTCCTCACCGATACCAGTGCTGTGTGCTGGTTATTTAACAGTCATCGAGCTAATGCTGATAACAGGTGTCGCTGATTCTTTCTCCTTCATCTGGCAGTGTGGCCATCTCAAAAGTATTGGGTTCCAATCTATAATCACAGACTTCACAAAGGTTTACTTTAGTTCTTGGATTCCCTTCAGTGATGTTGTCTATACATATGTATCCTGAACTTCTATTTAATACATTCCTAAGTATTTTAGCTTTTGGATATCATTGTATTTTATTTTGTATTTGTATTGTATTGAATTTTCTTTTACATTTTTAAATAATTATTTATTGTGTATGTGAGTGCTGGCCTGTGTATGTATGTGTATGCCTACAGAGGTCAGAGGAGGTTATCTGATCCCCTAAATCTGGAGTTACAGATGAATTCTCTGCGAGAGAACATGTATTTTAAACTCCTGATCCCCTATGATTGTATCCTGCATGTTGTTTCACCCCACAACTCTGCTGGGCTTGCTGGCCCCAGGAGCTTTTATTTTTTGGCTTCCTTGGGATTTCATAGGGGAGAGGTCAGACTGTCAGCTGGGACACACACCTAAGAGAAACAGTTCTATGGAGAAAAGGCTTATTCTGGCTCTCAAGTCTCAGAGGGGACAGAATACTGAGGTGTGGGTGTGAGGTAGAGCAGAGCTTCCTCATGGAAGCCAGAAGTAGACATACAGTAGTAGATGGGAACAAGCACCCTTTGAAGGCACTCCCGTGGCCTAGTCAGCCAAGAGTTCATGATCCAATCATCTCTTATCAGCAGCTGGGGACCAGGCCATCAACACACTTCACACTTGAACCATAACACAAGCCCATTTCTTCACATACAAAGTCTTTTACTTCTTCCTTTTTCATACAAGTACCCTCCGGCTGCTTTCTTCCTGGACTTCTAGCTACAATCTCCAGCACTGTGCTGTGTGGACATGGCTAGCACAGACACACTTACTTTGCTCTTAGGCAGGCAACTTTTCCTTCTTCTACCGTCAAGCCTAATATGAGCTTTGAGTTTTCTCAAATTCCCTTTAAGCTGAGGAAAGTCCCTTCTAGTTTCAGCTGACTATATGTTTTATCAGAACCTGGCACTAGATCTTGCCAATTAGTTTTCTATGTTTATTTTTTATTACTGCCCATTTAGCTTTCCAGGATAGTCATGTCCCTGAATATTCTTACACTCACTGGGGCAGGTTTCATTTTCCCTTCTAATTGCATCATCTCTGTCATTTCTGTTTACACTTTGGCTAAGCCACTTGTCTCACTGCCCTAAGTAATACTCCGTCACTTGATAATATGTTTAGGAGCTTTCTTACTGCATGTTAGACATTATATTACCAATACACGTGAGCTTTGCTTTCTTCTAAGGTTTGCTGGGGCTCATACTGATGGGTGGGTAAGTTGCTTTCAAGTCAGGTTTATAACATTTTTAAAGGGGGAGTCTAAGGGAACATCTAGTCATAGGCTATTTCTTAATGTCATTCTTTTCAGATAGATTTTACTTTTTATTGTGTAAAAGTGTATGCACACTATATATGAACCTGGTGCCTGCCATGGTCAAGTAGGACATGGAATCTTGTGGAACTGGAGTTACACATGATTGTGAGGCACCGTGTAGGTACTGGAACTGTACAGAGCCCTCTTCAAGAGCAACAGGTGCTCTTGACCACTGAGCCATCTGACAGTTGTGATCATGAGTGGAAACTGTCCACGCCACATTCAATCATTCTTTCCCTGACCTTGATTCTACACTACAGTACAAACTCCTATCTCTAAATTTTGCTGCTTGTTTCTGGCACAGAATATGCACAGCATATGATAGGTTCACAAGAAAACATGGGGAAATGAATTCAACGGATCACAGTTGCCTTTAAATATTTGTTTCTAGCCAGGACAGCTGGCAGAGGTTAAGAACACTTGTTCTTGCAGAGGACCTAGGTTAGGTTCCCTGTGTCCACATGCAGCTCATTACTAGGGGTCTGACTCCACTTCTGCTCTCTTCAGGCTCCTGCGTGCCTATGATGCAGACACTTAGGCATCAACACACAAAATTAACTATACTTTTAAAATATTTTGTTTCTGTTCATTAATTAAGCAAAATGTCTATGAAAAGAAGAGCTGTCTCCTACTTCTTTCATCAATGAAAGAGTGGAGCAAAGGGCTCACTGATGCGCTCAGGACACACATGGGCCTTCTGATACCACGGTGCCTCAGCATGGTGGTCAGCATGATCCAATATGCTTCCACAGTCAGCCTTATGACACTGAGAAAAGAATAATGGAGACATTTTGGATTTAAATACCCCTGAGACACAGAATATGCTGTTTTCAGTCCTGTCTCTCTATCTAGGCTAAATAATCTGAAGATTTATCTGTCTGTCTGCCTATCTACTTTATTTGCCAGTATCTATCTATCTATCTATTTATCTATCTATCAGCCAGTAAAAAATTAGGTGTGAGGAAATACAAAGCTCACAAAAAGAAAGATCTGGTCTACTGCAGGGGGGTCTTGGGAGGCTAAACCCAGTTTCTCTTGATGGGTGGGTATTTTAATGGTCCTTGGGGGGGGTGTCTTCCTTCCCCCATTTAGGTTTGGTCAGTTTGAAAAGAGATGGGGTCAGGGGAACCCTACTGACAGGAGGAAAAGCCTGCCCAGTTCTGGTCTCAGGTCAGAAGAGGGAGGAAAAAAAATCTGCTTGTTCTGACAGCTCACCATCTATCTATCTAGACATGGCCCCTCTTCCTTGAAAACTGATTGTTTAAGCACACAAGAAAACAATGGACAACCTCCCAACAACACTCACAGAACTGAAGAATTTAAGGTAAGCTCACCTCTCCATTTTCCTACTGCCTCATTTTTATTTTATATTTTCATTTACAGACTTACTGAGCTACAACTGATTAGAGTAATTGCTTTCATTTTCTTCCTAGGCATCTATCGATAACTCTGATGATTTTTGTTTTCCTGGTTTGGTTTGTTTGTTTGTTTGATTGATTGATTGATTTCTAAACAGGGTCTCACTGGCTAGTCTGAAACTTCCTGTGCAGAGCTCGCTGATCTCAAACTCAAACTCACAAAGTTCTTTCTGCCTGCAGAGCTCAGCCTACTGAATACTGGAGTTAATTGTGTACCACCAAGCCAGACTAATAACTAGGTTTTATGGTTATAATTATTAAACCAAACTCAGATAAGCAAATTCATTCTCATCTTTTAACAGAGTGTTTACTATAGATTCACTGCAAATCATTAATAGACTAACAATGAATTGATTATTAACCAGTGTCAAATTATAGTATGTATCTTATTTCCTATCCAGGAAAAAAATCTGATTTATGACTTGAGAGAAGTGAACACAGAAAATACTCTAATCAAAAGTTATGACAAACATGGAATGGTTGAGCCATCAATCTGTAAATTACCAAAAGTTTATAGCAGATAAACGATGTTTCACAATATATATATATAATTTGTGAAACATTGTTTATCTGCTATAAACTTTATACATACATATACATATGTGTGTATGTATATGTGTGTGCATATACATATACATATGAAACCAATTATTCCACATTCCTAATTACTCAGGTCCCAAATGCTGGCCTCTACCCCGTGGATCTTCACAAGAGAAGCAGATGCTGTGCACTGTTGACACTGTCACTACAACCCTTACCCAAGTACAACCTCTCTCCTCCAGACTCCAGCTGCTCTCTCCTGCTCACTCTACATTGCCCTGTTTGGGAATCTACTTAGGAATGTTCTCAACAGCTATCAGAATAATTTGTTTGTCTGACCATCTATGTATCTACCTATCTACCTACTTATCATGTGTGTGTGTGTGTGTGTACCACATGTAGGCACACATACCCTCAGAGGCAGGTGTTGCATCCTGGATCTGCAATCACAGGTGGCTATGATCCTGCACGTTTTGAACAGACTCAAGCACTAAGCTGTTTCTAGGGCCCGTGCATGTGGAAGTGGAAGTACAGAAAAGGAACGCTTCAACTTTGAGCAGACAGTGGAGCGACCAGGACAGGGCAGTGTGGTCGCTTTCATTTGTCTTTTTGCTTGTCAGGGTTTACTCTTCCATTCCTGCTTTTAATCTGTGCCACCACATTTGTTATCCCCTGACATGCGCGTCCCCATATTCGGCCACCCTCAGCTTCCTCCGTTTTTATCTTCCTTTTATCCTGTAACAGCGATGAGCCACAGAAGTGCACTGCATTCTGTATAATCCCCACGTCTACTCTTCATGGCTGTTGTTATTATATTTCCCTCCTCAAGTGCCTCCTTTCTGTGTCACATATCTTCCGTGGTTTATTGCTATTTGTGTGTGGGCACATATATTTACATTTGTCCACATATGTGTGTATGTGCACTGAGGCCAGAGAACCACAAAATCAGGTTCATTTGTGTTAGGAAATCTGAATGTAGAACAAGGTTCTTTACCTATAGACAGGCAATAATCATAAGAAAACTCAGTGGGGAAACTCACTTAAAATATACTGATACTTAAAGAAACAGTAACCAGAAAAGTCAAGACAACTGAAACTCTTTTTACATTGTGTGTGCATGCTTGCATGTGTGTGTGCATGCTTGCATGTGTGTGTGTGCATGTGCAGGTGCATGCATACTACATCATGCATGTAGTGGTAAGAAGACAACTTGTAAGAGTCAGTTCTTCCACCATGAGATCAAAGTCAGGTCCTTGGGCTTAGCTGCAAGCCCTTAAGCTGCTGAACTATCTTGCTGCCCCATCTTTAGTTTTCTGATAGAAAGACTCAGGATTAGGAGATAGTGATTAGAAGATAGCAATTCTCCCTAAGTTCACTAATAAATTAATGTAACTCAAATTAAAATTCAAGACACTTTTTAACTTTACAAAACTTAACTCTTACCTAAGAAAATTTATACAGAATAATTGATATGAAAAGTTGTAAGTGATATGAAATTCATGTTTCTTTCTTCATGTGAGTTTATTTGTATTTGGGATCTTTATCATATAAAGCCTACCAACCTTAGATATTCTTTTATTTAAATTAACATAAGCATTACAGTTACTTACAAACCTCCAAAATATGCTGCCTGAACTATAAAATTTTAGTATGTTAAATTTACATTATAACTCAATTAATGCTCCTTTATTTCCCCTTAATCAGTGAGTTATTTATAGGTATGCCATCTAATTTTCAAATGTTTATATTTTGCTGGATACTTTTTATGCTTGTTTTTTTTTAGTTATTAACTTATGTTGAGAAAATACAGTGTATTATTCCAATGTTCTTAACTGATTGAAAACTAAACTTTTCAAAATAAAATTCTTTTAACCTCAGTGACATCTTTTTATTTAGTTATATAACAATACAACTGTTAGCTTGTTATGGTTATTGTATACACAAATTATTTATTTATTAACTTTTTAAAATACTTGTTATGTATGTATGTATGTATGTATGTATGTATGTGTATGTGCACATGTTCAAGCAGATCAGAGGCATTTCAGATCCCATAGAGCTGGGCATACAGGCAGCTGTGATCTGCCTGATGTGGGTGCTGGGAGTGGACCTTGGGTGTCCATCAAAAATGATGCACGCCCTTCCCTGCTGAACCATCTCTCCAGCCTCCTCCATTAGCTTCCAGCCAAGCTGCACCTCAAAGTCTCTTTGCCTTTCTCCTCCATGGTACATAGAGGAGTATATGTGTGTCAGTCTGCTCTGCTCTGTCTTCTAGCTGCAGTGACTGGCTCACTAACATTTACTGTTAATTGGTAACACAGATGAACAATCTACTGTGTTGATATTTGCTTCACTGGTTTGCTCTTCCTTACACGTCTCACTGTGGCCACATCACGAGTATTCTGAGATTACCTTTGATTTGTGTGCTGCTCTAGCAACGCATCTTTGCATTTCCTTACTGGCTGCTTTAGGAATTAAAACAAACACATGTCAGTGAAGATAAACCCACAGCCCTGCTAGGAAATCATGATCTAAAGATAAAACACACTGTATAAATTTAAACTCTTTGTTTTGATCAGAAATAAATCTACCATGATGCTTCAGAAAATCATTCAGTCAAGCTTGCTGGCCAGGTGTAGAGAGAGGGCAAGTTGTAATCAGAATATATTGTATGAAAAAGAATCTATTTTCAATAAAGAGGGAAAACACTTAAGAATATTGTTTCTCAGTGTTTCAGTAAAAGCCAAAATCAAAAAGTCTGATCCCAGAAAGATTTGTGGTTACAGCCTTTCTTCTCTCCCTAGTGGAATTAACCTCAGTAAGATTCATCTAGAGTCACAAAGTCTTTAAGAGAACCATATTTCCATAAGCCCAGTCACGGTAAAAATGTCAAAGAAGCCTTTAACTGCCCAAACTCCTACAGAACAGAAGCAACTTTAAAAAGGTGTTGCTGCAAGCACAAGGCATCTTTCACAAAAAAAGGAACGAATGGCCCAGACTGGAAGCAGGAAAACAGAGGGAGGAACTAACACTGCATGGCAGCCACACACAGCAGGAGGGTGACCTGGTCCTAACAAGGCCACCATGGGACAATGGCACCATGCTGTCTTCTGGTCTCATAAGACAACAAGCATTCACATTAGATGGAAAATCAAATGCTCAGTTCACAATGTACCTCTGAAAAATCTGACACTGCTCATAACAAAACCATGTATCCATAAGGACAGTATACATTTCTTAAGTGAAAGGCCTAACCCCACAGTGATGGAATTTACCTTTACACACCGCTGACCTGGAAACATGTTCATTCACGGTGACTCGTTGTAACTGGCCCTGACGGTGCTTATTTGTAAACCTCAGTACTTGGAGACCTGACACAGGGAGATCACAGCAAGTCTGAGGCCAGCCTTCGCTACAAGTTCCAAGCTAGTCTGTGTGACATAGTGAATCCTGCTTCAAAAACAAACGTGCAAACACCACCTCCATTTCATCAACAACAGACAAATGGTAACTGTGTACTCATACCCCCTCTCAAAACATCTGCCTGGCTGTCTAAGTCGGCAATTTCCATCTTGATATTTTCTTTCATCAAAGTATCTCTTTTCTTGGTTATTTCATAATTGTCATTGAAGTCTGTAATTTCCTTAATAAATCTTTCCTCTTCCTCTGTGGTTTTATTCTTTATAGCCTCCTGAAAAGCAGAAATAAGTACGTGACCAAATGTGACACACACGGGCTGCACCATCCTTACATGATCAGAGTACAGTTATCTGAGGTCAGCAGCAAGTGCTGACGGCCCTGTCTCCGTTATCCCCACAGCAGCCTGTGCTGCGCTGCCCAAGGATGTGCTTTAAAGACCGAGGCTGTTCCACGACAACCTCCATTTGCAAGCTTTATCTTTACAGATTTGGGAGAATTAATGAAGTAGAAATTCTGACATTTATCTGTGAATTTACTTCATAATCATATATGCTACTCTGCCGATATAATGTACAATTAGGTGGAGGAGTAACATCAAAATGGGAAAATTACAACCTTTACTCAAAGGAACAATGGCTGCTTACAGGAAAAGGAAAACCTGATCATCTGAAGCCAAATTATGCAGTCATTCCAAAGTTAGTTCTAAATAAGCTTTTGTGTTGCGAATGAAATGTCCACAGGGCATGAAAATATGAATTTAAAAAAATCTCTGGATGGTGCAAAAATCCAATCTTATGACAGCACTAGATTCACTGGTTTCTGTATTTTTATTTTTGGCTGTATGCCAACTATGAGGAATCACATTTAGAAGTTGGTCATGTCCTAAGCTGTATATTTATTATTCTTAAATTTATTTTATATAATTCCTTTCATTTATTTATTCGGTGTGTGTGTAAGTTTCGGTGTGACTGTACTGTGGCACACACGTGAAGGTCAGGGGACAACTTGCAGGAGCCAGTTTTCTCCTTCCACGGCTGGTTCCAGGGACTGAAAGATCATCAGATTTGATGGCAACACCTTTATCCACTGAGTTCTCTCATTGGCTCAAATGTATTTTCTTCAAAATGTCAACTCAGGACTAGTCACATCTCCAAATTGCCCTGTAATCATAACTGCTGCTCAGCTTGTTGACTTTGACTTAAGATAAAAGGATTAGCAATATCTTTTCACCCATGCCCATAAGTATGCCTAAAAGTATAAAACTTCTCTGCTAACCACAAGCATTAAAAGTGGGTCTCAACACCAGAGTGGTCAAAAGCAGTGGCACTGTTTCTCTTGGGCTCATTCAACTGCAGATAGTTCCCACGTTACATCCTCAAGTCTCACATCCAGGACAAGTCTTTCCAGCTGTATTGCTCTCCTGGCTGGCTTCAAACAGCCCTTAAGACTTGTTGTTTGAATAGTACTGTCAGCTGATATGGATACGGATAATTTTGTCAAAAGTGAAGCTGTGCATACTGAAATGCCTTTGACACGGTTAGGTTACTGACTGAGATGTTTCTCAGTGGCTGGAGACTTACGCAGGCTTGGAGCAGTGTGTCCCGCTCGCTGATAATCTCCCTGAGCTGTCTCTCTAATGCGTTTTCATGGGTTTTCAAAAGCTCTAAGAGGAAAGATTTCTCAGAAAACTGCTGAACCTTCAAAAGGAAAATACAGAAATCAGAATGAAGCAAATGAATACAGATCTGAGGGCTCAGTTAATTGAACAGGCCTGCAATTGTTATATACAACTCCCTGTATGCGCTGCTCTAAGTGACTGACAGTCCTGAGCTTAGTGTCCTCACAGCTTACAGAGTGGACTCTGGGCTCCCGAGGGGCACAGCTGGTTTCTTTTTCCTCACACATTCAGCACAAGTGTTAGCTGAGTACTGCAGCATCTGACCATGCACACCGAAGTCCACATCTAGACAGCTTGTTCAAGGAGCAGGCTTCTAGTCTTACAACGTAGAGAGAATCAATCGCTGTGACCACTAAACATGGGATAATATCTACAGCCCAGACCCAGTTTATGATGTTAACTATACATAAAGTAGACATAAATTTGGCTAAATATCCCAAATACATTTTGAGAACCCAACCTGTGAAGTTTACCCATTTACTCAGGGGTCTTATTTTCAGAGGCTCAGTGGTAGGTAGCAAGGTCAGCACTGGCAGGTGGCTGAAAGCTAAGGAAGTGAAATCCATCCTTGCCTCTTGCAGGCACTCACCCAACAGATCCTTACAAACAGGATCAGAGACCACCATCTCTCCCTCCCTCCAAAATATTTAACTTTTGTGCCCCATTTTATTCTAAAGAGCAAATGATTTCATAAGCACTGATATTAGGTATTATTTCATTTGGACTTTAAAAACAGTTCCTTCTGAGACAAAGTCAGAACGAAAGGCAAAGAAACTAAAATAGTTTGTCTGCAGCATTCAGTACTGGTCCTCATGACAGTGTGTTACCTCCACTTTGGGGCTGTTCTCATCACTACAGAGAAAAGAAAAATGATATAAATTCAACTTAAATTGCAGCAAGCAAGATTTATGTTAGTGATAAGAAATTCCTCAAGGTGAGAGACGGGTGGTGAAATCTGTGTCCCAGAAGACACTGAACAGTAAAGAGCCCGGGAGCAGTCAGAGCCAGAGCCACAGGGTTGGCGTCAAAGACATTTTGAAATATTACAGCTAGTAAGTCCTAGGAATACTGGCATTTAGAAAAAAATAGCTGAAGTGAAACAGAAACACGATCTTCCATTTCTATAAGGTGTAGCACAGCCGTCGACCTCGGTCCTGGGTGCAGTTCCCATCAACCGTATCTGAAGACAGACACAGAGAGAGAAATGGAAACATACAATTCGCATGCCTGAAACCCCCGGAAGGACAGTGAGGGGCTTCGTGTCCCTGATGCAGAATCAGGAAATGCAGTTTCCAGACTTTAGCATCACACGCAAGGCAGCAGCGCAGACAAGGAAAGGATCAAAGCAGCTCCTCATTTGTTCAGTGTAAGAACGCAACACTTCATAACTGTTATACAAAGGAGAATAAGATCAGCCCACAAGTTCAAGACTTTATAAAGGACGTCTAATTGATTAGGGGTAAGCATGGGGTTAAAATCCAGGTCTCTCAGCATCCTTCTTGCTAAATCACGGCATTAAAATGGAAATGCTAAAGCTGCCTCTGAGTAATTCTGACAATAAAAAGAACTTCAGCACCTCTGCCCATAACAATGCTTCAGACACAGATGAGTCAGCAGTGCGCAGCCGTGTGACAGTGTGACTCAACAGTGTCTCAGACACAGATCACGTTGGAAAACTGTACACGTGAGTTACCAAAAAAAAGAAAAAAAATGGCAAATGAGTCTCGTATTTTCATTAAGTATCCTGGACTAAGGGGCGGGCATGCAGGCTGCAGGCTCTGGTTAATGTGCTAATAGTACACATTCAGGATTGACATTCTTGACGTCTGTTTCTGATATTGATTCTCAGAAAACACAGGGTGGAAGGAAGAGAACCAACTGCACAAAGTTGTCCTCTGAGCTCCACACACTCACAGCCACACCCACCCATGCTTACTCACTCACTTTCTCCTTCACACAGACACACACAGACACACACACACACACACACTTTTTTTTTAACACTTGTGGCAACCAAGGGGAAAGCACAACAGAGGAAGTGGGAGAAGGTGGAAAGTCACTGCCCCGAAGGGAGATGGGCTTCCAGCATGCCGCCTCCCAGTGCTATGGTCATTAATGGGTTAGGGTACAGATGAGGTGACACTGAAATTGGGTGACCTGGCTCCATTCTTTATTAGAACTTAAGGGACAAGCACCTGGCTTTGCCTGGTTCTTTACTACGTCTAAGTTTTGCCTCCAGGAGCAACAGCTTAATCCCAGATGTGGGATGTGGGGCTGCTTCAGGCTGTCCACAGCAGCTGACTATGATTTGTCTCCTGCTCTGGTGCGGATGTGATCTTTCCAGCTGCAAACAGTTTCTGCAGTTGTGTGATGTTGAGAATTTTGGGAACATTTCAGAGTGTATATAGAGGCTAGGATCCTGAGAGATCAGGTGAAATGTTGGTGGGTTTTTGGCTGGTTGCTGTTGGTTGTGATCTGTTAACTAGTTGTACACAAAGAAACAAGAAGAAATGAGATGTTCTGATGGCAGAAATCACACCACGTGCCCCCAGGACCTCAAGGCTCTACTCAGCAGGAAGCCGTCTAATGATGACCTTGACCCCTCACTCTTCCTTCACTCTCCATCCTTTTTTTCTCTTGTTTAGTGTTAGGAAATTGAAAGGGTGGAAGAAAGAAGAACCCACAAAGTAACCAAAGTCCAGCTACATATAACCCTGACTATACTCACAGGATGAGTATACTACTCACTCACAGAATTAGTGTCTTGCAGACTCCTTACCGCTGCTTTGTTACAAGGTAACAGCCAAGGAGGGATCTGATGGGGAAATACTATAAAACCACAAACTGTACTTACTGTGTGAGAAATGATTTCCAGACGTATCAAGTTTGAGCTGAGACACTAACATGCCTATGGCAGTGTGAGCCGTTTAGTTTACAGTAAACAGAAACTAAAGAAATTATTGACTCTGTCTCCTAAATTGCTCCTGACCTCAAGAGACAGCATGCAATATAAAGAAAGGGGTGGGAAGTTCCTAATGGCAGGAACACAGATTTCTCTTTCTTACCTCTGTCTGTTTCCTGACTGAAAATGAAAATATTTGTATAAAGCCTTAATGTTGCATTCTAGACCCAAATAGCCAACCTTTGTCAGAAAGTGTCACTGTTTTGGTACAATTTAGCTTACAGCAGTGCCATCTCCCTTGTTAAGTCTGCCTCTTTCAGTAATAAAGGATTTTTCCCCCCTGTTCACTCCTCTTGGATACTGAGCTGACTTATCTGGTGACTAGGTCTGTGGTCAACAGACCTGCTATCCATGGTTCTTCACTGCCTTGTTGCCTGCTGCCTTCAGGTACTTAGAAACTGAGGGTGAGCAGAGCATGTTATGGATCAGCACTGGTCTGTCCACGACACTCCTTGTGTAACTGACGCTGTCAAAGCCAGCTCAGTCTCCAGCAAGCAGCCCTGCCTGTCATATCATCTGCTCAAAGCACAAGAGGCAACTTTACACAAGACACACAAGGAGACATGCAGACTTCATATGGCTAATATCATACAAGAACCAAGGAAAAGGCCCAGCGCTCTTACAACCACAACAGAATACACTTCTAACACCAGACTGCACCACTGAGCAAGTTGACAACTTAAGGCCTTAGCTTTATTTTTAGAGAAAAAGTCTCACTATGTAGCCTTGGCTGGCCAGGATCTCCTTATTTAGACCATGCCGGCCTCAAAGTTACAGAGCTTTACCTGTCTCTGCCTCTCCAGTGCTGAGATTAATGGCATATACTACCACACCCAGCAAGCTTTAGATTTTTAAAAACCAGGTGCTAGTGTGTTTCTAAATCAGCTTTCCCACTCTGGCACAGTAACTCTCATGTGGCAAGCAAGGAAGCTTCAGTACGGGACTGTGCCAGCCTTTCCACCTTAGCATGTCTGCACAGCCACCCTTCTCCAGCCTCTCACAGCCTCCTCACTCTCCATTCCCCACCCACTGCTTTCCTGGCTGTTCTTCAAACACACCAGAAACTCCTCTCTCTACCTTTTGCACAAACTTCTCCATGATCGTTCAGTGTACCAAAAAATATACTGTTTAAAATCCTGTAGAGAGACAGGCTTTCTCAAGACTGAAAGGAGTTCAGAAGCAAACACATAACTAAGGAATTAAGCAAATATATAAGTACCATCAAAGATTATAACACCATACAAATGACAAACTTTTATGAGAAAAACACACCATAAGTCAGATTTAAATAATGAAAATTTCAATAAGTGACACAAGGTCCAGCATGAAAAGCTGGAATCATGGAGATGACGTCACAAATTCTGCAAGTGAGCAACACTGTAACTACCGCTGTACAGACAACATTCTTTTGCTTATAAGACACACTAATTTCTAATATACAAATGATGTTTTGGCAGGTTAGACTATAATAATCTTTCTGGGAGAAACTATTAAAAACCTTAAAAATATGTCTTCATTGGCACAACAGTTTGAGTTGTGTTATTCTAAAAAACAACCAGAAAATGCAGGATGCCATCACATGTGTCAATGGCAGGAATTTACTGAAATAACAGTGCATACTTGTCAGTAGAAAATTACTTAACTAAAATATAGCAAAGTATTTACTGAAATACTATGCAACTATAAAATCTGCTGAGCTGGGCGTGGTGGCGCATGCCTTTAATCCCAGCACTCGGGAGGCAGAAGCAGGCAGATTTCTGAGTTTGAGGCCAGCCTGGTCTACAAAACCAAACAAACAAAAAACTGCTGTAGATCTATATTCGTGTAGAGACTCTAAATATAACAAAAAGAAAATGCAAATAATTTGAGGAAAAATAAGCAAGTATTAAATAATGTAAAATAAGTAAATAAATGCAGGGGGCTGGAGAGATGTTTCAAAAGCTCAAAGTAAATACTGTTCTTGCAGTAGACCTGAGTTCAGTGCCCGGAATCTATGCTCCTTTTGCCTGTTTCCAAGTTTTAGATAATTCTCATGACAGGCATGATAAGGCTTTCCTTGAAAAATTACAAGAAAAATTAAAACTAATTATGCTTCATGAGAACCTCAGAAATCCTGAGTTTACAGCTAATAGTATATAACTGAAATTATTTAATGGCCATTCCTCATTATGAAAGGTATCTCAGGGCTGGAGGGACGACTCAGATGGTTGGAGCACTTCCTGCTCTTTCAGAGGACCACAGTTCCTTTCCCGGAACCCAGTCCAGTCGACTCACATCCATTTACAACTCCAGCTCCACCCTGGGTGTCTTCTTCTGGCCTCCTCAGCACATACACACATGCACCTGTCTATACACAGGCACACACACACGTATAGTAAGTATGTAGATAAATAAACACGTGTATTCTGTAATTTATTTACCAATAATTCACAGTGTGACCTAGAGTTTGTCAGTGAATATACATTGAATGGCTGGAGTTGAGATGGTTAGAAGATCTGAGAATCATAATTAACTGATTTTCTAAAAACTCATAAAGCACAAAGTAGCCCTGAAAGTGTACTCTGTGCTGCAGCTCATGGGGCTGAAGCCTCAAACTGAATCTCATACTTTCTGCAAATTAAGGCAAAACTCACTGTTTTTCCAAGTATTTTCCTCTTGGTTCCAGGAGATTACTTTTCTGTTCAAAGCATTTCTGACATTTCATGTTTTACAGTTTATTTAGAGCACTGCTTCTGACGATAGGAAGGGAAGCAGAGTCCTCAGTTTTACAATTAGGAACAGCTGAGTGGATGCTCTACTCTGTGGATGCCATGAAGTCATGAAGCTTGGCACTGAGTGGCTTACAATCTCCTACATCAGAAGGGCACATGTATAAGTTGTTATAGTTTGATCTACACTGCTATTCTAAACATTCTTTGGATTTTCCAAAAGTCATGAAGACAACAGCAAGATAAAAGAGCCCAATAAATGCTATATAAAATATTTTCTTTAATCATCTTAGGTCTGTGACCATAAAGAAGTGCAACTTCTCCTTCTATGTGTGGCCAGGCCTTCTCTCAAAAGAACCAGTCTTCAGTCACGAGCACAGCATTTATCAGGCACCAGTGCCAAGAACAAGTGTGCCGAACAGTCAACAGCACCTAGAAAGGTCTTCAATAAGTGTCCTGAAGGAATAAGAAATGCAGTCTAACATAAGGTACTACTGATACCCACAAAGATAGATTTTTAAAGTCACTGAAACAGAGGGTAATGTGTTGACCAGGACAGAGACACAGAGCCTTCACACACACACACACACACACACACACACACACACACACACACACACTGGTGTAAACATAAAAGCATTCGACTGTTTTGAAAATCACCTGACATCTCCTGAAGAAAAATAGAAAAAAACCAAACAGACAACAATTCCAATGGTCCTGTAAGACCTAACAATTCCACTCCTAGATGAAATGCTCAGGAGATTTGAAATATGTTTATAAAAACACTGTGCACAAATATTTATGGCAATGCTATTCAAAACAACTACTCAGAGTGGTCCAACTGACACACAAGACAGTGAGTAGATACAAGGAACATTGTTCTCACACTTCAGCGAGATATAGTGTCAGGCTGGAAAAAGAAAACAGATGAGTCACAAAATGCTACTACTGTGTACCTACTGTGTGCTTCCAGCGTTAATACTGTGTACCTCCATCCATACATGTCTAGATACAAAAGAAATAGAATGCCTAGGACCTGGACTGCGTGAAGCTTGGAGTCTTGGGGTGAATAAGGTGGCTGCTAATAGATGTAGTATTTCTTTATGGGAAGATGAAAATGTTCTAAAATCAATGATCATAACATCTTGTGAAAAGTTATAAATCACTGCTTTCTCCGGGGGGTGGGGTACTGGTTAGTTCATATTGTTGTTCCACCTATAGGATTGCAGACCCCTTCAGCTCCTTGGGTATTTTCTCTAGCTCCTCCATTGGGGGTCCTGTGATTCATCCACTAGCTGACTGTGAGCATCCACTTCTGTGTTTGCCAGGCCCCAGCATAGTCTCACAAGAGACAGCCATATCTGGGTCCTTTCAGCAAAATCTTGCTAGTGTATGCAATGGTGTCAGCGTTTGGAGGCTGATTATGGGATGGATCCTCAGATATGGCAGTCTCTAGATGGTCCATCCTTTCATCACAGCTTGAAACTTTGTCTCTGTAACTCCTTCCATGGGTGTTTTGTTCCCAATTCTAAGAAGGGGGCAAAGTGTCCACACTTTGGTCTTCCTTCTTCTTGAGTTTCATGCATTTAGCAAATTGTATCTTATATCTTGGGTATCCGTGTCTCTAGCTGCATAAGAATCAGAAGATGGCCTGGTCGGCCATAAGTGGAAAGAGAGGCCCATTGGTCATGCAAACTTTATATGCCTCAGTACAGGGGAATGCCAGGGCCAAGAAGTGGGAATGGGTGGGTGGGGGAGTGGGTTGGGGAGCGTGTGGGGGACTTTTGGGATAGCATTGGAAATGTAAATGAAATAAATACCCAATTAAAAAAAGAAATAAAAATAAATAAATAAATAAATCACCGCTTTCTAACTGTCAAAAAATGTATTTTTTGTAAAGTGACCTAGCAGCTATGTTCCACTCTAATCTTAAGGAAAACACACAAGGTATGATGTATAGCTAACGTGCCCTGTATACCTTCCCTGATTAGTTATCTGCCTCAGGGACAAGGCTACCTTGATGTGCTATTTATCATGCTATGACTGTCACGGTCCTTCACTGTGCTCACCAGCCTCACAGGACAGACCTGTGCTCTGTACATGCGGCAGCACCTCACAGTGACACAACATCTAGAGGTGGTTCTTTAGCGCACTCTGTTCTAGAGATGAACTGTTCTCAGATCACTCCGTGGCTTTCTAAAGTGACCCCTGACCCTGAGGTCCTAAAGCCATGTGACTCGGGTTAGAAGCTAAGCTAATCTTTGCCTCCCTGTCTATCAGTTGGGTTGTGGGCTTCTCCGGGTACCCCACACTGCCACTAATTATTTATTCAGAATGAAAGTGTATTTTATAACCTGAAAGGCTTTTAAAGGCATGAGCATTCTTAGCTGAGAGAATCTGGGGCAGGGGAGAATCATACAGACTATTGTGCTGCATGCAGTGGATGATAAATATTATCCATAGTGGACCATTTTAGACAGTTGTAGGGCTTTCTACAGGGTCATTCTGACTTTACCACTAAAACCTTTTTCATAGACACTATCTATGGTTGCCTCCCTGACATACATTCTTCATTTCCTTACTGAATAGGTGATGCTTTTCTGACACCTGGCCCATCCTCACTGTACTGGAAGACCATCCCTGGTTCACAGATCTTGGGAGAAAAAACCTTGTCTATGTGACAGACGGTGGGAATGTCCCTGCCTGCAGAGTAGCCTGGGAACATCCTTCTCACTCCGATTTTGAACAGAGAAGTACACGACCTTAGACATTAGTACCTATGAGGGGACACACAGGCAGTCACAAATTTTACCTTTTTACTTGACTAATACAACTCCAATTTTGTTTGGTGCCAATAGTAAACTCCCAAATGAAGTGTTTTGTGACTTTGGGTAATCCCAGTAGGCTGAAACAAGTGGCCCACCAAGGGTTCAAGGACAGTCTAAAACAGATGTTGACTTTAAGGCCAGCCACAGCTAAAGATTGAGATGAGATCCCATCTCCAAAAAAGCCACCCACCCACCCACCCAAACAGCAGCAACAAAATCTTATATTCTCCTGCCAATGTTTACTACAAAATCCTAACCTTTCAGCAGCAGGCTGAAATTCTTTAACATCCTCTTTCATAAAACCTTTCAATACTACACTGCATAGTAGAGAAGTGACTTTTGGTCTCAGTCTTTCCCCTTCCAAGCTAGCTTTGGGAACACTGCCTAGAAATGGAACAGTGCCGAAGAAGGAGGGATGGGCCAGCTAAGAACAGTGGGTGACAAGAATGGCAAAATGAGCGGATGCTTCAGGATCTCCTTGAACATAAACCCCCACCCCCATCCCCGATGGGCCTTTCAGACTTGCATTACAAGAGAAGAGAAAACATAACCTCTTCTCAGTAAAGCCACCAGGGCAAGGATCTCCATCGTGGCCTGACGACATCACAGCTGACAAACCCATGAGTGAAATGTTGGTCTCCAGTTAAAAGTCAGTTACATCCAAAGGTTATTTAAGCAGAATTCCTGTTGTCACATAAGCTGACAGAGTCTACTGTTTTTAAGTAGAAATCTTAATCAGTGATAAAACTAAATATAAGGAGAACAGAAAATTTTCTCTAATACATACATTTGAAAAGAAAACAAATGTCCTCAGCTAAAATGTCCTCACTATTATAAATGACAGTAATTCCTGGGTCTGTTCTCTCCTTGACTGAGTAATTCAGCAGCAAAGCATGATTTCTCAAATTCTGAGAGGTAAACTTCTGACTTCACCAATCAAAAGGCAGAACATCTACATTTTTAAGTAAAAATGTAAATGGGCCATTTTGCTACTTCATTCCAAAATATTTTCTTTAAAATTCATAAAACATTATTTTATTGTTCTTAATATATATCTTTCTGAATATATATAAATAATATTAATCAGACTGAGCAGGTTCTATTTAGGAATATATATGTATATACATATATGTACAAACATGCAATAAAAAAGTAGCCCATGAGTTTGAAGTCTGTGTGTGGGGGGGTAACTATATGGGAAGGTTCTGAGGAAGAAAGGGAAAGGGGACTGTTGTAATTATAACTGCAAAATTAAAAAAGTAAAAAGAAAAAAGATATTTATGTCCAATAAGTTGAAAAGGGAAAAATATGTAAAATACACTAATGCTGCCTAATCCTTCCCTCCTTTCCCTCTCACAGCACTGGGTTTTATATAAGATGCTTATAAAAACTCCCCAAATTATAACTAATGCCCATTTTTACACTTAAGAAACTCAGTGAGTTGTTTCTGAAAAACCACAATAGTTTTACAAGCCTCAATTTTAGTTTATCTGACATCAACAGTATAAAACCTTCCATGGACAACTGAAGCTTTAGACAGCCTGGTAAGCAGCAGTGCAGACCACATGGTGCTCCCATTCTCAGTGCAGACCACACAGTGCTCCCTCCCATTCTCAGTGCAGACCACACCGTGCTCCCATCCTTCCCTTTTCTCAGGGCCCAGCTCAACCAGGTGCACTGTAGCTGCCCAAGTCACAAAGCACTCACATGATCTGTGACTGCTTGTAACTATATATTTTAAGAGACTCATCCAGCCCTGAAATCAGATGCTATCATTCAGGCTCTAATTGCAAGCTACCTAGGTTCTACAGACCGAGGGGGAAAGAATACTGTACTTCCTAAATACATTTTTTTGACTTCAAGCAGTTTCAAGCAGTTTCCTAAATATATGCCCAATACAATAGCTCAAGTATTGCTTTATTCAAATTATGCCCTAGCTTCTCTTCATGCTGCTTGCTTGATGAATGGGTCAATAAACACCAAGTCAAATGTTCAAGTAAATATATTTTCATTGTTATTGGCAGGCATATAATTAACTCTGAGGAAAAAAACAGAGAATCAATTTATGATTCCTTCCTTAGCTCTTCCCGTTACTCACTCACATTATCTTCTTAGTTCTACATTTAAATCTTAATACACACACCATCTTGACTCTAATTATAAATCAAATTACCTCAATTACAAATTAGTGTTGTATGAACTGTGACCCTCATATGCTAGTTTTATTAGTAAAATACAATTATATTATTACCCATGCATATGAGCTGATTAAAAACCAATGCACATTTATGAGCCTGTATTAATTAGCAATTTCTTGAATGCCTTTCAACAATATTAGAGATTTGTTGTGTTTTCTTTAGCATAAACAATTAAATCAAGATTTTTGTTACATATGTACAGTATCTATCTTTTGTTGTTTTTTTGTTTTTCAAGACAGGGTTTCTCTATATAGCCCTGGCTGTTCTGGAAAGCACTCTGTAGATCAGGCTAGCCTCGAACTCAGAAATCCGCCTGCCTCTGCCTCCCAAGTGCTGGGATTAAAGGTGTGTGCTCTCAACACTACATTTCTATTTTCAGGTAAAATAGGCTGCTAACAAAAAATATTATATAGAATAATAATTTGTCTCACAAAGGAAACATTACAAAGAAAAAATACCTCATTTAAAATAAAAAATTTCCTACCTGTCAGGTCAGTTATCTTCACCAACCCCAGAAAAATGTACTTTATACAACTTGCATAAGTGACCTTTAAAAATATTGCCCCAGATGCAAAGCTTCAGATGTTTTATTGTATGCCATGGGAAAAAATGTTCAAGATGAGCTCAAGAATCTGTTTTAATAGAGTAATGTTTTCCTTAACCAACTGTTACCTTTATTATGGCGGTTATTTGGTTTTCTATTATATTCCATGAACAAGTCATTTAAAAGATGTCTCAGCTTCTTTGCCTGTAAATGGGGAATGATCATTCCTCCTCTCAGAGTTTCTATCAGAACTAAAATGGTTAACTCAGTCTTCGAATAGTTCCCAGTAAATGGCCACTTAGCTGCCAAGACACCAAGAGTAGAGAGGGGCTGAACTCACCTCGCCCCCTTGCCATGTGTGGAGTGTGTATGTGGTCTGTGTGTGTGGTCTGTGTGTATGCATGTGTGTGTGTGTGTGTGTGTGTGTGGTCTGTGTGTGTGTGTGTGTGGTGTGAGTGCATGTGCCCTTGTGGTATGTGTGTGTGGGTGTGGTGTATGTGTGGTATATGTATGTAGTGTGTGTGTAGTGTGTGTATGTGTGTGTATGTCCCTTTTCTTCTGTTGACTTCTACTTGCCAACCCAACTTTCAAAGCATCTTAATTCTTCTTCAAGGAAAAGACTGCTCCATGAGGATTCTCTCCACCTTTGCCCACCCCACCAGGGCTCCCCACTGTCACTAGCCTACTTTCTCTTTTACCCTGGGAAAAATAAGAGCTAGGGCTCAATGAATACTCGTCCCAAATTCTGTTTTAAAAAATTTCCAGTTTCTTTTAGTTGAAGGGAGCAGATAGGAAAGGTTGCTTAGTTGGTAAGTACTCACAGTTAGGAGGGATAAATGCTGGTATTAGAATACATAGCAAGGTGACTATGGTCAATGACATATACTAAAAATTCAAAGATGTGTAGTATTTTCACCACAAACACAGGATAAATCTTGGCACAGATATATTAACCTGGAGTTGAGCATTACAAAATATGTAACAGATAACATGGAACCTATAAACATGCACAACTTTTGTCAAATCATCTAGACCGCTCTTTCCTTGTTACCCGCTCTCAATAGTGAATACACTTGTGCACAATGTTTGCTATACAACAAACCCAAAGAGAATAAAGGTGAATTAAAAGAACTAAGTACGTTCCTCTTAAAGAAACCGGGGCTGCAAACACAACGGCATGTTGATAGTTAGCAAGGAGATTTTTACAGAGCTGTCTAGGAAGGCTTTAAGATATATGAGCAGGATATGGAAAGAAGAGAGAGCATTCACCACGTGGTACAAGTGCAAGAATTATTTTATCCACAGAAAACTGAAAACTCCTCACAGATACATGCTAAGTTAATGGAGTAATACTTTATATACATAAATGTATAGCTTATATTTCTTTTAAATATAAATGTATATTTAATATGTAATAAAATGAAAATTTTATTAACGAAAACCTTTGAGTGATTAAGTAAAACAGTCTGCCTCTATGTACTGATTGCTTAGCTCATTATCACTGGACTCACTGGACATGGAATTCCTCCTGTTGGACTGAGGCCTTCAGCACACCCTCACCATCTTCACTGTCCACCCCCATCTTTGTGATCAGAGCACAAGGAGACCCCTGACAGCACATTCACTGCCCCCCTCTGGACAATTCCTTCCCAGCTCTCTCAGCAGCCCTCTGCCGGTGCCCAGAGTCCTCTTTCAATGTGCCTGGGGAAGATCTGCCCCCTACTGCTACCAAAGGTCTCTCCTACTAAAACTCTTTTCTTTCCCAAAAGTCTATCCTTGGTTCAACCTCTTCCTTGAAGCTGTGAGGTTCCCCTGGTCCTATTTTTCAAAAGGCAGAACTTTACCAATACAGCCAAAGAGAGAAATGAGAGCAGGGAAGAGATTCTTTTGGCTGAGACATGCTCAAAAACGTGGTCGGGAACTGAAAAGCAGAAAGCCATCGTTTGAAAGATATATACAGTCTGTTACATCCACACTGCACGCTTAAATTACTTAGTATTTAGAATTCATATGCTGCACTAACTATTGAACAATTATTCTTCCAAATGGCACTTCTCTTATAAACCTTAACCATTCCACAAAATGGACAAGGAATTGGGTAAGTCTGGATTCCTTGGGGCCACTTCCTGTTAAAAACTAAAGATAGCGGATTCAGAACCTTAGGTTCTAGACAACATTGAACCACAGTATATAGCTGTTGCATCTCCTAGCTGAAGGATACGTAGTTAGACAGTAAATAGCTCTCCCAAACCAAGCTCAAGACACTTCTTCAAGTAACCCTTGGCATGTTCTGTGCATCAATACCTTGGATTCCAACTTGATTTTTTCTTCACTCAGGTCCTCTGTTGCTTTCTTAATTTTCCCACGACATCTGGTAATCTCCGACCTTACTGTAATACAAACAAAATCTTTACTTGCATTCACCTTTCTGAAGCCTCCATCTTAGGAGCTGTTGGCATGTGAGGTTTCCCTCCAGGTTGCAAACTCCACTCAAGTCTTCCCTTCCCTTCCAGTCTGAGATGCAAACACCCAGCTCCAAACGCCAAAGGCCCCCCCAGGAGCAGGCCCCACCTTCCCGCATCACTCTGCGGCTCTCCTCCGCCTGATGCTCACTGAAGATGATATGCTGAAACAACGACTCCAGACTCATCTCGGGCTGGCTCGCCCTTAATATTTGATAAGGGAGTCTGAGGATCCTGGAAAGCACAGCGAAGAGAGAGGGCTGTTCGGCTGCTCCCTGCTGGGCTGCCCACACCTCCCACCCCTGCCCAGCGGAGCCCCATGGGGGAGCTCGGCCTGTTCCTCCATGCTTGCCCACAGCTCGGCCAGCTTCTGTGCTGGGTGCAGCTCCCACAGGAAAGCCTTGGAGAACAGACACGGCAGCCTTGGCTGGGGCTACGTTTCCCTTCCCCAGCTCCCTCGCTCCCCCAGGAGAAGATGCCCACGGTCAGGGGCTGGCGACGTCCCCTCACATGTGTCCAGCGCAGGTGGCCTCCACTGATCTCGAGAGAAGTCAGCTACGGGAGCCTGGTGGGGCCAGTCTGCAGCGGTCTGCGCTCACGGGTCTGGGGTCTTTCTAGAGGTGGGACGCCCGGTCTCCAAGGATTACAAAGTGCAAAGTACCCATGATTCTAAATATAAACTTTTGCAAAGTCTTATGCTGGGAGGCTCACAAAGACAAACGTACCATATCTGACATTCCGTCGTAATCATTCCTTGGTAATCAGGGCATATCTTTTTTGTCTGCTCCGAAATTAATCATTGCCTTTTGTAATCAAGCCTTGGTAATATTAACACTTCAATATCTGCACAATGTGTGTCAGAGACCAAAGTGGTTGCTAATTAAGGCTTAAATGTGAAAGGCACCTTTGGGGCTTTTACATGAGTTTTTCTTTCTTTCTTCTTTTTTTAATTAAAAAAATATTTTCAGTTTCGGTAGGTCAAAATATTGACATTGTAATAAATATTTGACTTTATTATAAATGTAAAACTGACACTGGCTAGACTTTTTAAAGTAACTCTTAGTTTGAATTTGTTTTAAATTACGTAAAATAAGGTAAATGAAATTTTTTGTCACATACAATAGGCTTAATTAATAGCCCATTAATGCCACAATATAATCAGTTATAAAGTTTAACCTATTCTAAATTTCTACCTTAATTTTCATCTGGTCATGTATGCATAAAGTTTAATGTTTGAACTATCAGAATACATACTGAAATTTGAAATGAAGTTGAAAACAATTACTTAGAGCTATTCAGAAGCAAGTATTGATGAAAATTTTCTCACTATCTTTTGGGTAGCCCTTTTGTTTTTTGGGTAGATCTTCTGCCTTTGGGGTAGCCGTTCTTGACAAGAACTTCTTATTTACAACCTTGAAGTCCCATGAGTAAGGAATAATAACATTATTTTGTTACTTGTGTTTTGATATAATAATTATTATGTAGTTCAATATTTATTGTTGATTTGCTAGGCACTCTCTTTCTGAGCATTCTACCTCTATTTGAGATGATTTTTGTCATTTCTTATCTGATATAGTTAAGGAGACAGACTCAAAATATTCCAATAAAAATGAATTCACCAGACTTTTCAGTTCAGTCACTCTCTGACACCTTGATGTGTACTCATTCTTTTAATCAAGCCAATTATCCTATTAGAACTCTGTTTTTGTTGCTTGAAAGGCTAAGTAACTTCTCCACAGTCATGTTTGATCGCTAAGATGTAGCCGAATCAGCATTCGAATCCTGTGTCTCATGAAGAGGCATACTTTGTACAGGAAAGTAAGCCGAGACCAAGAAAACAGGGGTTGAGAGCCCTGAATTTAGCTTTGGATTCAGCTGTTATTTTCTTCCACACCATAAGCATAGTGAACTTAACCATTGCATTCACAGCTCTTCATGGATATACTACTTGTAACTAATAATCCTGGGATACATATGTGTATGTATCTAGTTTAGATGTGCCAAGAGAAACCAAACTCTTCCATGTATTCAAGGATGGGAAACGACACTTATTATTATTGGCTCCCACCATTTTCTTTGAGCACTCCTTTGGAGGTTCCTGAACTGTAACACAAATACTATCAAAGGTAGGAGCTTTTTAAAGATAAATTACAAGACTAATAACATCGCCCCCCCCTTCAGAGTGATTTCCTGTGGGCTTGCAATGGGGGGCCATTCTCACAGAAAGGCTGGTTTTCACAAACGTGATACTTTTTCAGCATTACCGTTTTACTGGTTGCACTTGAACTCCCTTTGTTATTTAACAGACCTCCATCTGTACTGAAACTTGACAGAGTGGATTCTGGAAAGCTGTTGGAAGTCCACTTGCCTTTCTCTCATGGGAACACAGAAGAAAGACACTGGAGATTTGAGAGGAGGGTGATGTGGAAAGATGTCATTGTCAAACTCGGTAGTCATCGTCTTACATCCCACAGCATTCTAGTGTCTTTAAATCCTAGTAAAATCTTCTTAGAGGCATTACAACTGTAGACATTAGCTGTGTTTTAAATTTTAATTTTGTTTATTGAGGCACACATAATTATGTGAGCCCACAATTCAAATTCTACAGTTTTCATAATGATGAATTAAAGTAACATCATATTAAGATATTAAAATCAACTTTATTCATACATTGTGAATAGTGTTAAGACTTTTTCCCTTTTATAGCAATGTATGCTGATTACACCTCATAATGTACAGAGCAAGAGTGGTATTATTTAAATTTATGCCAAATAAAAATGGTATATGACATGATAAAGCTCTGTGGGCATACTATTTTCTGAAGATGTATCTTCTGAATCTAAAAACGGGAAATGATTCATCCGACAACTGTTTAATGAGTTTCTGCTTTTCATTCAACATTCATTCAACAAATATTACTGAACAGTTCCCATGCACCATGTTAGAGAAACAACCACAAGATTTAATAAAAACAGAGTTACATTAAAAAAAAAAAAAGAAAAACGTTTTGCTTCCCCTGGATAATTCTAACCTCAATGGAGAATTATTATATTTTACAGCATTTTGGCAGCAGGATAAACAATTGCTTTCAGATGCTTCAACAGATGTTCTTTAGAAAGAAAGTCAGTTATTTGCATTATGACACCCACACATGATTCTCAGACCTAAACTTCCCATCTGTGCACATTTGAGTGAATTGCCTACCTTTGGAGCATGAGTGGGGATCAGTCATTATCCCTGCCCTCTGATGCTTCTCCTGATCACTTAGCACCTGGGCTGTGCAGACATCAATAATTGTTTTGCTAGAAGGCCTTACACAAGGCTCTTTGATTTAAATGCGTCTCTTCCCCTTTCTTAGATTGACGACTTTCCTAAGTTCTAACCCAGGCTTGCAAATACCCACTAGCCCAGGGCATATATGTCGCAGTGAACAGAGGAAAAGTAATTCATTTATTTTATGTTTTTCTAAGGACATCTACCATAAAGAAAAAAAAAATGGGTTCAACTAAGTTTAACAACCATTTGTTGAGTATCTGCTGAGTTTAAAGGTTTGTTTCCCTGGGTATTAAGAAGGCTACAGAGTTGGAAAGATACCAGCCCTGCCCTCCTGGAGGTCACAGTCAGTCAAATGGTGTAGAGGTTACTCAAATAACTTCAGAATGAGTTCTATGTAATATTTTCATACATGTGCTTTCAAAATATGGTAGGGGAGAGAGGATATGTCTGATACGGACAGTCTAGGGAGACTTGTCAATAGAGGTAAATGGAAGCTAGACTTTTAGTTGAAAAGAAGGGGAAAGGCAGAAAGCCATACAGGATCAGTATTAGGTGTTTTGCATTTTCATATACTGGTATAGCTTTATTCAGTGCTTCCAGTGTGTGAGTGGGATGGCCACATTGATGTGCAGAATAAATTGACTCCACTGGGTTAGAAGCAGTAAGAGAATGAGACTACTTGTTTGCATGTTGAATACTGAGTATTGTGCTGTCTTAGTCCATTTGGGCCTCTATCACAACATAACACACACTGAGTAGCTTATAAACATTGGAAATTTATTTCTCACCATGAAGAAGCAGTGAAATTCACCATCGGGGTGCCTATGCATTCAGTGTGTGGGCCTGTTTCCTAGTTCATAGACACCTCGCGTCTTCAATCAGAAAGTAGGAAACAGTAGTTCGTTTTTCATAGGAACACAGATTTCAATCACCCGAGCCCCGCCCTCCTTGCCTAATTGGCCGATCAAGCACCACATGTAGTAGCATCAGAGTATGAGTTCGAGTCAGACCAGCAGAGAGGTAGACACAAACATTCACATCAGAGCTCTCATTGTGTGCCGACCACCATCATCAAGTCATGTTCATCGTGTGGTCGCCGACCCTGCGGGAGTCATCAACAAATGAACCCATCATAATCAACTCGGACGCCAGGTGAGGACGCCAGGTGGGCGGAGAGAGCTGGGTAGCTTGTCCGTAGTACAGGAGCAGGAGGGAAGAACAGAGTCAGGATGTGCATCTCGGTCATTTGTGAGCGTCTCCAGTCTCTGAAACCTCCAGATGGGCGGGAAGATGTTTTCAGCATCTGTTCCATTTAAAGATAGACACTTCAAAAAATAAAAATAAAAAAGATTGCTTATTACCAATTCATCACTATAAAAACAGTTTCAGGTACATATCCCATATTGTAATATGAGTTTAAATAAAATGTGACTGAAAGAAGTGTAGTTGTGAGTTGAAGTTGATGGCTCATGCCTTTAATCTTCGCACTCAGGAGGCAGAGTCAGGCAGATCTCTCTAAGTCTGAGGTCAGCCATGGCTACAGAGTTAAACTCTGTGTTAAGGGTCATGCTTTTAGAAACATATTTAGCCAACCATGTGTTGTTATTTAATTAAATTGTTACAACTATTTAATCTCAAATAGAGGTTTCTACCCTACCTTTAATCATTCAGTTCCCAGATAAAAGACACACAAGCTTGATATCTATAATAAGCCTTTAAAACACTAGAGCCGGGCAACCTTCTACTTTCCTGCCAATAACCCTAAGATATGACTTGCCATGTTCCATCTGGGCTGTTCTTCCTCCTATTGACTAACCCTCATGGCCAGTTCTCATTATCTCTTGCCCCATGGCATCTTCTCTCCCTAGCTTATTCTCTCTCTTCTCTCCTGGTGGTCTTCCTCAGACCCCAAGTTTGGGAACCGAAACTCTGCTTATCTCTCTTCTGACCAGCTATAGGCTGTAGGCATCTTTAGTCACCAATCAGGGATAACTTGGGTGGTTGAGGAGCAAGGTTACACAGCATCACTTGTGTCTATGTGAAAATCTCCTCCTCCCTGGGGGCAACCAGGGCCAGTATTTAGCATTACAATACATAGCAACAGACCAAACCTCAACAGTGTATTTGGTGCATGAAGATATAGACTAGAAATCTCTGTGAGGTGCTGCATTAGTTCCTCCATATGTGCATTGTTCTGTAACCATGCCACACTCAGGGGTTCAGGACAAGAGAACTAGGATCACAGCCCAGGTGGCTTCAGCACAGAACGAAGGTATTGGTATGGTTGCTTCCCTCTGCTGCTCTCAAGGGAATCTCTTGGTTGCCTCTTCCCAGCTTCCGGTCTTTGCTGGGACTCTGGGGGCATGGATCTCCTATTCCTTCCTCTGTTGTCATATGGGATTTCTCACCCCACCCCCACCCCCAACCCCATGTTTGTCTTTCTCTTTTCTCCTTTCTCCTTTGAAGAACACCAGTCATCTTGGATAAGAGGACTACAGCTCCTCAGTATGACCTCACCTTAGCCAATCATACCTGCAAATATCCCAGCTGTGGTCACATCTGGTAGCTCTGGAGGTGATGACTTCAGCACACCCTTGGAGAAGACACTCTATTCAGAACAGACTGAAAAGTGAAGCTATAGGAAACTATTAAGCTTTTTAGTTTGGTTTTTTTTTTCTTGAAACAAAGCAGATTTTTTTTCAGTATTATAGTCAAAGCATGTTAGTTTAAAGGGGCTTTTAACACATCACACAGGAACTGAGAAACGGCTCAGTGGCTAAGTGTGTGCACTGCTCTTGAAGTGGACTCATTTGGTTCCTAGCACCCATGCTGTGTAGCTTGGAACCACCTATAACTCCAGCTATAAGAGGATTCAATGTTCCTGTCTTCAAAAAGAAAAAGAAAAAAAAATCATATACATCCATTCCTCATTCCACATTTTTTGATACAGGGTCTTTCTATGTAACCCTGGCTGGCATGGAACTCATTGGGTAGACAAGGATGTGTTGGCCTTGAATCCACCTGCCTCTGTCTCTGAAGTGCTGGGATTAAAGGTGTGTCACAGTTATTTTTTTTAATTTATACCCCTACCTCACAGTCATTAATGAAGTGATAACTTGACAGAACACTTTCCTCTTGGCTCTGAGAGTGTATGAAAAATTCCACCAACACTTTAAGGGTCATTGGAGGTCAAAGCCTTTGGGGCCAATCTGTGGCATGTCTGGGGACAGGGAATTTTATAACATCTGAACTCAGACCCCAGCATAGAGAACACAAAAGTGTATCCGTTGCCTTCTTCACAAGAGCAGGCTGTCAGTCCTGAAAAACAAAAACACTTGGAAATCATATTTTCGGCTACAAATAGTTCACTTGTTTATTTAATGAATACTTATTGAGTAGTACAATGTATAAGGCCCACAGGAGTGTGCCGTGCTGAGGAAGAGTAAGGCAAGGAGTTTGCAGTAAGCATGTGTCAAGTTGTAGTTTCCATGACAACAGGATTTAGTGGTTTGATGTTACATGGGTACAAGTAAAACTAAAGACTCTTCTCGTGTTACTGAGTCCTTATTTAAATTATTTAATATTTAAAGATAGGGCTGGGGAGACGGCTCAGAGGGTAAAGCGTTTGCCTCCAAGCCTGGTGACCTGAGGTTCAGTCCTAAAAGTCACGGGCTAGGAGAGAACTGACTCCTCTGAGTCGTCCTTTGACCTTCACCTTCTGTTTGTGGCCAGCCCATGTGGGTGTGCTCATACACACACGCACGCACGCACACACCCACACACGCACGCATGCACGCACGTTTGTTAAATTACTAGTATAGTCTTTCCTTATCTAATGCACCCTCACTAAATAATTGACTATTTTAGCTTTCTAAAACGTTTTATTACACTTTTGACTCTCTGAGGGAATGGTGTCCCTGCACACGTGTGCACGCCAGAGGACGACTGTGGACACTGGTTCTCTCCTTCTAGTGTGTGAGTCTCAGAGATGTGAGGCAGGTCACCCTACTTGGCAGCAAACGCTCTTAGCTGGTGATCTGTCTCCCTGGTCCTAAACAGTTGAATCTTAATTAAGGAGTCTGAATTTAAGCCACATGTTGCGCTCTTAGATGCTTTGTTACTGCAGTTTCTGTGAATGATGACCTTTTTGTTATTTTAAGTGAACCTGATTTCTTGAGGAGTTGGGGTGAATTTTAAAGAGTCTCTGAATTTTTTCACCATGACACTAGATCATTTTTAAAAGTTATTGTACGTATTTACCTGTGCATAAATCGGCAGGATGAGCTTTGAATTCTATTTATTTCTAAAAATACTTTGCCAAGTTGCTCATTTATCAGGATAAAATTATTTCACACTTTCAATGCTTAAAATGACCTTCTTGGCCGTAGTACAACAGTGTTACATTATATAATCCAGACACTGCCACTATTTTCTTTCCACAATGACACAGACAGCTCAAAATGTTTTATCATAGTGTACATGGCTCATAAACCTTATCTTTTATTTGACATTGCAGGCCGTTGATAGTAGAATATCAAAAACTCCCAGAGAGAGCTAAAGGAAATAATTAGTTCACATTTAAATAAATAAGCACACACAGACACACACAGGCACACATAAACAGATTCACAAACACAGAGACACACACAGAGTCACACACAGAGACATACAGACACACACAGGCACACACACAAACACACACAGAGTCACAAACACAGAGACACACAAAGTCACACACAGACACACACAAACACAGACACACACAGAGTTACACACAGAGACACACACACAGTCACAAACACAAAGATACATACAGAGAGAGACACAGACACACACAGGCACAAACACACACAGAATCACAAACACAGAGACACACAGAGTCACACACAGAGACACACACAGGCACACACAGAGAGACACACAGGCACACAGAAACACACACACAAACACAGAGACACACACACAAACACAGGCACACACACACACACAGACACACCCAGGCACACACACAGACACACACAGACAGACACTGTCCATACCTAAGGATATCGCAAGTATCTCACAGTTAAGTGAGTGGGATAAAAAAAAAAAACAACAAACCAAAAAGCAAAGGAATTCAATTCTAAGACACACAGGGAGACACTGCAACATGTTAGGATGACAAAGGAGATGGAGACTGTCTCCATTCAGAGCTCACAATTCAACTTAGGAAATGTGTAAATGTGTTTCCAAACCCATTTGATAATCTTACTTTACCTTTCTCAAGGCAGTAACCAGGGTGCCGCAGAAACCGACTAAGACTCAGTCAGCACACGGCTTAGCCCCCCGGAGAAGACACCCAAGGACTGTGCTTTTGGAATTCCAACACTCATAAAAGAGATTCATGGCGATATTCTTAGAGGAAATTAAGAGAGCCTGAGAGAAATTGTCAGAAGAATGTCCTCAAGATGATTTTAGTTCGGTAATTGTTGTATTTTAAACGCTTTCATTTCTTTTGTGATGTCTTTTACCTTACTTACAGATGCTATTACTCATAAAATGTGACATTTCTGTCCACGGGGCTGTAACTGCATGTGAGATGTAATGTTCTCATCTAGGCGTAGATGAGGAGATTTAAATCTGCTTGACTGTAAGATGATGATTGCAGAGGTCACAAAATGGATTTCACTTCCTTTCAGCACTGTGTGATATTTTATGTTACTGACCAGACACCTTTTCTTTCTTAGTTCTGTCCCAGCATTTGGTTGGCAGACTATTTGGAAGGTTTACAAGACGGACTAGCTTTTGTGTGCCTTAAGTGGCATTCATTACAGCCTTCGGGTGCACCCGCAAGGATTGACTACAGATGCCAGTCAATGTTTATTGGGGACCTGGTGTGGTAAACTCTGACACAACAATGAAGAAAAAACAGTGATCTTTCTACACAAACCAGTTCTATGTGGACACTAAGAAACAGAACACACAGACTCATTCCTTTAAAGCAAATGCAGTAAGTGTTTGCCTCAAACATATTAATGTGGGGTAGGCACTTGAGGACAACACATTTAACCTCCAGCAGTTTTTCAGACTGGGCCAGCTTGGCATCCGCAGAGTGGAGAAAAGGCCAGTGGTGTTGATTTACAGAAGGACCAGCACAAAGCCCAACCATCCGGAGCCTCAGAAGACAATGCAGGGGGTTTGGATGTTATTCAAAATTTGCTGGCTGATACTAAAGGCTTGTGTGGAGAAATTATTGCCTTTTAGCATGAAAAAAAGAGAGAGTGAGAAAAGCCTTCTGCTCCCTAAGTGGAGTGGCAGCCTGTCATGGTGGACAGGAGGGCACGCACCAACAGAGGTCTAGGGTTCCCTTTGGCTGATGCGGCCATCAGCTGTGCGACCTTGAGAGAGCCAGTGAGTGTTTCTATTCACCTGTTTTCAGATGAGAATCAAAGAGGCAGAGTAAAGCAAAAGGGAGCAACTGGGAAGGAGTAAAGGAGACAGAAACACGCCACACTTACGAGCGGAGATTTCAGATCATGACGGACATCGACAAGAATCATGCAATCTATCAAAACCATTGCCTTGGCCACTTTAGTTAAAGGTTAGGGAAGAGAAAGTCCAAGGTCCATGGGAGAAATCTCTTTATATCCCTCCAAGTCAATTGTCAGCCTGTATATTATAGAAATCCATTGGTAGGTATACCTATTCTGACTTTAAATATGTGGAAATAATCACATGGGTATTGTAAACAGCCACTGTCCTTGCCCCACAATGCCAACACGTCACTTCTGCTGTCCAATTCCATTGCCACACAGATCTACCCACATCCTATTCTGTAGCCAGGAAACACGTGGCTTAGCAAAACCCACCAGGGATCCTCCTCTGGGTCAGTTCTGTCTGCACAGCACCTGGACGTACAGGAGTGTTGGTATTTTATAGCTGCTCTCCCAAATCATCGCAGACTTAAACAGCCTTACCAGGGCCAGTGTGCTGTGTGATACTGCAATCCCTGAACTCTGACAGGAGGTCTGTCTTTATGAGCAAAATTATTTTTTTTCTAGGAACTTTGGGAGATGACACATTTTCTTGCTGTGCCCACTTTGTAAAATCTGCTCATACTCATCGGTCTCTGGTTTCTTCTTTGGGGACAGTAAATAATGTCCTCAGGGTTCTCCACTATCCCACACGTCAGGGCTCCCTTGCTTGTATCCTATAACTCAGTATAATCTCCTCATCTTAAAATCCTTATTTTATCACATCTTCAAAATCCCTTTGGCCGTGAGAATGAAATATCATATACCTGAGTTGGGGGGATTGAGTTATAGATACCTTTGGGGCCATTATTTTCTCGATAGAGTAGTTGTATATTTAACCATCACGCTGTAGTATATGCAGTGACATAATCAGAATCCTCATTAAAAATGTGTGACAATCAAAAGGGGAAATATGAAATACATACAAGCTACACGGAAAAACCTGAGTAAACCTGTATCTCAAGAGCTTCCTGGAGCACCATAGACTTTGAGTTTTCTTTTCTTAGTTGGTAGGTAACAATATGAAACAATTAGGGGGGGGAGAGAGAGAGAGAGAGAGAGAGAGAGAGAGAGAGAGAGAGAGAGAGAGAGAGAGAGAGAGAGAGAAGTTGAGGAAAAGTGGGAAAGCTTGTCTCTCTCGCTGCCAAGATCCGACCCTCCAGTTGGAGGCTCATGAGGAAAAGAAGAGGCTCCATACATTGCTGTAAATGTGTACCAGCAACTCTTCCATACCCAGTCATCCCCTGTCATGGAAGATACTGACACTCTGAATGCAGTCATTCCGTACCCATGGGACTGGCTGAAGAGCATTGGGGAAATGTTAAGATATGTAGTCGATTGTTAATCTCCTGTGTTTCATCTTCTCTTGAGTGGCAGGAGCCATATCTAATGGATCTTAGTGGGTCAGACACGGACTCGTACACAATGAGAGTGAATGTCCTCAAAAAGAACCAGGAGTCGTCGTCCAGGGCTAGGCTGGACCCATGGATCTTAGGCCCTGACTGCAGCCTCCAGAAGGGTCGGGTAAGTAGTAGGTGTTCAATCACTTGGTGTTTAATGAAGAAAGAGAGATGGAATAAAGTAGAATGCATGCTTTAGGAGACAACAGTTTCTACTGAAACCAACAAGCATTTAAATATTCGTTTCAGTAACAAGAAAAGTCTGGAAATCAATACTCAATTCAGCATATTAGTGTTTTTATAACCCCATCAATGCCTAAATGGGAAAATGATTTTAAAGGCCTATATTCTGATCTATGTACAGGGTTGCAAGATTTGTCAAATAAAAATATACCCTGTTCGATTAAACTTGAATGCCTGACGAACGGCGAATAATGTTTCACTGTGTGTTTCAAATAAGCATGGCAATAAATCTTTAAAGTTACATTGTACTTTAGGTAAATTATGACTTAGTAAAGATATCCCATTGGACTTCCTTAGGAAATCAAGAGAGGTTTGTTCATGAGATAAATATGCTCTGAAGAGAGCTAGGGGCTGGTGCATCAGTGTTGCACAGGTTGCATTAAATATAGTTTTCTTTCTGGGTCCCAGGGACCACAGTGAAGAGTGAAATTTGCCTACTTCTGCTTTCTGTGGAGCTATCGGCAAGCAGTAATCAGCAAGGATAAAATGGGAGGAGACAGTCAGTGAGATTGGTAAGAGCTGCCATATCTGGGCTACACAGTCTTAGAAAGGGCATGGTGTTGCTGTAGGTTCATTTGTGTCTGATCCCAAAAATATCTGCCCTCCTCCCCTCCCCACACACACAAGAGGCATTTGCATACTACCTGCCTGGTTGTCCTGAAAATACCAGATGGTGCTTAGGAACAAAGCAGACCTGTTGCCATAGAAACGAGATGCTACCCCAGCTCGACGCAGCTGCCATCTTTTTTTTTTTTTTTTTAAATTTCCAGCCTTTCGCTGAGATGTTCTGATAGGGACTAGTACTGATAAAATACACAGATTCTCCCCAACCCCAATACACACACACACCCTCACCAACCAACCCTGGAATACACCCAGTACTCTTAGGTTCCTAAACCAATGGGGAAATGACTTGATTTCCAGCTCTTCTAATCAAAGTATGAGTGGAAAGCCCATGCTTTGACATCATCTATTCCCTTAAGCAGCAGTGATGTATGTGTCATGTTCCTGAGTTAAGCAATCCTTTATAGCTGGAGAGCCTCAGCTTTGACATTCCTGGAAGTGGGACTTGAGTGTCTATGATTTCTGCAAGGTCTCACTCAGCAGGAGAGAGTGTGACCTCCCTGTTCCCTCAGTTTGCCTCAGTAGCTAGCGGAATGCTGAGCACACAGGAGGAGGGTGACAAATTCTTGTGGACTGAGGTTCGATTTTGGAAAATGCAGTTGTTGGCCACAAGCCCTCACCACAGCCTTGTTTCTTCTTCAGTGATGGGGTCTGTTGTGTTAGAAGTTGGCTTGGACAGATCATACCAGGCCAGCACAGCTCCACAAGAAGTTTATTGGGGGGAAGTGGGGAGAAGAAGAGGAAGAAGGGGGCAATGGAGAAGAAGGGGCAAGAGGTCAGGGGTCTCTGCCTTTTATTTGGGCCGTGACAACCAAATGCACTATAGCGGGCAGGTGAAGTGTTCGCTGGGAATGTGTGGCAATTGCCATGGCAACCAACTTTCGGGGTTTGGGGGTCGCTTGTTGCCTAGGGGTGACATCATCTCTGAATTTGAGGCTGTAGACTGCTTCTGATGCCAACAAGGTCTTCATGGAAGTAGTACTGTGGGGAAGGTACTCGGTCCAGATAGCCTACATTATCAATAAACTGTTGGGACCCAGTTAAGCCTTAGTGACTTGAGGCTTTGGCTTAAATTCTATGTTTAGCCATGAAGGGCTGTTAGAATTGAAGGGGGTAATGGTTCCTGCATCTGCAAACTCACAAATGCATTTTGCCTTCAAGTACCATACACAAATCCTCTTGTAGTTCAAGAGGTCAGAAATCCAAAACCAGTTCCATTGGGATGGTAGGATAGCTCAGGAGCTACAGATGCAGCTCATGTGCAGAGCACCTGTGAGGTCCTGGATACAACCTCCAGGACAGCAAAGAAACAAAGGAAGATAAGGGTGGGGAGGCGGGAGGGAAAGGATAAGCATCCAGGTAAGCTTGCTCTCTGTGGAGCAGAACCAGTCTTTTCCCACTTCCCAGACCTGTCTATGTTTACCGGTGCCATATTTACAGCCAACAGGATGGTAGCTTTGCTTCCACTATGGCTTTGAGTTCTCTTCCTGTCTCCTTCTAACAAGAACACTTTGCTTATATTTAGACTCCTCTGAGGTATTCCAGAATGACCTTCTCATCCCAGAACCTTTAGTAACATCCTTTATGCTGTATAAGGTAGTAGGACATCCATGAGTTCCAAGGATTTTAAGAGAGGTGTTATGGGAAGTCATTATCTTGCTCTACTTCCAAACTCCATAGTCTTATGATCTACAGTACTTCTCAAGAATGAAGGTGGCCAGACATTGCATGAGATTTAACCTATCAGAATGTATAGGTTAGTCTGTGGTTCCCTCTTTGAAAATCTACTGAAAACCCCCTAAGCTTGTGTAGTAACAATTTGATAACATGGCCAAGGTCAAAGCTTTGGGGATGGGGTGGGAGGTTAAAGTATTTGTTCAGAAGCTTAGAAGGTCACACCATTATTATTGGGGAATCACAACACTCCCAGGAGAGTGTTGGCAAAACCCAATGATATCCCTTCAGTCACAGGCAATGTGTGCTCCTGCATCTGTCTTCAGTCACCCAGTGTTTCTGCTCACTAACCACCCCAAAGCATCCTGTGCCATTGCAGATGATTCTACACTGCTCCCTCAGCGCTGCAAGTTGCCTATTTCACCTACTACGGGAAAAATGGCTGTGGCAGAGGGGAAAACCCATACCGTATCTTTAGAAAAACTGTAAATATTTCATAGTTTCTTACTAAACATACATTATTAACAGTGTGATGTAAATATTTTATGTCCTGCAACTGGCAATTTTGGGATATATTGGTATGTTTGGAGAATTGTGGTTCAGTTAAGAACCCTACCCCGTACACCCAGCTCATATTTAAGTTACACAGCTCTTTAAAAAGCATTTAACTCTCAGAATTAAGGGAGTAAACGGAATCTGTTTTTCCAAAATAGCCTTAAGGACCAAATTCAAGACCTGAGACTGCACATTTGTATTAAAAGAGAAGGTTTAGGGGCCTGTGATGGTTCAGGGCTCTGTCTTCACATGGATGAGAGCATGATGCAGTTACCAACACTCAAGTGGCTCTAATTTCATCCAGGACACAGAAGGGGCAGATGGACCCCAGCCAGCTCATAAGACGACCCAGAATCAGGTTGGGAGTAGAATCTGAGTTTTATCACACACAAAAAGCAGGGGAAGAAATCGTCCCCACTTTAGAATAAGTATTTGGGGTTGTACATTGGATGCGAAAAACCTTTCAATACATAAAGTGGTTCCGTACCAGAACATTTTAACTAGGTTTTCAGATATAACCCTAAATTGTTTGGAGATTTTTTTTTCTGTTTTAATTCCAGTGACTCTTCAATATAGAGGTCATAGAAGCTGCCACGGTTCTAAATTACAGCCCATTTTGGAGGTTGGCTGTGATCCAGGAGGTTGCATTATTCCAAATTGCCTGTCAAAAACTGTCAAAACACTGCCATTATCAAAAAGCAGTCCTTTAAATAATTTTCTCACTTTTCCCTGAAACTTTACTGGCATTGAGCCTTGATAGCATCCCTCATAGGCATGGGGAGTGAAGCCTTTCAAGTGAGAAGCAGCAAAAAGAGAGAGAAAAAAAAAAAAACCACACACACACAAAGAATCTAAGTATCCAACAGTAACATACGAAACTCTAGAAAATTAAGTCCAATCCGTAGATTCTGTTCCCCCCCCCCAAGCAATAACTGTTGCTAATCTACATGAGGAGAAGTAGCCAGAGAATGAAGAAATTGTGATTATAAACAGTGTGACTTCTCTGTGCTTAAAGATTCAGAAAGAGACGCCGGGCGTGGTGGCGCACGCCTTTAATCCCAGCACTCGGGAGGCAAAGGCAGGCGGATTTCTGAGTTCAAGACCAGCGTGGTCTACAAAGTGAGTGCCAGGACAGCCAGGGCTACACAGAAAAACCCTGTCTCGAAAAACCAAAAAAAAAAAAAAAAAAAAAAGATTCAGAAAGAGAAGCTGGGGAGGTGGCTCAGCTGGCAAACTGCTTGCCTTGCAAGCATAAAGACCTTAGTTAAGTCTTTAGAACTTACATTTTAAAAAAGAGCCCCAGGTCATGCCTGCAAACCCTGCCCTGAAGAGGTAGACATGGGGTTCACTGGTCAGCCTGATCTTCTTGATGAATTCCAGGCTGGTAAAAGAAATTGTGTCCAAAAAAAAGTGAGCTTACCAGACAGTAGCTGAGGTTGTCTTATGTTCATATTCAATGTATAATGAAAAAAAAACCAATAGTCTTTTATGTATCATTGGTTCTCTTCCCTTCTATTCATAATTGGCAACTGCCTGATTTATCAAAGGGTGCATGAAATGACTACCACAGCAAGCTAATTCATATGACTGCCACACCATAACCTTTCTCTTTTCCTGCTAAAAAGACTTGAAACTACCTTCTCAACATAGATGTGTATGATGTAGCCCTGTTAACTCCAGTCCGAGAGCTGTGAGTCAGATGTCCAGAACTTATGTGTCCCGGGTGACTATATTCTCTGACCACAGCTCCCGATTCACACTCCTCACCCCTACACCGCTGGTCTACTCTCTGTTCCCTGGCTGCTTTGGAGTATGCACATAAGCAGTAATATGCACATAATCTGTCAGGATTATTCCACTCGTCGTTTCCTCGGGTTCCTGTATATTGACACAAATGGTAGCTCTTTTTTTTTTTCTCACCATTAACTGGGGCTCATAGATGGAGCTAGGACTGCTGGCTAGTGAGCCCTAGTGATCCTCCTGTCTCTGCCTCCCCTGTGCTAAGATTTATCATGTGCCACCATGCCCCAGTGGGTTTATGTGGTTCTGGCAGGTGAACTTGGATCCCTGTGCTTGTGTGCTTAGGACTTCATCAACAGAGCCAGCACCCCAGCCCCTATTTGTGGATCTTGATTCCTGTGAATAATGTTTCAATGAACACATTGAAAATTAATGCAGCCTTTACAGAAAGCAATACGGCCATCCTTCAAGAAATTTAAAATGTAACTACATGTTCAGCCACTTCTGGAATATCCCCTCAAGCAGATGACCTCATTCCTTGTTCTTTTTAAGCATGTGATCCTGCCCTTTGGCTTAGAAACCCCCTCTGTTATCTTTCTTTTTCACTTAGGACTCAACTCTGGGATTCTATGTCTGTGTTAGAATAGCCTCCCTATCACAGAGAACTCCTTGCTATCCACATCTTTTAGGTATAGAAGCTGGTGTTAAGACTTCCATTCTAACAAAGAATTTCAGCAACCATTCCACTGAAGACCATTTATCTTTCAAACAGTGTGAGATGACAAAATATTTTAGAGAGACTGCACTTATTTTGAGACATTACAATTCAAGCAGCGAATTAGGAAATCAGGAGAGTAATTCAGTCCTACAATCTCCGTGACAGTCTTATTTGTCAACAACTCGTTTTCAGAAGAAAATGGAACTCAAAATGCACAGCTTTGAAATTCAGACAAAGAGACACGTAGAAACAGTTCTTCACACGATCACTAGTATATTACAGGGAAAATGTAATGTGCAGGTGAATTCCTTTAGCAGAAAGACAATGCTTTGAACAAATGTAGCAGAAAGATATTTCCAAATGAATGTGCAGTTTCTGAGGATACCAGTAATATATGTAACGGTGCTTGATCTCATTAGCAAGCAGCTCAAACTCTTCAGCTACCATAAAACACAAATCGCAATCAGCACATTCCCAGAGCCGTATATCTGCCTGACCCGACTTCTGCTCTGCAGATAACAATTTCGTTTTATTCCATACAGAAAAGTTCTCATCATCTCTAAATTATGCAAGAAAGGCTCCAGAAAGTTCACATTCTTGTCTGGTTTCCAACACTGTATGTTGGTATATGTTCTACAGCTTGGGAAATGTGCCTTTAAAAATCACTGACAAGCTATAATTAACTCATTGCAATAAAGACAGCCCCCAAGACCTTCCTGCAGAGGAGGCAGAATTCCAGGAATCCTTTCCCA
Source organism: Mus caroli (assembly GCF_978045245.1). Taxonomy (NCBI): domain Eukaryota; kingdom Metazoa; phylum Chordata; class Mammalia; order Rodentia; family Muridae; genus Mus; species Mus caroli. The sequence continues at coordinate 2,763,305 of NW_028227275.1, forward strand.
GACAACACATGAAGGAGTTAAGTTGGTGCTTTGCTGTCCTGTGGTTTAGGATGTGTCAGCCTACGGGATCTGAACTTCAGGAAGGTTATGTCTTTTAAGGAAGTGGTTTTTTGAATCTGGGGCCTACGGAACGCTCATTCATCTTCAAGGGCTTCTTCCCACACCTTCTGTATAAAACACAAGCAAAGATTCCGTGCAGAAAATAGGTAGGAAACGGCATCCTCATGGCACCTCTGGGAGATGTGCAATGGGCATCAGTTCATTAACGGTTCTGAGATGGTGGCACAGCAAAGAAATCTGGTTCGTTTAGTTTAATATCGTGTTCCCAGTTTATTAAGCCAAGAAGCCCTGTTCATTTATGAGACGTATTTAACTATGTTATAGTCAACAATGTTCAGCAAATACAATCTGTGTCTTAAATCCTACTATGGATTTCTGTTTAGGCAGCTATGGAGCTCTTGATAACAGGCCATTTAGTGTCCCTACAGCCAAGATCACAGATGGACATGATCCTGACTTAGCAGTCTGATAAACTGAGGGTCACTCGGGGGACAGGGTATGAGTGTCAAAAATCTGTGGCTTTGGTGTGCAGAGTGACAGTTAGGCTCAGACTCAATGGCACCTGCTTGTTTTGTTTGCTTGCTTGTTTAATCTGAAAAGAAAAATACATAGTTGCTCTGTTCACTGAGAAAAGTGATGTAAAAACTTAGGGTACACAGAACCAAAAACCATGCGCAAATCTGACTCAAGGAATCAGTATTTAATTATGGTTTAAGTGTGTAGGAGATGGATTTTTATTGTGTGTAGTCCTGTTTGCTTGATTTCATGAAATCTAATATCTAGCGTGATTTTTCTGGTTAAATACTAGCCTCTCATTTTTCATAATAGTGGAAATTATGGCATGGCTTGTTATTCCAGCTAAATATTGCTCTTTTTCTCAACCTAACTGTTATTCAGGATGAGTTAAGCAGTAGATTGTTTAGATCTTTCAGTGCATGTTGGTCAGCACATGTGGGACACCTGACTCGCCAGCAAGAAAGACACCACAATAGGATCCTTCTGCACACGTTTATTGGGAGAGCATTGACTGTGTAGGCGAAAGACCCCGAGCCCTGGGCCTCTCACTCTTACATACTATCAGTTCCCATCCACTCACAGCAGGCCACATCACCTCACCAGGCACGCAGCTTCAGCTAATCAGGGCAGCAGGGGCATATCTCCACCAAAATGGCTTCGCCAGTAACTTGGTATACCTGTGCAGCTCTCACGATGTTTGTGGTTTATATGAGGAAGTCAGGTGCAAGTCATACGACTTAGCTGCAGTCCCTGGCGCCTTTGGGACTGCCGCCACACCCGCTCCCCACATCTCCCCCTTTTTTCTTTTTTGGCAGAGAGAATGTCTGTCTTAGATTGCCCCCTGCAGCAATGTCCCTTACCTGTCCTTGGGAGACAAACAGCATTGGTTTGATCCCTGTCTTAGGTTGGTGACATGCCCAGGGAGTCTTATCCGTCACTGACTACTTCTCTGTCATGCCAAGCCACACTTGGGGAGATTGTGTTTTTCTTGCGGCAGGTGCATCAAAAGGCCAGGATGTTGATTAATCTATGGCCAGATCTTAATTACTGCAAGCAAGCCTCATGGGTGAAGGTAGAGGTCTGATCCCCAGTGTGCAAGCATAGGGGCCTTACACAAAACCATCCCTTGGGCTCATCACCCAGAGAGGTCTTGGCCAGCTCCCGTGTCATTTTTCCTGGGGGAAGGGAACTAGGACACTGAACCTTCATGCAATCAGACGTGCCTTCCACAGGATGCCAACAGCAAGCTATCCTCTGTGCAGTGCTTAGCCTCGCAACCCATGGCATAATGCAGCATAATTTCTGCATATCCCTGAGGCAAGGGATAGACAGTTTGTAAACAAAGTAACTTGAAAAGGCAAAGGTACAAAGCAAGGCATCCTAGTCACAACAGCCAAATGATATAACGAATATCACTACTACAATTAACATTATTCTTCTAAACAATAAACACAAAAGGAGATCACATACAAACAGGCATAGCCAGAAAAGAAACATTCCTTCCTCCAGCAAATTGAAATACAGAAGTTTCAAACACATTAGAACCATTCCAATAAAATTTGCATTACCCCAGGCCCCTCCCGCCACCTGGCTTAAGGGGGAAAGATCAGTGCAACTACCATTTACCCCACGTAACAACCATACATATAAGGGGCACTGCCCAAGGTGGAAGGGAATCAGGAACACTCCTATAAAAAGGAAAGGGGGGCCCATCTAGGTTGAGAGGGTATAGTGCCATTGCCCTTGGATATACTGGCAGGCCACACCCCTCGAATCCAGGTAACATTAACTTTCGTAGATACAGCTGAACACAATCACTCATCTGTGAAATATTTTGAATCATCTGAAAATACAACAATCCCTTTAGCTGAAGCAACATAGAAAAAAGGCAATTGTAGTAAAGCATTAGATGTAAAGAATTGAGCAAACACTTGAATGCGTCAATGACATGGGTTTCAGGAACACAGCCCCAACATAGCTCTTCAGTTCTCACTAGCTGGAGCACCTCCAGCCACAGGAACATCCAAGTCCTCACAGCTCCACCTGCCCTGAATTGCTCTGGTCAGCCACTCCGGGACCTGCAGCTGTTGTCGATGATCCTGAGGAAACACAAACAGACCCTCTCTCCCAAACCAATTGAGAGCGCTCCTCTCTCACCTGATTCAGCGCCTCATTGACTCTCTAGAGTTCTGTGCCACATCTTTCTCTATCTTCTATGCAATTTCTCACTAACTTCCAGACTAGCAAAACCCCTTTTGGTAAAACCCTTGTTCCTCTGCAAACCTCAATTCCCCATGGTGTTTGGTGCAACTTGTCCCAAAACCATTCCTTAACTCGTTCCAAAACCATGAACCTTAACTTGTCCCAAAATCAGGAACCTTATCATTACTTTGTGCCTGCTTCCTGGCAACTTTATATTTGCCTTTAAAACAACAAAACAAAAACAAACACGAATTGACAGACATAAGGACAATTTGGTACACCAAAAACAGATAATAGACAGGCAGAGAATAGAACTTGGTGTCTCAAAGGGACCCAGGTATCCTAACCAGAGCTAAGAATATCTCCATAGGAGCCAGAGAGGAAACAGGACGTCTCCCATTTTCCTTCTGTCCCTAGGAGAACTCTGAACTAGCTTATTTTCATTTTTCTCTTCCCTGGTGCCTTTGGGACTGCTGCCACACCCGCTCCCCACAAGCACACCTATTGGGACGCATATATATATACAGCTGGAAGTAAATTTAAATGGTGAGTAAGTGGAGACAGTCATGTGATCTATCTCCATGTGACAGTGAATGAAATACTCCCTCTCAAACATTTAGTTTTAATGATATTTTTAAACAATCACATATACACCATGTCTGCAGACACCAAACTCAACACTGTTGCCATGGTCAAGAGACACTTGCAGACAGGGACCATGTGTGGCAGTTCCTGGGGAGGTCCAGCCAGCAACTGACCAAAGCAAGGCAGATACTTGGAGCCAGCCATCAGGCTGAACTCAGGGAACCTGGTGGGGGAGCTGACAGAAGGACTGGAGGAGCAGAGGCGGATTGCAATCTCACTGGAAGAACAACATAGGCTGGCCTGACTACCCAGTTCTCCCAGAGACAGATCACCAAGCAAGAAGTGTACCAAAAGGGATCTTTGGCTCCAGATACATATGTAGCAGAGAATGGCCTTGCCCTGTAGCAACGGGAGGAGAGGCCCTTGTTCCCAGGGAGGTTTGATGCCCCAGAGTAGGGGGAATGCTGAAGCAGTGAGGCAGGAGAGTGTGAGTGGGTGGGGGAACATTCTTCTCATACAGACAAAACAGAGGGGGAAGGGCAGATGTAGGATGGGAGGGGTGGTGCAGGGGTAACGGGGAAGTGGGCTATCATGAGATGGGGGATTGGTGGAGGGTTAACCAGGAAGTGGTTATCATTTGAGATGTAAATGAATGGAATTATTATTAATAATATAAGAAAAATTAAACAATCACACCGTGTTTCTTGTATATCAAATGAAATATATTTAAAAACCTATTAAAATATTTAACTAGAAAAATAAGGTACGGTAAAGCCTAGTCACTATACTATTCTAGTCAGATGGCCAGAAATTCTGACATGACTTCAGTTTCCACATAAAGTCTTCTTTTGAATAACATTTTTCTCCTTTTTAATAAATCAGTTTGAAAATCAAGATCTCAACAGGCAGGGATATATTTTAAAGAAATGCAATACTAAATCATCTATCCTTTTAAATGTGATATAAATGGAATATTTATGCTACTTTTTTTGTTTGTTTGTTTTGTTTGTTTGTTTTTTTTCAAGACAGAGTTTCTCTGTATAGCCCTGGCTGTCCTGGAACTCACTTTGTAGACCAGGCTCGCCTCAAACTCAGAAATCCGCCTGCCTCTGCCTCCTAAGTGCTGGGATTAAAGGCGTGCACCACCACGCCCAGCTTATTTATACTACTTTTTAAACCACAGATGTTATCCATTCTATAGTAAGGTGCCTATTTTCTATCTATTCTATAATTCAAGGCAAATGTTTAACTTCAGCACAGTGACATGGTGCTCAGAGAAGTGTAGATCTCTCCCCAAATCAAGGCAACTTGTTTGTAACAGATAGAGATCGTTACAGAATATCATGACCCATCAACATGCAGAGCAATGGAACCCAGTCCCAGTGGATCCATCTACAAAGCATTGTCACACCTGGAATTCACAGATCATTGAGGAAACTCACAGGGGGTTTGCTGTGAGATTGTGTCTCCCAGGAATGTTAAATACAATCTCATACAATCTCACATACATAGATATACATATATATACATACATACATATATGTATATAGCAGCAATAAGTTAAAAAGAGATCATGAATTTGAAAAAGACCAACAAGAGGAATGTGGGTGGGAGGGTTTGGAGAGGGAAAAGGGAAGAAGTAAACGATACAATTATACTCTCAAAAATTACAAGAAATAATTTTTAATAAAGCGCTTGCTTCAGCAGCACATGTACTGCAACTCACATGATACAGAGACACATCACTGCAGTGCAAGGTAACATGATGTATGTGAAATCTGTTTTAAGATAGCAGGTGTTCTGGAGATGGAGAACATAGCTCAGCCAGTAGCTTTCCTAGCATGCACAGAGCCCTAGACTCCATCTCTACTATCACAAAAGCTGGCTGTGGTGGTATATGTCTATAATCCCAGGACCCAGAAGGTGGAGGTAGAAGGCTCAGACATTCAAGTTCTGCCCACTGTGGTGGTTTGAATGAGAAAGGCTCACATAGGCTCATATATCTGAATGCTTGGTCCCTAGTTGGTAGAACTATTTAGGAAGGATTAGGAAGTCTGGCCTTGTTGGAGTAGGTGTGTCACTGGGAGGAGCGGGGTTAAGGTTTAAAAAAAAAAAAAAAAAGTCCTGTCTCAATTTCTTTATGCCTCCATCTTTTGGATCAGATATGAGCTCTCCAATGTCAGGCCTTCCCACCTGTCTGCCAACATGCTTCCTGTTAGGATGGTCATAGACTCACCCTCTGAAACTGTAAGCAAAGCCCCAATTAAATGCCTTAGTTTATAAGCTGCTTTAGACATGGTTATCTGTCACTGCAATATTAACCCTAACTAGATAGAAGTTGGTACCAGGAGTGGGGTATTGCTGTGACAGGCCTGGGCATGCTGTTGTTTAGAGGAGTGTGGAAGACTTTGGGTCTTTGAAGTAAAGAAGTGGTTGAACTCAGTACATGGCTGCTTTGTGCACTTGTCCTGTGAATATGCAAAATTGAAGAGTTCTGGACTAATACCCCTGGCCGAAGAGATTTCAAGACAACCTAATACTGACCAAACCATGTGGTACTCTTATGTATATTTATAATGAAGAGAAGCAAGCAGAGGAAAACAGAATACAAAATGTGATCTGAAGGGAAAAAAAAAAGGCAAGCTGGGAAACTTAATGATGGAGCACAGACATACATTATGGGGGCAGGGTAGAGGAAAATCTACCCTTGAGTAAGGGAATGGCTGTGCCATGTCTTGGGCTCAATGGTGTATCATCTTGTATTTTCCTCCATTCTTTATTACTGTCAAACACTTAGGATGTTAGATATTCAGGGTTTTCTAGGAAGTGGCACTAATGTAACACCAATGTTAGCCAGTAACAGGAGGGTTAAAACGCTAAGGTCATTTCCTTGGTGGTTTCCAACGTGGATCATTGCCATGACTTTTTCTTTCAAACTATATTAATGTCAGCACTTTAGTGATCGTTTGAATGAGAAATGTTGTCTTTAAGTTCATGTACTTGAACAATACGTCCCCAGTTAGTCAAGCTGTTTATAGCGTGGGGCTCATAGAACTTTAGGGAGATGGAACCTTAGTGGAAGAAGTTCCTCACTGGGGGTGGGCATTGCGGGGGGAGGGGTACTGGGGAGGGGTTACAGCCTGGTTTCACTTACTGCTCTCACTCTCCCTACTTCCTGTGTAATTAAGAAATGCAGTCCCTCCGCTTCCCGCTCCTGCTGCCAGGCTATGACTTTCCCACCATGACAGAGTCTATCCCTCTGGAACTGTAAACTAGAATAAACCTTTTCTCTTCAGCTGGCTTTTGATCAGAGTGTTTATCACAGCAACAGAGAGGAACAGCTACAATGGCTTTCCGAGTGGCAAGGTGGTGGGGTGCTGGGGGCGGGGCACGGGAGGGAGGAGCCTGGGGCGTGTGGGTGGGGCTGGAAACACAGATTAGGTAGATGGTGCCACTTTAGGTGTATGGTGTGCTTCGTGACTTGACACCAACACTGAAGGGAATTCTATTACTTTCAAGATACTGTGATTTGTTGGGCACTGACACACACACATACACACACGCACACACGCACATACATGCGCACACACACGCGAGCACACCCTATACTGTTCTACCTTAATTTTAAAACTGAGACTTAAGGACACGAAGAAACATTTCCAGAATTGAATAGTTCATAAATGATGATTATAAAACTCAGTGTCTATCTAATTCTTCATTTTGTGAGCTTCAAATTTCTGCAGACATCTCTCTCTACCGGTCTTAGTTTTACACAAGCTCATAATTTTTGCCTTGCAAGGCAAAAATTTTAATGTTATTTAATCTTAAAAGGAAGTGTTAAATGCTAAGAATCTGCACAGACAATTTGGGGGAGATGGCTTAATGGGAAAAGGGCAAAAGAGCCGATTCCTGGAACTGTACTTGATTCTGATTTGGGTCTTAGTAGATTCTCAAAATATTATTTGAATAATTACTATGATCTTACTACAAGCATTTCTTAGGTTCTCATAGGGCAGTAAATACATCTGTACTTACAGTTCCTGGTCAATAGATTGGCTCAAATAAAATTTCTCCCTCCCACTCAAAAAACAAGGAAGGGGAACATGAGGGAGTGGGTTCCATGTGAGTCACAGAGAGAGGGAAAGAGATGCAGATTGTTACACTTCTTCTCTTATAAAATCTGCTCTCACCCTGTTGAACTCAGGTGCTGTGGTTTGTCTCTCTCCTGGCTAAAAACCAAATAAATAACATTTCCATCACTTAACCTTGTGTGGTCTCTGGAATCAAGACTTTCTTCTCTGACAAAAATGACCAGATTTCCACAGCCAAGAGAAAAGGAAAGATTGAGACAATTTTCTCAATAATTGCTTCAATCCTCCCTCTTGTGCTGGCCTCAGAAGTTTGGCCAGAGCTCTTAAAGGGTTGGCTGCCTCCTCCCAGTCTTGTTACTGTTGCCTCTGCCTGAAACACTGTTCTTCCTGGTACTGCCCTCCCTCTCTGAAGCTCAGATTCCATCCTCTGAGAAACCCATACTGTTGGCCCTGCTGCTGCTTTACTGGACTGATTACTGCCCTGTGTCTCTGTTCCCAGCAATTGAGCCCTATGGTAGCAGAGGTGAGGAGGGGTCCCATGCCACAGCATGAAAGGAAACAAGGCTTCTCACCCTTCATGAATGCTCCTGGCAAGTTTCTGCTCATCTCAGCTGGCTTTGTGTCTCTTAGCTCAGTCAGAAATCTGAGTTCCCAGAAAATGACACGAAGTAACCAATCCTGACTTCACACAGTGCTTTCTATGCTTAGATGGTATCTATCTGTTTCTTGTTTGGGCTTGAGAGAACTCCTACTTTGGGACGTATTTCCTTCATCCAGTTGTGTTCACACTGTTAAACAAGAGATCATAATCCAGTCCCCATAAAATTGGACGCAGACACATCAGAAAATTCCACCTCACTGGGGACCATTGAGGCTGGAAAAATGGATATTCAGTTTTGAACTTGATGGACTGGGGGCAGCAGGTAGAGACCGGCAGGCAGACAAACAGACACAAATGGACGGCTACCTTGTGAAGTCCTAAGTGAAGAGCCATGAAAGGAAACAAAACAGATAGACTGCAGCACCAACGACCACACTGTGGGCATGTGGTTTCTGCATCCAAACACAGGCACCAGTATAAAAACTGTTGCATGGATATTTTAGCCAGTTAGTTCTTGTTGGGAATAGCTGGGAGAAAAAAGCCTTCCCAAGTCTGCATCTTGACTTTCAGGGGTCCTCCAAATGGTTAGAGACATTTTGGGAACGGATCCATCACATAAGATGTACAGCCTAGAGATGGAGAGAAACAGACAGATTCCCAGTGACATCACCTGAACTCCTGTTTCCAGCTTGATTTGAACTTTCCAATAATCCAAGACAATAAATTATCTTTTTGGCTTGCACTGGTTTGAGTTTGGTTTCTGTCACTAGCAACTGGAAGAGGTCCAACTAACAGACTTCTCTAATACATGGAACCACTTTCCATTTCCAAGTTAAAGAGAGAGAAAAAAACATTTTATGTGCAAGACTGTGGACTTAGTTTCGAAGCTATATGTGACCATCACTCTTGGGAAGACATTATTGAACAATAATTTGGAAGCAGTAGACCTACTGTAAGAGCTCATACTCCATTAGAGCAAATGGCTCTCACATAAATCTGAACTTAAACTTTGATATACATCAATACATTTTGAGTCTCAGGCAGAGAGAGAGAGAGAGAGAGAGAGAGAGAGAGAGAGAGAGAGATCGCTTTGTCCTGCTAGGATTTCCATCAAAGCATGTCACAGCCTATGGATTCTACCCAAATGTGCACTTCTAACCTAAAGTGACTTTGTATTCTGACTAAACATCTTGGTACATTTCAAGCTAAAATCAAGGTTCTGGGAAAGAAAAATTTGAAGTTAATGAGATTTCATTTCACTTGTATTGTTTTATACATACCTTAATAGAAGGACCCCAAACCTTAATAATCTAAAATGATGACGGGAAATCAAAGAGCCCCCACATCTTCAATTTTCCTGTAATATATCTTGTCTCTATTGAAGTGAACTATTCGGATGCCTAAAAAAAAAGTATTGTTTGATGTCTGTAAGCACAGTCAGCAATCAATAATTTGAAGTCTGTACCACTTGTACCTTTAAGTCCTGGCACATCATTTTTTATTTCATTCAATCTGCTTACTGTTGAAGAAAAAGGATTTTGAACCTTTGCCACAAAGCACATTTATGTGTGAAACAAGGTTCGTTTATATGGTGCAAGTTTATCATTCTGACGTTTATCTGCAATATTAATTGTACATATTGATTCTCTTTTTTTTCAGAAATTGTAAATTTATTATAAATACTACCAGTCGACCTTATTTTTTTGAGACCATTCTTCTGCAGAACTTGAAAAATATTTCAGAGGCAAGTCATAGCTTTTTAAATTCAGAAAGGCAACATATGCTGTAATATTAAATTAAAATTCCATAATCAGTTGTTAGTCCAAGGACAAAGTCTAGCAGGAAATAACATTTTTTTTAAAGTTGACTCTTAGCTATTATTAGAGCAAGAAGAAATGACCTTTACTGAGTAGCCCCCTCTCCACTCATCTTTGTAACACATTGCTGGTGTTTGACTCAGCCCAGTTATGCGTGTGGCACAGAAAGTTATCTTAATCATTTCTAAGGATCACTAGTATACTCAACTAATCATCGTAAGAGCAGCTAGGATTGCTCTCAGTGACTTTCTGCACCTTGCCTAAATAGCCTGCCCCATGTGCAACACAAGGATAATGCTTTTTAAAACAGTCTCCTTAGAGTCGCAGAGAGAGTGTAGGAGCCAGAGAGAAGCAGTGTCCTCAGGATGAGGCAGGGCTGTTGCACGTGGAGTCCCAAGGCTCCTGTGCGTGCCTACGTAAGACCTACACAAGGTCAAGTCGGTCAATATTCTGGTGGAGGTGGAAGAGGTTTTTGAGCCCCCAGCCCTAACTGAAGAGCTGTGGGCAGTTGGCAGCCTCTGGGAGAAAGAGGATCAGTTTTCTTTAAGTGTTTGGTGCCTGGTAGATTGGCTATGCTCCAGAGGGTGAAGTCCTTATCCAAGAGTATCTGGGCAACAGAAACTGGACTCCATGGGCCATGGATAAAAGACATGACGTTTGGGTGAGGTGAATGTGGGAGGAACTAAGAGGTGAATATGATTAAAATATATTGTATTAAATTATCAACATATTAATAAAATATTATATTTAAAAATATTTTATAGGTCAAGGGTTTGAAATAGTGGGTTAACTTGAGTGATAGTCCCTCACCAGAGACACCTGAATCATGCCCATTGGGGAGAGGAGACCAAAGGGTTGTTGTCTGAAAACTCCAACAGGTTCTTTGGAAGGAGTGAGGAGACTTTCAGATTCCTCATGCATGGGGGTGAGGTGCCCTGGTAGGGGCAGGCTTTACACAAGATTGTTGACTCTGAGGAAGGGACACTCTTCAGCACGGGTAGCTCTCCACGCTGTCGTCCTTGTTCACTTTAAAGTGCCGGTCAATTATTTTGCAGGCATTAACAAAACCCTAAATGGAGTCACTGAAGTGCCTGATTTCCTTCAAACTTTTTCTGTGAGGGGAAAAGGTAGAGTCTGAGCTGCAGGGAAGAGAGCTATGGACCCTTTGGAAGATGAGGTCCTTATATGGAAGACTATAAAGTGGATGTATATAATACAGAATGTATATAATACAGACTGGTGGAGAATGACCCAAGTCCTGCAGAGATATACAGCGTGCTATAAATATTTACAGGAGGGAAAGGTGAGCTCTGTCTCAGAAATGTGAGAAGACTTTGTAAAGAAAGGGGTCTCTGAGTTGAAAGATGGACACAGGCAGATGGTAGGGAAGGAATGTTAAGCCAAGGAAACAGCATTTGAAAAGCGGGAAAGTTCTATTTTCAGAAAGCACGGTATAGGGGCAGGTAGAACTGAGAAATGGAAGAGGTAACTAGAAATGCCAGACAGGCACTGGGAAGCCACTAAGCGTTTTGGGGTAGGAAAACCAAGATCCTAGGTCTAGGCCAGAAAGCCCACTCTGACAACAGGGATGGGGGCAGACTGGAGGGAGACCTCCAGGAAGAAGGTAAAAATGGGCTGATAGGATGCCGTGGTGGCAATGGAAGGAGTAGGCAGCTGGGGAAGCATGGTAGGTTAAATCCCCAGGTTTCTATAAGTGCCTGCATGGGTGAAACGACAGACAGGAATCGGGTAGAGAGGACCGAGCCTGATGATGAGCAACGATGAGAGGTGATGAATTTAACTGTGGAGATGTTGACATCCAGTTTCCGGTGTGTGGTAAGGAGGGAGCCCAGCAGACAGTTGAGAATGCAGGTCTGGGCCTGGAGGGAGGACAGAGCTTAAATAAAGACTTGGGAGTCAGCCACAGTGAGGTGAACGCAGAAGCCGTGAGAATGGATGAGATCACTGCAGAACGGACATATGGAGGGATGATGGAGGACAAGCAGAGGGGGCTGAGGGAGGAAGGAAGGAAAACCAAAAGCTTGCAAACCCAGCAAGAGCCAGGGAAATGTTGTACGGAGCATGATGCAGACAGACTCACAGAAGAAAGTGTTATGATGTGGAATTTAAAGAGACCTCAGAATCAACTGACTGAGACAGTTTGACAGTAAGCAGGGCTCTGAGAAAGTTCACTGACAGTGGCTCCCTGAGAAGTGGATGAAGCATTCCTTATCCCCCCTTCAAACTTTTCCCAGATTTGTCCACCCCATCTTATTTATATTTTTTTCTTAATAGGAGTGACATTTATTGAGCTTTCTCTCAGTGATTTGGCTTCCTGTCACAGATGGGGACTTTGGAGCCCAGCTGCCGGGGTCTCAGATCTTAGCCCCACCTCCTGGCCGCACAGCCATGTAAAGGCTCCATGCTTAACGTTTCCAGCCTCACTTCTCTTGGCTGTGAAAGGGAACAATATAACCCTAACCCTAACCCTAACCCTAACCCTAACCCTAACCCTAACCCTAACCCTAACCCTAACCCTAACCCTAACCCTAAAAATGCACAGGAGAGGGACAGAAAGATGGCTCAGCAATTAAGAGCACTTGTTGCTCCTGCAGAGGAACTAGTTTGGTTCGGCAGCATCTGAAGCAGGTGGCTCACAGATGTCTGTAACTCCAGTTTCAGGGAACCTGATGCTGTCTTTTGGCCTCCACAGGTATCAGGCATGACTATGGTTCCCATACATATGTGCAGGCATTCATAAAAGCGCACAAAATAAAAATAAATAAAAATTTTAAATCTTCCCCTAGAATAGCATTTCTTTTGATTTCTAAGTTCTCTTTCACACCTTATATTCTGTTCTAAGAGAAGCCCTTTTCTTGGCCCATTAAATATGAGAAACATTCAAAAAGTAGGCTAGGACTGCAGGTGTGAATTAGCACTTTATTGGACACCACGAGGCATACAATTCACCTTTTAGTGCAGAATCTGTCTATGTGGCTTCCCTTTATTTAAAAGTGTGTGTGTGTATGTGTGTGTGTGTGTGTGTGTGTGTAAGAGGGCATATGTGTGAGCATGTGTGTGGATGAGTTTGCATGTGTGTGAGAGATTGTGTGGGTGAGTATGTAAAAGTGAGTTTGTGTGTATGAAAGTGTGAAAGAGTGTATGTGTGAGTGTGTATGAGAATTTGCACGTGAAGTGTAGGAGATTGAGTGTGTGAGATTGTGTGAGGTATAGGAGATTGTGTGTGTTAGAGAGAGAGAGAGACAGACAGACAGACAGTATGTGTGAAAGACAGTAAGAGCCTGTGAGTATGTGTATGTATGGGATTGCTTCTAACTATTGTATGTTCTGCTTTTCTGAGGACATAGCTATGATCTTAGGACCAACTGAGGACCACAAATGAAAAACAGGGTGTGGTCTACAAAAGCAATTTGAGACTAGAATGTGATCTTCGGGCATCTCTCCAGCGAAGCTGTTTTCCAGTTGAATGTGGCCTTAACCTTACTCCTTATATTGCTGTCAACATGCCGATAGGCCCAATGAAAAGCTGATCTCATAAGATAAAAATGATTAACGCCTTAATGTTTCACCATTTCCAGGAATATAAGCACAATATGAAGGCTAAAGTTAGAACGTATGTCATAAGATTAACTGGAAGGATGCAGAAGAATTGCATAGCCCAGTGTGCTTAGGCCCAGTGGGTGAGCATGGTACATGTCAGTAAATAGTTATAGAATATCTAGATAGGTAGGAAATATTATTGGTAGTATAGTTGAAGTCTATAAAATTGCTAAAACTCAATAGTATTTGGTCTACAAAACATGGTGGGCGAGTAGGAACTTGTTTGAACAAGAAAGGGAGATGAAGCTAACATCTTCTGTGTTAGCCTCTGATTTGGAAAGTAAGATGAAGAAGAGGATACAAGGGAAGTGAGGAAGAGGATACAAGGGAGAAAAGTCATAGAGGACAACACGCAAGCCTGATTCTCAGTAGAGAAAGAGGGAAAAATCTGTGATCTGAACTACAGCTGGGGCTTAACAATGGTCTAGTTCAAGACTCGAGGGTTTCTTGATCAGGAAGTTCTTATTGCTTGAATTTCTAGAAAAGATTAGGTAAGATTTTCAAACAAGCAATGAAAAAGCCTGTTTCAGTCTGGCTTATGAGGCTGTGAGACACGGGGGTGAGGTGGGGTGGGGTGGGAAGTGCCTTGGACTGGACTTAGTTGGTCCCTCAAGCCTTGGGGGAATCAGGGTTTCGGTACTCAGGTGTGCAAGGAGTTGGCAAAAAGTGACAAATAGAAGACTGACACACAGAGAGTGCTGTATCTGAATGTAATTTCTCCTTTTTTTCTTTTTTCTTTTCTTTTTTCTTTTTCTTTTGATTTTTTTCAAGACAGGGTTTCTCTGTATAGCTCTGGCTGTCCTGGAACTCACTTTGTAGACCAGTCTGGCCTCGAACTCAGAAATCTGCCTGCCTCTACCTCCCAAGTGCAGGGATTAAAGGTGTGCGCCACCACCACCCGGCTATGAATGTAATTTCTCAAAGTGAGCATCAAACTTACATTACAGAAGAGAAACAAGGAAGCTAGGCGATATATCAGCTAAGGTACATTGAGATGCATAATGGCTCTTTACACAAAACAGAGAAAATGTATATATAAAAGCTGAAAGGAACCAGGCAGTGTTTACAACTGAGATATGATCATCCCTATCTAAAATCAGCTATTCACAGGAGCCAGATGAAAGGGCTAATCGCCCAGGTGCAATACTAGTCTATTGTTAAACCCACCACCAGGGATCCCTTAGTAAATACCTAATTATGCTATTTCTCTGAGCCTAGTAAAAGCTTGCACCAGCAGGTTCGCTCTTGCTAACCTTTTCATGAATAATGTAATACTCTAGTTCCTCCTTAAACCACAACCCTCCTTGTTGTTCTAAGTTTACTTTGTTGAACTAGCCCTGAGATTTTTAGCTCTTACCCAGTAAACTGCAAATGTCTGATTTCTTTCACTATCTATCAACACTGGAGGCATTTAGTCTGAATGAGTAGCATTACCTATAATATAACACAGACTATCGCAAGGACAAATCTAGAGCATTTGTGCTACAGGATACCAAGGCTCCAGGAGACTAAGTTTCCATGAAACTTTTTTGCCTCAGGACTGCATCCAAGCTTTTGGGCTTGCCACACAGACTTCACTGGAGTGGGTGTGGCAGGGCAGGATCCATCAGATAGCTGTGGAGACAGAAAAACTGAGTAATGTAACTTCGCATCCCTCCTTAAGGCAAAGGCTACATGACCTGAGACAGTGTGATCGAAATCGGTCTCTGGTGGACTGGCTTATGAAAGCCATGAGGAACACTTAGTCATCTCTGTCTGAAGTCCCCATACACATCAGGAATTGGAGGACCAAAGAGGAGGGACAGGTGCTATTGAGGGAACTAGGAGTAAGAGGAGCTGTGTTTGAACCTGGTTCACTGGGTCAGTTACAACTGTGTTCACAGAGGAGCCAAAGGAAAGGTTGATCCAGCAGGGACCCCTCATGTCTGGTGTGGAGCTTTAGTGGCTTTGGCTGAGCCCTTTGGAGGGGCAAGAGCTTTATAACGTAGGAGGGGCTTTGACAGATCTCAATGACTTAGAGCAAGATGTAAAGAGTCTGTGAGGTGAGAGAGCACTGTAGAGGAGGTAAGAAAAAAAATAAAAAGACAAAGCAGAGAAAAAGATGTCTGGGTTACTCAGAGACAGATGTGGCAGGATTTAGGTCTCATTGGGGTTCCCAAGGAAAAAACTGACAGAAAGAAAGCCAGCTGTGTGCTAAGGGTCTACTGGATGGCTCTAAAACCTGAGGAGCAGTGTGCAGAAGACACCCAAGAGAAAACAGTACAGGTGAAGATGATCAAGCCTGCCTCAGGAGTGATACTTATCCCCTGAAAGTAAGAAGGGTTTATTTCTTTCCAGGAAAAGGTTATACTAGCAGTGGAGATGGTTTACTCAGCCAGGAGTTCCCCCAACAGCCCAGCATGGTGACTGGAGAAGCTACAGCCACCATGACAACCATGGACCATTCTGACCTAAGGAGCCATTAGGTCCAGCAGGAGAGGGCAGAGCCTCATTCACCTTTGGCTATGAGCAGGTCTAAGCAAACTGAGTCAGACTATTGAGTCTATCCAGTTTGGAGAAATGTAGGGAGACTGTGTGGAAGAGCTCCAGGATTGGAAACATCATGGCTCGGTGAGGATGACTGAGGATTACAGAGAGCTAATGAAGTCAGCACCTCCTATCCACATGCTTGGCACCCAACCTGGATCTGTGGAGAACGCAACTGATACAAAGGGATGGAGCCTTTCTGTATTGGACCTTGTTTACGTCACACTTTAGAACATCTTAGTTGTGAACCTCTGCACTCACCCGACGCTTGCTCAAAACAGATTAAATTGACTGTCAGAGTGTTTCACCAACACTATCTTTGTAATCTCACTACTTGTGAGACGACTTTTGTTCAGAATGTTATCTTGTCCAGCCCAAACTCCAGGTTTGTTACACACATAACATAACGCTAACTTCTGCTTTGCACATTTGGAAAGCCATTGGAGAGACAGCCAGGAACAACAATGGTACTTCAATCTACCTTACAACCCAGCTGGGACTGGACTAATGAGAAGGAAAGGCATGTTGTTAAAGAGCAGTTAAAGCATTTAAATCCAAAAGAAGTCCTATACAGGTGAAAAAGAAAGGACACTCCCAGAAGCCATAAAGTTATTGAATAAAACACCCAGTGCTAGGAGTGGGCAACTTTCCTGTGAGTGATTGGCTAAGGAAGCCCCTGAGGCTCCACAAATCATTAAAGCTATTTCATTATGCTGTTAGCTGTATGCCAGGACTAGAGGATAAGACCCTCATTTTCATGGAGACACCTCATGTGCATGCTTTGACTATAGGGCATGGAGAAATTAAGCTAAGAATGAATGAGTAGCTCCCACCCTGCTGGCTGGCTTTCACAGTGCCAAAACAAACAAACAAACAAACAAACACCATGCAGGCTACTAGTGAAGAACTGTCACTTGCACAAGTGTTTGTACAACAGTGGCTCGGCTACTATGAGAAAGACCAACAGTTTTCCAACTGGATTCAAGACCTACACCACAAAAGAGAGTTCACATCTGCTACCATATGCCAAGAAAAGAAGCTATAGCTGGCAGGTCATAAACCCTGTGGTGGTTTGAGTATGCCTAGCCCAGGCAGTGGCGATATTTGGAGGTGTGCACTTGTTGGAGTAGGTGTGCCACTGTGGACTTGGGCTTTAATACTCTCATCCTAGCTGCCTGAGAGCCAGTCTTCTCCTAGTTGCCTTCAAATGAAGATGTAGAACTCTCAGTTCTGCCTGCACTATGCCTGCCTAGATGTTGCCATGCTCCCACCTTGATAATAATGGACTGAACCTCTGTGAACCGGTAAGCCAGCCCAATTAAATGTTTTTCTTATAAGAGTTGCCTTGGTCATGGTATCTGTTCATAGCATTAAAACCCTAAGACAGAAGTTGGTACCAGGGACTGGGATATTGCTGTGAAAGGCCTGACCATGTTTTTGTTTGGAATAATGTGGATTTGGGGACTTTGGATTTGGAAAGCAATGAATTGCTTTAAGTGGGGCTTAATGGGCTATCCAAGTAGGAATATGGAAGACATGGTTGCTGAGAGTGATTTAAGCTGTGAAGATCTGGCTCAAGTGGTTTCAGTGGGGAAGAATTTCAGTATGTGGCCTAGAGACTGTTTTTGTGATATTTTAGTAAAGAATGTTGCTGCTTGTTGCCCTTATCTGAAGAGTCTACCTGAGGCTAAGGTAAAGAGATTTATATTAATTGTATTGATAAAGGGAGTCTCAAAAAAAAACCCAGGTTCTTTGGTTAAGTCCTCAAAGAGCATTTTGAACAAGTATAGCAAGCTTAGAATGGAAAAATATAAAATATGTAGTTCTAGTATTAAAGAGGCACCAGGAAGTGAAATGAAGCTGAATCCTGTGTTCAAGGATATTAAGTTGAATTTTAGGGGATGGTGACCTTTGGGAAATATCCTACCCAGTTAAATTTAGGTCCAGGCTTGGTAATACGAGCCTTTAATCCCAGGATGAAAAGGCAAACAGAACTCTGAGTTCAAGGCCAGCCTGGTACAAAGCAAGTTCCAAGAAGAGAAAAACTTAAATACAGGTGTGATGGATCACTCCTTTAATCCCAGTGCTTAGGAGACTGGCATTCAGATCTCTGAGTTCAAAGTCAGTCTACAGAGCAAGTTCCAGGATGACCAAGCTTAAGCAGAGAATACATTCATTGAAAACAGAGAGCTGGTGATAATATAATAGGACCAGGGGGCCATGTTTAGCCCCAGAAAGCAACAGAACTCAGCAGCTTCACCCATTTGGCTCTGCTTTATAATCAAGAGGAGAATGAGACTACTGGGACAACTGATGCTGGTTAGCTGGAGCTAAGAAATTAGCAGTGATTAAGAAGAGACTTAATCTGGGAAGTGAACTCTGGGAAGTGTTTTCTGAGAGTACAAAGAAGCTGTGTTCCAAAGATAGCCAAGGTTGTACCTCGTGCTGCTGCTGTACTTGGTAATGTATAAGAGTCACCCAGATGGTACTAGTTTTGAAGGCATGAAGGATTCATGAAGAACAGCTGAGGCCTGGCACTGTGAGAGGCCATGGAAGGCCATTGGTGAAGGTACAGCCTCAGTTGCAGTTGACAACTCAGGACTGAAGGGATCATGCAAAGAAGTTGAAGCTTGGCACCATGAAGAGAGCCTATGAGAGGCTACTAGTGAAGCCTAGTTGCAGTGGAGGATACCAGTGTACTGGAGATGCCAGTATCATGAATGACCACCTAGAATGGCAGCAGCAATAGAGTGGAGTCAACCAGAGCCTAGAGTGCTACAGTGGGCAGAGCTGGAGATGTGAACCAAGCCCTTTGGAGGAGCCCAGATCATGTGTGGACCCCAGACATTGGAACAAGAAGCTGTGAAGTTGAAGTTGCCTTGGAGACCCTAATTTGTTCAACAGAGCTGTGGGCTATCTGCTGAGGAACACTGCTAACAGGGAGTGGAACCAGCCTAGGAGAAAGAACTTTGTTGCAGTCAATGAAGATGAAAAAGGAGTTGGAGATCTGGAGTGCTTTGACATCAAACATGGAGATGCAGAGTTTGGAGTTTTCCCAGCTGGTTTCCTGTCTAGCCTTGGGGAATACAGTTAAGTGATTGGATGAATCTCAGAAGAGACTTTGAACTTTGGACTTTCAACATTGCTGAGACTGTTATAGACTATGGGGACTTTTGAAGTTGGACTAAGTGTATTTTGTATTATGCTATGTTTAGGTATGCCCCCACCCCATAGACTCATATGTTTAAACAAACCTGTGGGAGCCAGGGAATGGAATGGGTAGCTTGAGTATGTCTAGCCCAGGGAGTGGCACCATTTTCAGGTGTGGCCCTGATGGAGTAGGTGTGGCCTTGTTGAAGTAGGTGTGCCACTGTGGGTGTGGGCTTTAATACTCTCATCCTAGCTGCCTGGAATTCAGTCTTCTCTTAGCAGCCTTCAAATGAAAATGTAGAACTCTCAGCTTCTCCTGCACCATGCCTGCCTGGACGCTGCCATGTTCCCACCTTGATGATAATGGACTGAACCTCTGAACCTGTAAGCCAGCCCCAATAAAATGTTGTTCTTATAAGAGTTGCCTTGGTCATGCTGTCTGTTCACAGCAGTAAAATCCTAACCAAGACAGGCCCCAATAGGGAAACAACTTGTACGGTTTTTCTAGATGGATGTAATGTGGCCATCAAACTGCCTTCTAAACATGTGATGTGTCATATATCACAGTGATTGTTGCCTCAACTTACAGCCAACCAAAGCTCTGATGAACAGTAACTGTTGTGGGGCCATGGTAGTCTATTTATGAACCATAGGTGGCATTTATAGTCACCCCCTGCAAAGCTCAGGGATTCCTGCAGAATGTGGGGGAGGAAGAACAGAAGAGCAAACAGGTGGAATGTTGTTTAACAGTTTCCTCTTAGATTGAAACATTCCATCCTGCAGGGACATTTCTTAAACAGGAAAGTAAACAACTGAGAACAGCTTCAGGAAGTCCCTGAAACCAACCAGATTCACTAGGCTCCTCTCTGCCAGGGTGAACAATAAAAGCTGAGCTTGGCTTTCACAAGTGCCCAGGTAGGAGGAAGACTGAAACAGAAATCGACTGACCTGCCTGGAAGAGGTTTAAAACAACTGACCAGCCTGCACGGAGTTTAGAACAATTTACAACTGGGAAGGATGCGATCCAACCCATTGTTGAGCTGCCCCAGGACTGTGCAGCATGCTCCAGGTTCCCAGCTTTCTGAGTTGTCACCCATGATGGGATGGGTTTCAGTGATGCAGCGGTCTGTTAGTCATTTCTGCTCCTGTAAGTAACTCCAATAAAACTCATCGGTTCACCAAGTTGGACTACGGAGATTGCTACATTTTTGTCTGTGGTGGGGATTCCTTTCTGGGGTGTGCTGTATCTCATCAGGAAAAGTTATGTCACACAACAGCTTCCAAGTCAACTCCTGAGAAGACAGGAGAGCGTGGACACCTCAGCCTCTCCTGCAACAATGTCTTAAGTTACACAGTGTTAGCCAAAGTGACCTTGTGGGTTATGGCATTTGGGGAACAACTAAGGGATTTGCAAAATCTTCCTCCTGTCTTTCCCAGTCTTCTCTGACATTTTAGAGTCTGCCCTTATTTTTTCTAGTTCACTAAGAGCCTACCTAACTTGTAAGTTTCTTTGTAATAAGTGTTCTTCTGGTCAGATGTGGCTAAAAGTCAACCCAAAACAACAAGGAGAACCAGGAAGCATCAGGGTGACGTTCACCCTGAATCTGCAGAAAGGAAAAAATTCTGAATTTTCTTTAACTCCCAGTAAGACCAGTGAAGCAACAACGTGATCCAGCTCCTGCAAAGAGTGTTTTTTTTTTCCAGAAAAAGATGGGCTCTCAAACCTCTTTTTAGAGCTAGACATGAAGATGTTTGTCTCCAGCCCCAACACTTAGGAGTCTGAGGCAGGAGTGTCATCAGTGAGACTAGTCTGAACTATGCAACGTGTGTCCATGTATATTGCATACATACGTGAACATGTATTTAAAAGGTTGTTCTAAATGAAGATGTTTCAAATTTTTAATTTCAGATATATTTTTTAAAGATTTATTTATTTATTATATGTAAGTACACTGTAGCTGTCCTCAGATACTCCAGAAGAGGGCATCAGATTTCGTTACGGATGGTTGTGAGCCACCATGTGGTTGCTGGGATTTGAACTCGGGACCTTCGGAAGAGCAGTCAGCACTCTTAACCACTGAGCCATCTTGCCAGCCCCCAATTTCAGGTATTTTTAAGGCCTTATTTTTTGTTGTGTTTTGTTTAATTCATGCTTAATCTCTGAAACAAAGGAAATAAAACCTTTAAACGTAAGTTAAAACTTCTCCCCCTTTCCTCTGCATCTTGTTTTCTTTTTCATGTGTGTGTGTGAATTTCTGTGTGTGTGTGGTTGTGTGTGCATGCACATGTGATGGGTATGTGTTGTGTGTGTGGCATGTGTATGTGTGTGCGATGCATGTGCCTGTTACTGATTATAAACACGTGGAGGTCAGGGGACAACTTGACAGTGTTAATTCTCTTCTGACACATGGGTTCCAGAGATTGAACTCGGGTCAGTTTTGGCATTAAGATATTTACTTCGATGCCTACCCTCTCTAGCACAAGAGTGTGTCCCTGTTAAACAAATAGAATTTGGTTTTTTGGTTCCTTCCAAATTGTTTTCTGTGAATCACACTTACTTGTTTGTCCAAACATTATTTTTTTTTAATTGAAGATCGGTTTTATCACATTTGTGTCTGGTGTGCACTACACTGGGAGTTACCCAGTCTTGATGCTGAGAGCTATTCAGACGTGATGAAGAAATGGTTGCTACCTTCAAGACACTTGAGATATCCGTGAGGTGAAACATTATTCTGTAACACTCGGTGTAACGGTGATTCATGTCACTCCCGCTCAGTGCAGTCTGTATTCAGGAAAGCATTCTCCTGATTGTTGTAGTCTGACACCACCTTTACCTCGGACTCAGGCCTTTGTAATCCATCTGTCACTAGGCATTTTTTTTTTTTTTGTAATATTGGGTCTTCTACAAATGATTTTGACTGCAAAGGCCTCCTCTGTTTTCTCCCTCAAAGAATCATCAAATTTCTCAACAAGGTGTCAGGATCGCCATGTGGCACCTGTAGACTCTGGTGGGAGTGAGATTCACTTTTCAAGGTAGAAACTAAGAATTCCATGCTGGTATTGCATCAGGAACCAAAGGAGGGATTAATAATCCCCTTACTGCAGCCCAGGTGCCTAGAGATAAGTGTGTTCGCTATTGAGAGAGTCTTTGGCTTTCATGGAGAACAACACACAGGAAAATGATCAGTATTTACAAGTGATTTTTGGAGAACACTAAAGTTAAAGTAATGAAGGATTTCTGTTTTTGGCACCTAGCACCGTACCTGGTTCATGGCACTGAATGGAGCAGATAAATGACCATGGTACTTTTTATATTTAATAAGGTTTGGGAATAGAATATACTTAACACATACATATTGAAGGAAGGATTGGTGAAAAACTTGTCATAGAATTCAACTGAGTTATGGCTCTCATCTGTAGTCATCATGCTGATAAATAGGCTCACAGCAGTTCTAGTATCTTAGTGGCTCGGTTGCTGGTAGGAGTCCCATCACCCAGGATCACTAGATAAAGAATGCAAACTCCCTTCCGCCTCTTCAGCTCCTTTCTACTCAAGCTTGCAGGTCAGTTTGACTTTGTTATTTTGTCTTTTTTTTTTTCCAGAGCTGAGGACCGAACCCAGGGCCTTGCACTTGCTAGGCAAGTGCTCTACTAAAGCTAAATCCCCAACCCCCAGTTTGACTTTGTTAGAGAGCTTTCTCCACCGCTTGCCGACGTCCAGCTCATGGTCCACCTGTATCTGTCACTTGTGTTGTCAAATCAGGTAAACAGGAAGATTTCTGTTTGAACTGATGCTGTTCTTACATACCTAGCAGTATTATCCAGAGTAGCCAAGGGTGAGCCAAGTCTGGAGGAAAGATGGCACATACACACAGTCTTAGTCTTAGAAGGAAGAACATTCTGATATATGTTAGACTATGGGTGGCCTTTTGGGACAGGATGCTGGGTAGAGGGTTGTTACCTGGAGAAGAGCGGGAGAGATGATCAAAGGCTGGACGTAGAAAGTATTGATGGCTACATAACCATATAAACGTACTTAATGAGGCTCAACTTAAAATTGATCGAAACATAATATGCTGCGAATGGTGCTTTGCAGCAAATTACAGAGTGGAGCCTCGTGGCGGGCCCCTTGTGTGAGTGATCCTTGGCTCACTCAACCAGAAAAGGGAGAGAGGACAAAGGTATGAGAGAAGAAAGGTGCAAAGGAGGAAATAGACTTTCTCCTGGTGAATATGGTGCAAAAACCTGGAAGGCACCAGTGCAATCCGCATTAGCTTCTGTGCTTCTGACTTCACGGGAATCTATGCTCTGCAGTTGCTGGGCTTCACCAAAGCTCTGTAAGTGCAAGGCTAAGGTCTGTCTTTGCATGTTCAGTATTGAGTAAAATCCTTGCCATGGAGCAGTACTCGCTGTGTATTTACTGCGCTAGCTACTTTGTTTCCACATGAGCAGCGTAGTTCTTACTTGTAAAATGAATGCAGTTGTCTCGAATGGTTCATAGGATGGAGATCTGAGGCAATTAGAGAACTGTGCAAGGTGTCTGAGGGGGGAGCAAAGAGTCAGACCTTGGAAATTTATTATCACCACTGAGAGGAGGCATTGGGTTGTTCAAGGTTTGGACCGAGGGAGTTGCAAACTCAGCTACTTCATGCCTCAATTATGGTTGGTTCTGATGCCAACTTAACACAGAATAGCAGGACCTAAGTAAGAGCCTTACCAGAAGAACCATCCTGACTGACTTAACTGATATGGGAAGACCCACTCCAAATGGGCAGCACGTTCTAGTAGCACTCCTGATAAAAAGAATATGGTAGACAAGTGATTACTGGCCTTACCTCCTGCTTCTGAGTTTATGTACCTGTGCGGCGGTGGCGGCGGCTCCTCCTCCTCCTCTTCCTCCTCCCCCTCCCTCTCCTTCATTGACAGCACAGCTATTATTTCTAGGCTTCCACCACGGCCTAAGGACCATCCACATTTATAGCCGCTGATTGGGACTGTTGAGGTATTGCACCTTGTAGACTGGGAAAGTGCTAGATAATTAACTCCCCCACTATGAAACTGCTACTGCGTGCTACTCTGACTACTGAGGCACCTTACCCCAAGGACAAAGCAACTACCCAGCTCTCAGCCTCTCTAGTGGGAATCAGTTGGTCTTCCTATCTTAAAATAAATAAGATGACTTAATAGATTCATATCTATGTGTGTGTGTATACATGTACATACACATACATTGCCTTGGTTCTATTCCTTTAGCAAACCCTAACTAGTAGAGCCACCTAGCAGGCAATGTGAGCCTTCATCAAGAGAGTCTCATATTACCTGATACATAAAGTAGGAGGAGTTGGATGGATGAAGTGGTACATGTCACATGACTGAGAGCTCCCTGTAGGTACTGTGTCACACCCAATGTCAGATCTCTGGATTGTTTCAAAAGAAGCTGGAAATAGGAATTTTTTTGAGACAGGCTTCTCAGTGTAACAAACCTTAGCTGTCCTGGAATTCTCTAGGTAGACCAGGATGGCCTTGAACTCCCAGAGATCTGCCTGCCTCTGGCTCCCTGTACTGAGATGAAAGGCATTTGCTACCATATCTGGTTTCATCTGAAATTTTCTAATTGTGTAAGCTGCCTATTTAAAGGCTTATAACGTTCAGTGCACACAAAAACGTAACAAAATCACTTTTTTTTGGTAGTTTTTAATGGGCTGTATGTTCACATCTGCTACTCTGTCCTAAGGCTCAGGCTATGCCAGACAGAACCAGTATCTTCTGTCTCAGTCAGTATCACTTACCTGTGGATCCGGGAGACCGTCTAATTCAGATCCATCAAGATGGGAAGAAAGGGTGATGTCTCCTGTCTTATAATTAGCCTGTTGTGAGTGGAGTTCAAGGGTCTCCAGGGCCAGGATGGAGGTTTGAATGTACTCAGTCGTGCTGACAGGACCACAGCCCCACAGGCTGGGACAGTAGTGTCAGAGGGCTGTGGTGGATGCTCATTTTGAATCGGTTTTCCTGCAGGTTTCTTGTTGAGCTAGTTGTCTTACCTACACTGGGAAGGACAGAATCGTTTGCCACAGCTAGGGGGTGCTAACAGTCCGCCTTTCAGATAGAAATGGACGCTGTATCATTTGCAAGTCTAAGAACGAATGAGTTTTTTCCCCCCACGGTTGCCTGTAAATATTAATTCTTTAATATAATAGAAATATTTTAATCCATATGCAGAATGGCTGATCTACTTTGCCCAGTCGTTCTATTTCTCTGTTTTTCTTCTTTTTAAACGTTTTGATTTTATGTGGACTGTATTTAGAAAACAGCTGAATTAGAATGTAAATTCTGTAGGAAGGGATTGCTCATGCCAGGTCACCACAGCATGCATTGAAGTGGACAGTCTTTGATTTGAATCTTATCTGGCCCATTTAAGGGTAGACTACACCTCGATGTTGATAAATAACAAAATAATAAAATAACATAATTTACCCACTTAAAAACCAAACTACTTACTTCCCAGCTGTTAGGGTTGCCCAAGAAGAGGAGAAAGAGGCAGAGCGTCTGACATTGCCTCTGAGTGTTTCTCTGGCTACTCTGTTCTTGACATTTCCTCTATCGAGACATTGAAATGTGCTAATTTAGCCCTAATTCTCGGCTGCTCCCTAGGCCCTCCATTCTGCTCTAAGTCACGTTTTTAAAGCACTTAGAGGCATTTTACTGGACAGACTTACAAATCTCCATCCTGTTTCCACAGCTCAGTCGCATACAAAAGGCTGAATACCCCACTTCCCTGCTGCCTCCCTTCCCTAAAAATATTGATTGTGGTCAAGGCGGGAGGCAGAGGAAAATTTCTCTCGTGTAGGCAAAAAAGCTACAGAAAAAAAAAAAACAACAACAACAACAACTTGTTTTTGAATTGGTTTCTTTCAGATGCTAAATGCCCACTTCCTCTTTCTTATCAGCCACTTTAATGTACTACTGGACATAAACTTAAACAAGTACCCACACATACTTTCAGTTTCCTGAATATACCAAATGTTGCTGTTTCCCAGATGTACTGACTTCGGGAAAATAGAAAATGTGCTTTATTCCAGACCTTTCTTTCCAATTTGCAAACCCAAGAGAGTTTAAGGGAAATACGACCCAGATGCTTCTGGGTACTCCCACTCCCACGGACTTATCTAAAGCAACCTCTTCCTTTATGACAGTAATTTGATGTCTGTGAGGCTTTTAAAAATAAATCTTGGGACTTCTCTTTTTAAAATAAGGAAACAGAAGTTTCTATGGAGAATATTAAATTAGTATAAACCCTTAAAAACGTATCTTCGGCTTTAAATGTAAAACGTCATTTCGTTATAAGTGGCTTCTGAACTCACTTCAAAGCTGTCACATTATGTATTTGCTGGTATACTGTCATTCCTTTATGCGTTGTTTCAAGACCCCTTTGTGTAGTAAATCATTCATTCATTCATTCATTCATTCATCCATCCATTCAGCTTATGAGGTATCTGCTCTGCCTGGCTTGCCGTGCAGACAAGTGATGGAGACACAGCAGCAACAGACAGGACCCCATCCTCATGAAACTTGGGATCTAGGAGAAAAGAGACAGTGAACAGAGCCATAGTTGGATGAGAGCATGCAAGGGGACAGGCAGAGGCGCCTTGCAGGGCAAGTCTCTGAAAAGCTGACCTCAGCCTAATAAAAAGCTCAAGAGCTAGGGCTGGGCAAAGAGCCAGGCTGAGGAAATAGCAGGTATCAAGGTCTAGGGTATGACCCAAAGGAGGCCTAAATGTCTAGAGATTACCAAGTTAAGGGGGTGAGTGCTAGATAATGCTGTGATGATCTTGCAACACTACAGGAGGTCCCCACCTGTCTCTTAGGATTCACAGCACCGTCTACATGGAGCCAAAGAGGCTATCCCAGCACGACACACCTCTCAGACCAGTGTCTCCAGAAAGGCAGAGAAATGCCTCCAGCTGTGAACTGTTTTAGCTGTGTGCAGCTAGATAAAAGCATAGGTAAATGTTTGTGTGGGTGTCTGTGTCTGTACACAGGTATGGGTATGAATGTATGTGTGCGCGTCCTTTGGATTTTACTGAGTCCTGCCACACTGTGGCCATTGCTGTAGTTAGGTTCTTCCTTCTCTTAGCTTTGCAGCAACCTCTTCAGTCTCCCAGCCTTGGCCTCTGATTCCTGGTGTGTGTGTGTGTGTGTGTGTGTGTGTGTGTGTGTGTGTGTGTGTGTTTAACTGTTTTCTTGCTGGGAAAGGGTCTCCATGCATAGCCCAGACTGGCCTCAAACTTGTAATCCTAGTGCCTCAGTGTAGCATTTTGGATAGGTATGGCCCCCATAGACTTATGTGTTTGAATGCTTGGCCTATAGGGAGTGCCACTATTAGGAGGTGTGGCCTTGCTGGAGTGGGTGTGATCTTGTTGGAGAAAGTGGGTCACTGTGGGGGCAGGCTTTGAGGTCTCCTATGCTCAAGCCATGCCCAGTGTGTGACACAGTCTCCTGCTGCTTGCAGATCAAGATGTAGAGCTCTAAGCTCCTTCAGCACCGCGTCTCCCTGCGGGCTGCCATGTTTCCTGTCATGGCAGTGATGGACTGAATGTCTGAGCTATAAGCCAGCCCCAACGA
Organism: Mus caroli; assembly: GCF_978045245.1. Classification (NCBI taxonomy): domain Eukaryota; kingdom Metazoa; phylum Chordata; class Mammalia; order Rodentia; family Muridae; genus Mus; species Mus caroli. Next base: position 2,791,096 of record NW_028227275.1, read on the forward strand.
AATGTTTCCCTTTACAAGGGCTGTTGTGGTTCTGGTGTCTCTTCACAGCGATACAACTCAAAGACAGTCGGCTTCCTAAGTGCTATGCTTTCTTTTGGTTTAATGATGTCTCCTGGTGAAGCATCCTAAACAAATTGCCGATAAATGGCTCTGCCGTCAGAATCCAGGGCAACCTCTGCCCCAAATCTCCCTCAGCAGTCCTGGCCCCTCATTCCTGTGCTGCAGTCATCCAGCTGTGTGCACCTTCCTCTCTTTTACTGGTAACCCAACTTCTCATGGACTCTGAGAAAGATCACTAACAGGGCCTTAAACATAAATTTGTCAAGTACATAGAGAGAAGGAAAAGTTGATTTACTAGACCTTGAACTGTGACCCTCATGCAGTGTTCAGATCATAACTGCACTACCTCAGAAAGTGATCTCACTTTGGAGAGCAATAAAGTTAAAAAAAAAAAAAACCCAAGGTTATTAAGATGGACTCTAGTTTAGTATGGTGTTCTTATAAAAAAAAAAGAACACGCAGAATGTGTGTGTGTAGATACACACACATACACACACATGAGGGTAAATAAATATGAAGATATCTCAGTACCACCTTGACCCTTTGTAAATTGCATCATTTGAAGACCCAGAACAAAGTGAAAATTAAGACTCTGTATATAAACTTTTGAGAACTGTTGAATGCTGACAGCTCAGCACAGGCTTGGGGGGGGGGGAAGTCCTCTAAAAACCAGGGGATCCTGTGTGACTGCACAGGCCTCATCGTCACGTCAGCCCTATTTTGATGATTCAGTGCCAACCTTTGCAATCTTAAGCCACCGTCCACTCAGTTCAGAAACTACGTTGAGAATAGTTGCGTGTTGAGCGTTCCCCTGAGCACTTCGATGGACGTGATGGCTCTCCAGGACATAAGAGTCAGCATATGATAGTATTTGTTGGCTGTGAGGCATCATGGGAAAAGAAGACAAGGCAAGTTCAATGAAGAAAAAGAGGCATGGTATACGGTGCATCAGAACCCAGGCGCAAGGTTCCCAGTGTCCTCTGTTGCACGTGCGTGGTCTGTTCTTAAAGGTGCTCATTGGAGATTCAGTGTCCAAAGGTTCTATTGGAATCTGGAATCACTGCCTAAAACTGTAGCATTAGTGAGCGTTCACATTGACAGGAAGTACCAAGTTCAGGGACACAGCAGCTTCCCCAGTGCTGGGCTTTCTTTTGATTGAATGTCTCTTTTCTGGCAAAGCATCCTAAACAAATCACTGATAAGCTGTTCTGCCATCAGAATCCAAAGTCCCCACTCAGGCTGAGGAGACATCGTGTCTACAAATTCAGGTTCCCCTTCTGTTCAGCCATTCGAGCCGATCCCTCTAGAGAGCCTATAAAAGATGACACACCAGTGAAGGATCTCCGTGCCTCAACTGCACACCTTGCATGGGTGTGAGGGCTTCCCGTGCCACCTTTCCAGTCCTGCATTCAAGTTTTGTGGGCATGGTTGTGTGTTTCTTAGCACGGTGTCCCAACACCTGAATACCAGTATCCAGAAGCCACTCTGTTTTAGAGAGTTCTGTGCCTGTGTGCTTCAGGCTTCTGTGTGCGGTGATGGTTCAACCCTTTCTCTGTCTGACCAAGGAGCCATAAAATCAGTCACGGTTAAGTGCATTTGGACCAAAATGGTTCTGAACCAATTCTCTCAAAAAATGTTTGTGGTTTAATGGGTATATTAAGTACACCAACGCTTTAGGATCGAATGCTTGACATCTAGGGTAGGATAATCGTTGGTTACATCCCCATAGAACTAGAAGAGTTCAATGGTGGCTTCAGTTGAGTCCACCACAAATCCGGATGGACTTGACCTTGCTAACCATGTCTTCACTGTAACCAAGAAGAATTCAGCTTAAGAAAAATGCTGTCTACTCCCTACAAGGAAAAGAGCTAGAATGTGGCTTCCAGATGATATCCAGATTGTTGGGGGTTAATGTATGTGAGTGAGTGTGTTAACTGTGGTATGCACACACATGTGTCAGTGCACACACGTATGTTTCTATAAGCAAGGGAAGAACATGGGGTGTCCTGCTGTCCTTTCCACCTTATTCCCATGAAACACTGTCCCTTGCTTAAGCTGGAACTAGGCTTGTGACCAGCAAGCCCTAGCCATCCTCCTGCCTCCATTGCCCCAGTGTTGAGGTTACCATGGCTAGGTTTGCATAACTAGCATTCTGACCCAGGGTGTCACATCCCCAGCCCTCTTGTTTAGTTTTGATTACCCATAGGAAGCTATTACTCTTAAGTATTTCCTGAATGGAACAAGTATCTAACTCATCAACAAAATTCCAAAGACAATTGTTATTATTTAACATTTGATAATTCAGTATGGCAGATAATAATAATTATTTAACATTTAATAGTTCAGTATGGCAGGAGATAAGGATTCGAAAATTTTACTTTTGTCCATTAAACCTCCAGGAATCTAGGTTAGATGCTGTTATCAGCAGGAAGGGGCGTGGAGCTTGAGACTTGCCCCTTTAACTAAGAAGCTCGGTAGCTTTAGGAAAGCCATGGAACAGTTCTGAATTTCAGATTCCTCATCTTCTCAAGAAGAAAATAACGTCTCCTTGTCATTGTAGATGTTAAGATCAAATAATATAATTTAACTCATGTAAAAGTGTGTGTGTGTGTGTGTGTGTGTGCTCATGCTTAAAAAACAGGAGGGAAGTGACTGCATTTAAGAAGACCAGCATGTTTGACAGATGATGGCAATAACCCAGCCCCATTATGGGGATAGTTACCGTCATTGCCTGCATCACTGATGGCACAATTAACTTAATTAACACATACCTCTGTGGTGAGCCTGCTGAAATAACACTTTTCCTTTTAACATACTCCTGCCTTGCCAGCCAGGCGTCTTTAGTCGTGTGTCTTCGGAGAAGGGAGGCCCCAGGGTTAAATAGCTCATAGATGGTATGCAGAAAACAGAATTCTAGAATAGCCATATCATTAGCAGTTCAAATGACCTGGAAAAATATCAGAAGCTTCTGTGAAAACTTGGAGACTAGAGCAATGGCTAGTGCTTCTTAAAAGTTGAAGGAAGGCTAGGAAGCGCTTGTTCAGGAGCTCACGCTACCGTGGGGGAGGGGGTTGGGAGGCTGGCGGTGCTGCTGCTGCTTCTGTTTCTTCTTCTGTTTGTTTCTTCTTCTTCTTCTTCTTCTTCTTCTTCTTCTTCTTCTTCTTCTTCTTCTTCTTCTTCTTCTTCTTCTTCTTCTTCCTCCTCCTCCTCTTCCTCCTCCCCTTCCTCCTCCTCCTCTTCTTCATCTTCTTCTTCCTCTTCCTCTTCCTCCTCTCCTTCCTCTTCTCCTTTCCCTTTTCCTACCCATTCTCTCTCTCCCCTGCTCAATCCCTCCCCCTCTGCCTCTACTCTTTCCCTCTCTCTTTCTCCCCACTCTTTTGTAAAATCTGTATACTTTTCTTAATAACTTCTAACTTTGCTATATATATATATATATATATATATATATATATATATATATACCTCACCCACACACATAGAGACATGTCTGGACGTGAGATTTCCACAAGGAAGTCCTTGTCACCAAACTCACAGTGACACAAGACTCACAATATCCTCATCCACCTGAGGTCTCCCCCAAGCCCTCGAGGGAGCCTCACACTCTGATCTGATCTGCAGTACTGGTAATAAGGGTTTTAGGTGAGTGAGCAGTCCCTGTCGAGATGGAATGTGCTTTTACTGAGTGGTGGCTTCGCCTCAGCACAGTGATTACTTAGGCTGATTGCCTTGGCTGAGTATTACTCCAAGACTAAAAGATCAAGGTCATCAAAATGTCCTTTGGTCATATTCACCCCCAATCCCACAAATCCCCCGGGGCCATTCCCCTTCATTACCCACCCAACCTGGCACCCTCTGTTTGACAAGACCTACCAAATCCAACATATACACTCATATGCTCTTGGGTATGGAGTGTGGTCAGCATACGGGAGCCATGACTCCTCCTCGTGTCCAGGCATTTCGTTGTTAATATCTCCTCAGCGGCACATGGGGCGTCATGGCCGTCTCCACCCTCAGAGAGTCTTTAATTTTCTTTCAGTCTCTGTAGACGCAGAGCCTTCAGAAGTGCTCTGCCCACTTAGGTTCTTATCCTTCACTCACGATCCATTTTTGACATCCCCATCTCTCTCCTTCATGTGCAGCCTTATTTTTAGATGCACTCATGTTTATAATCCATCTTTCCCTTTACAATATAATTACAGATATGTAACTCACCTTCCCAATGAGACTTCGCCTCTTTTCAGATTCAATCTGCTGGGTAGTTTCTAAAGCAGCTTTAGCTAGAGTCCGGTCTGTGGTGGATATTTAGAAAATAATTTTTAATTAAATGAATTTTCCTTCTCATTGAAAATTGGCTTTAGTGGTTCTTCAAGACCGGTTACGTGCATGGTGGATGCAATATATTAATGGCTTAAATAAGGCATGCATCTGTCCCTTGACCAACTGTATGAAGTAGAGGATCTGGGGAAGGCAGCTATGTTCTGGAAAGACACTCTGGGACTTGGTCTCCTCTGTCACAGCATGCAGCCATTTCTTGGATGTAATTTTTATGTGCCTGGTTGAACCAAGAGCATCAAGCGGCAAATCCAGTAGAAAGAGCAGCAATGGCAAGGTGGGTATCAGTTTTACCAAGGATCTCGGTTTCACGGCTGCATCATCTTACACATCAGGCCCTGCCCCTGTGGCCGTAACTGGCAGCAAAGGAGGATGGGAAATGAAATCCTTATTTTGGGTAAAAAATTACCCCCCAAATTATTAAAATATATTTAATGTTTTTTTTTTTAAATCAGAAGACCATTTAATACTACACAATGATTTCCAGGCTTTTAAGACTGTGATTCAGGGTAGAAAATATACTGCCCATGGTAAAGGACCCAACATATATGGAAATGACACAAAAGTGTGGTAAAACTATAGTCATCCCTACGTTGCATTTTTAAAATATATTTTAATAATTTTTAAACAAGTGTGCTGGCTACTGAGAAGTGAGACATGGCTTGCAATTTGAAATGTCCTACAACAGGAAGGTGAGTGAAGAATCCCAGGGAACCACTGTGGATCTCCACCACGGGGGAGGGAGCACTCAGTCTAAGCATGGCTAGAAGAATTTGCCTACAGGTCTGGCTATGTGAGCCATAGCATTAGCTACTCTCTAGATACCAGAAAAATAAATTTGTCAGCCTCATCAGCCACACAAGCCATGTGATGTTGCTGAGTCTAGGTAACATCTCTACTGATGTTAATTCCAAAAACTGACAGTAAGTGAGGTCTTCAGCGGGATGCCTTTCGGAATGTGCTGTGTGGAGGAAAGAATGCCCAGCCAATTGATCACTTCATTGATCATTCCCTATTTTAGGGTTAACAGATGATTCAGATTAAACTCTAAGGGACATCCATTTAATTTTCTATCGTGGTTTAGGAAATATGAACTCTGTCAAGGGCAACTTCCCATCTACGTCGTAATCTGTATTCCCTACCCTTTCCTAGTTCACTTCTGCGCTGCTGGATTTTATCCATAGAACAAATCCATCACTCTGACTGTAGACTTCAGATTTGAGGGAAACCTCATAACATGTGATGTTGTTTCTCTCGACGGTTTCAACTGACTTTTGTCAGATTTCTGACAGGGGAAAATAAGACCAACAGCCCTAAGAACACGCGCCGTCTTTGTTCTCAGAGTATCGGTTCTGGGGGAGTTTGAAATGACTTCCAAATGATGTCACGATGGTTACTTTAAAACAGACCCCCAGCCCTTTGTTCTGGGAGCACCCTTGGCCTCATGGGCTCTGGCAAAAGCATAGTCCTTAACTGTAAGCTAATTGCGTTAGTGAGCTCCTAGCAGGGGCTTCCAGAGGCCTACATTGTGGTCAGCCGTGCATTACCATGGCAGTTCCTATAAGTCCCCTGGGTAAGAGGCAGGACAAAGGCAGAAACGGCTCACAGAGCTTTCATTGTTGCACAAAGCCTGCAAGCTGCTCATCTCCCAGTCTCCGGTCGAGTTTGTCCCAAAGCATCACGGGTGGGAAAGGCCTCATCTGACCACTTCAGACCTAATGACATGGATAGAAATGAGAACTTCGTATGGCTTTCAAGAGGCTGCTAAATGGCTTCTGAAGGAACGACTCAATGTTTTTCGGTCTTGTTTTCATTCCTTGTCCTAGCACTCATCCGGATCAGCATCTGTGTTTGCTGCCTCTAGAGACAGAGGCAGGCTAATTACTGGACAAAGCTGGGGATTAGGCTTCCCTGTTGCCCTTCTGAAGAAATATTCCCTTCGGAGCAGGATTTGGGGGATGAGGAAGGCAGTCCTGAGAAGGTGTCTCTTGCCAGCAGGCATTCCCACCCTGGCTGGATAAAGAGGGCTGAAATTCACAGGGCTTTTAATCCAGCACCTCTGGCATTCATGAGCAAGAGCCCTGCAAGTTCTCAGAAGATGGGGTGTACTCCGCCATATATTGAAGCAATAAGGCGTGACAGGCACTTTGTTTCATCGGGACTGCGCACCTTATGCATTTTGTGGCAGAAGGCCAAAGCACAAATGACTTCAACTCTCAAGAATATTCTTCCATAAATGCATTAAAACCCTGGCCACTGACTTATTAGTACTAAGAAATGAAAATTACCTGAACAGAGAGGAGGAAGGAAGATATCCTAAGGCAGGTTCTTAGGGGTCAGGCACCCCCACAGCCTATAAGAAACTTCCATTTGCAAATAATGTTCAAAAGATACATCTTCATCTATTCCTCCTGGAAAGGGCTCTGTGCTCTGAGAGCAACTGTCTCTTCCTGGACCACAAAAGGCCAAGGGTCAAAGTGCAGCTTAGGAGGTGAGAGTTTTGTCGGCGCGGCGAGCCTTAGCCAGCTTTCCGGTTTAGATGGTCAGCATTCATTTTTATCAGTTTCCCCAAAAGACGGTGAGAGGGCTTGCAATTGTGTTCATGGGGTTGTTTCTTTAAAAATAATTCTGAGCCAATTTGGCTTTTAAAACTTTGCCTCTGAAGACGAAGGCTCCAGGGTGGTTGTGATCTGGCCCTTCTCCCAGAGAGAGGTACATTTCTAGATGGTTTGAGAACATCAGGTGGGACTGTGTTACTCTGCTTCTGGCTTTATGCCTTAAAATATGACCTAAGGCAAGCTATCATTTCCCAGAAATGAAATATGTCATATTTTACTATTAAAGTGAGGCAGAAAAAAGAGCATTCTATTATAATAATGGTTTTTGTTTAAAAAAATTTAAATGTCAAATCCCCAAAGGAATAATACATATCTGATACTATTATTGGAACTGTAATGCCAGTAATCATACGAGGTACTTACATTTAGTATTGTTCATACAGTAAAGGGATTTTCATATAAATCTTTCTGTAAAATTATGGTGTCAGAGGAAAAATGAGGACCAGCACTACGCATTATTCATGCAATCAATATGCATTCTTTGGGATTGAGTGTGTGTCAGTCATAAGTCTAAATGCTGGGGAATGCAGACCTAAGGTCTAGAACATTCCCTTGCCTTCAGTGAGCTCACAGTCCAGTCAAGGAGGCAGATAGAGTGCCTGAAACAACTGTCACCACAGGTGTAGCAGAGCTTCTGATGGGGCTGTGGACGGAACACACAGAATGGTTAGCTCATGCAAGGAGTCTTTGCTAATGACTAAGTGATCTACTCAGCTAAGCTGAACCTCAAGGTATTAAGATGTAGGATTTCATGGGCAAATGGAAGAGAACAGTCAAGAAAAATCAGAGCAACATGGAAGGAACAGATAAATACATTCAGTGAGGGGTTTTATGTAGTTATAGAGGTAAGCTTGTCAACCGGCTAATGTCAAGTGATGATGTAGTTTGAATGACTTTTGAGCAGTACAACTTTAGGGAAAGAATATGCTTTACGTTATATTCCACAGGACAAAGGCAAAGAGAGTAAGACACAAAATGTCACATGAGATAAAACTGTCACTTTCATCATGACTCATCTGTTAACTTATGGAAATGCACTCACATCAAGAAATCCAAGAAGATTGCTCACTTCACACGCTCACGGGTGGATTGAACCTAATTTTGTAGCATTAAAACCAATTTTCCACTGAGGAAACATGTCACCGAGGATTACACGAACCTTTATAATGATTAATATTTGATATTTCAATGTCACCTTTCGTCCTGAGACACATCCCGTGCTCATGGGAAAGACAAGCTCTGAGGACGCAGAATTAATAGAACATGTCACACTTTCTATTTTCCATATTCCTAAGGCTTTCTGGCTGTGCATTTCTCTCACCTTTATGGTAGCAGGCAATGAGGCAATGGTTTTCCTTATGGGGCCCTACCTTGAGAAGTCATAAGCTAGAGTATGAACTACGTCTTTTTGTTTACAGCTCTTCTCACAGGATGAAGTTTGACATGGCCGTTTCTCTTCTCCTTTGCTTTACCACCACTGATCACATCCTGTGTACAGAGCAGACGTTCAACAGGCTGTGTCTTTGTAGAGTTCTTCTACTTCCACAGGAGGAAAACAAAACACCACCACCACCATCATCACCACCTCCACCATCACCGCCCTCAACCACCAATCACCACCATCATCACCTCCCTCACATTCCATCACCTTCACCACCCGCAGTGGCCCCACCATTACCCTCACAATTCCCATTGTGCCATTGCTTCATAAAGCACTCACTGGATGCCTACGATCATCTGTTATTCTATATAGAAACCATGCCTATTAATTTAACAGCAACATTAGAGGGTAGAGCTGTCCTCTTGATCTCTCTGTGATTATGGAAGAGTTTTGTAAGCCTTATCAGATATGGTAACCATGGTCATGTATAGTCATTGATTGGTGCTACTGAGAACTAACCACACTTACCTTGTACTTAATTTTAATTAAATTCATGGCAGTGACACTGAGACTGGTAGTTTTTGGTGTTGGACAACACAGTTGTAGCAAACTGGGCATTTATTATTATTGTCCTTATTATTAATTATTTTAAACAAAGAGATGGGGGCATGGCTCAGTACTTAAGAGTATTTACTGCTCTTGTAGAAGACCTGAGTCTGGTTCCCAGCACCCATGTTGAGCCTGAAAACAACCTGCCACTTTCTAGCTCCAGGGGATTTGATGTTCTCTCTGATCTTCATGGTCTGGGACACACACAAAAATAAAAATAAAATTAATAACCCCTCAAAACCAGACCAAACCCCAAAGGTCTAATTTCACCATATCTATATTTATTATATTTATTATATATTATATAAATATTTAGATATTTATCATATATTGAAGGCTAGAGTGAAGAAGGGGTGTGAAATATTCTTGAAGCCATAACTATTTTTGAAAGAGTCCTTTATTCCACATTTAGAGAACTTTAGATCAGTCTTTTCCTCTCTGTTAAAAGTAGATTTTAACCAACTCCCTAGGATTAAGTAGAATAACCAAGTGTTTTCCCAACAAAAATATATTTGGAAAAGACTTAGCTAGTGTCTTAAATGAAATTTAGCTATTCTTCAACCACCCAAAGTGGTCCCCAAAGAAAAGCACTGAGTTGACAGAGAAAGATATTCCCACTCACTTATGAAATAGGACAACGGAGAGGGGTTTTATGTCTTCAGCATCGATGGAAGTCTTCAGCTAAGTCTTCTCATTAACATCCACTTCCTGGAGATTTTTGCCCTGGTGTGAAAATATGGAAATCTGCTTCTGTACGCAGAGACACTTATTGGAAGACTCAATTCCATCTCCCACAGTAGTTCCACCCTGTAGACTTCTGACTATCGCTAGAGAAAGAACTTAAGTAGCCCTTGGATTGAACCATCTGTCGCAAAAAAAAAAAAAAAAAAAAAAAAAAGTGACATATGCTTTCTTTGTTTATTCAACGACGGAGTGTAAACTGATACACTGAACTGGAAATCTGTGTAAGTCTGGTGTGATTGAATGTGACACTGGGGGAGGGGTTCCTGGCGAAGGCTTCAGACACTTCATACCTGGCCCTGAGGAATACGTGCAAGGCAAAGGAGGAGCTAGCACTGGCGGGATGTCCCCTGGGTTCAGGTTGCTCACAGAGGCGCAGACACTCTTTGAGGACTCCAAACAATGCTACAGCCACAGCTGAAGGGCACGCCTGGCTGATGTGTACTTGAATGGAGAGCTACCCACCCCTCCTCCTCTTCTCCCACCCTTATGCTGGCCTCAAACTTAAACTAAAGCCTTTGCCCTTTTCAATTAACCCTCTGGATCAAAAAAAGAGCGTCTCTTTTTTGTCCTCCTTGGCGGCCCATTGTCTGTGGTGATGGGTTTGCAGATTTGACAGCTGGGCTCATAGATTTGATTCAAACTCTGTTTTCCTGAGAGATGAACTTGGACATAGAAAAGATCTCTGACACAAGCCCCAAGCAGTGAGCTGGTCGGTCAAACACTACTGCGGACATACTCTAGACAGATCTCTGGACCCCTAAAGGACAGCGGGTGTCACGGAGAGCAGGGTTCAGCAGCATCGCTGGAGCGACCCTTGAAGTTGGGGTGAAGGGCTGTGGATGTGTTCTGTTTATAAAATTTTTTTGAAAAAAATTTACTCTTGAAACAGTGAAGATGGAAATCATCTTATAAAATTATCTAAAGCTGGGTCTGATCAGACTTCAGTGCAGTGGGCTTGGGGGGGGGGCTTTGCTTTGTCTCGCTGTCATAGCAGGAGGAGAGAGGTGCGTGAGCTCGCACAGCGTTTTATCAATGGGTGGGTGAATCCTGGATCGCCACTCAGGGCTTAGGTCTGAGTGAGTCTGAATCTTGCCAAGTCTTGAGTCACAGCCGAGAATGACGTGGAGAAAAAAAACCAACTTTGTGTTCAAAAGGGTCTGGATGGGTTGCTGTGTTGCACTAAAGAAAGAGCCCTTGTGCACTGAAGGGGGTGGGGGTGCGCAGTCTCCGCGACGGCGGCGGCGTAGCGCTGCGGGTCCTGAGCCTGCTTGCGTGTTGGCCTTGGGTCCCACCGCCAGCCAGCCTGTAAGTCTGATGTGGCGGACGGAGGAACTGCGCTTCACATAAGAGCCGACCCTGCGCTGCCCGGAGGCAGGAGCAGAAGCAGCCTGAGGGGCCTTTAGCCAAAACCAATCTGGGCATGCTATCCTCCCACCGCTTCCAATAACCGCTGACATCCCTACCCGGCATCGAGCCGGGGCGGGGAGGTCTGCTCGGAAATCGTCCTGGCCAACTCTGTCCTCCGAGCTGTAGCAGATTATGGCATCGTTTTTTTACCTAGCACAGAGAAAGTGAGGCCGGAAAGAGAAAGAGGAGGCGGGGACACCCCAAAGAATAAATAAACAAACACTGGCTACTCGCTGCAGCTGGACACGGGTCAATTGGGTTCAGGTTTGTGGCATTTAGAGTTTTCTCATTCCACTTGAGAACCCATCGCCACCTCCCCTCCAGCCATCCCTTTCCATTTTGCTGGCGTCCTCCATCCAACTTTGGGGCCAGGGGGGCGCTAGTGGTGCGGGGCTGCACCTGCTGGGGTGTGCAGATGCTGTGGGCTAGCTTGCTCTCCCGGGGCAGTGGTGTGGATGCACAGGAGTTCGGGCGCTAGGCAAGTGCGTGTGAAGCATTGAAGTCTAGGAAGGAGCCCAGGACGAGCGGCAGGTAGGAGTAGGGGCGAAAAAGCCAGGTTTCAGTTCCAGGCGGGATGCGGGATGTCAGTTTCCTCTTGCCGGACTGCCTGGGAAAAGAGGCTCGTCCAGGGGAGGGGATGATGGTGACTGGGGTAGCGATAGGTGGCCGGGGACAGAAGAGCTAGAACGCTAGTGATCGAGCCAGCAAGTGAGTGGTCGGGCGAGAGCCAGGGAGGGCGGCCAACTTCCCGGATTCGGAGCAGGGTCTTGGTCCAGCGGGGTTGGCTAAGAAGCCTTCGCCACCGAGGCTCCGACTCCGGGCAGCGCCAGCTAGCTTCCGGCGCTTGCTCTGAAAGTAATGGTTATTTATTTGCTTGCGTTCAGCCTCTTGGGTTGTACGCGATAGCCTCCAGCTTTGAACGTTGGGAGCCCTAGCGGACCTTACCAGCTCCAGAACCCGAGTTCTGGAGCTTCCTCGTGCCCGTAATAGATGAACCCGCACCTCCTGCTCTCGGACCCGAGTGGGGGTAGCGTTGAGAAGTCCCCCGAGGCGGGAGCGGGGGAGGGGAGAGGGGCGGGAGCTGGAGGCTTCAGCACTCTGGGCTCTCATTTCAAAGCGCGCTCTCCCTTCCAGGTTGGGTCGGAACTGAACCCCTAAAAGCCGGTCCGCCTCCCGCCCTCGCGCCCGCTCGGAGCTGAGTCCCTGGCGGCGGTGGGCGGCAGAGCAACGGGGAGTCCGCTCTCACCCTGGATGGAGCTTAACTTTGAGTGGCCAGAGGAGCGCAGTCGCCCGGGGATCGCTGCACGCTGAGCTTTCTCCGCGAGATCCGGTGGCGGCTTTGGATTTTGGGGGGGCGGGGACCAGCTGCGCGGCGGCACCATGTTCCTAGCCACTCTGTACTTCGCGCTGCCACTCCTGGGTAAGTCGAGGCCGCTGCTGGCTTTCTCATCCAGAGTCTTTCATGGGGGTCCCTTGCGGCAGTCACTCCAGAATTGCGGGTGGGTGCCTTGAGTGTGGGTGGAAGAAGTTTCGCTAGGGGGTGAAGAGGTTCAAGAATCTCTGGGTTTGGGAAGCAGTGGTGGCGCATCTTTGAGCGGTTGATTTTATTTTGCCGTGTTTAAAGGGGGTGAAAAAAAACCCAAAAACTAATAACCCAGCCTGGTGGAAAATTGAGGTGTCGTAGGCTTCCATCCCAGGGCGTTGCTCCCCTTTGGAAGTCGGAGCTCCCTGAGACGCTCCGGCAGGTGGAGTGTGGTCAAATACCGCCGGGGTCGGAAGAGAGCAAACTTGGAATGGAAAACTTTTCAGGGAATAACGTCTCTGCGCACCCGCGGGGCAGACTGTGGCACTCTGCCTTTCGTTCAGAGCGCTACGGGTGCCAAGCGCCCAGCCTCGCTGTTCAGCTCAGTGCCCTTGTGCCCGCTGCTGGCCGGGAGACACTGCAGCCTCGGGTGCCTGGGGAGGCGGGGCAGCCAGCCGGTCAGGAGTGCTTGCTTCTGCTTTGGGACGCTGGGGCTGCGCGGAATCCCCGGCAAATCCCGCTAAGGCAGCCAGTGGAACCTTCCTTGTTGAGCCGGGGAGGGGCGTGATGGCAGTATTCCCGGGGTGAGAAAATTCCAGAAGAGGGGTGGACCAGCTTCCTCCCTAATCTGCCCCCTCAGAATGATGGTGGAGGTCTATCATGCCCTGCCCTTCCAGGACCTGGAATCAGGGTACCCACTAGTCTGCTGCGTTCAAACGTTCTTCTGTTCACCCTGTAGATTTGCTGATGTCGGCCGAGGTGAGTGGTGGGGACCGCCTGGACTGTGTGAAAGCCAGTGATCAGTGCCTGAAGGAACAGAGCTGCAGCACCAAGTACCGCACACTGAGGCAGTGCGTGGCGGGCAAGGAAACCAACTTCAGCCTGACATCCGGCCTCGAGGCCAAGGATGAGTGCCGCAGCGCCATGGAGGCCTTGAAGCAGAAGTCTCTCTACAACTGCCGCTGCAAGCGGGGCATGAAGAAAGAGAAGAATTGTCTGCGTATCTACTGGAGCATGTACCAGAGCCTGCAGGGTATGCACTACTGCCCCCACCAGCGTGCTGGGCTTCCTCTCCGAAGGCCAGAGGCAACCTCAGTCCAGTCGGTACTGGGGCTAAGCTGGCTGATCTCATCCTCAGCTCACTTCTCCCAGCTGTGGAATGAGGACCTTTCATTGGCCTCTAGGGACAGAGGCAGCTGGTGTTTGCTGCTGCAGCTGAGCAGTATTGTTGGAGTTGGTTGTTGGAAAAACCATGAGGGGGTGGGGGCACCCCTGGGACCCCACTGACCTTCCTGAAACCTAGTTAGAACATCAGAGTGGGGACTCCTCAGAACCCACCTTTCAGCCGCCCACCCGAGCTTTCACTGCGCCCAGAGAGTAGTAGTCCCACTGGTGTGTCCTCTTTTCTTTTCTTATGACAGGATAAAGACGTATTACAGAGCCAGTGAACTCTGCTCTCTATTCATTCCCCCCACCACACCAGTTCAAAGATACATGGGTGGAAAACCATTTGTCATTTTAGATTAGTTGGGTTTTGAGCCAGCTGCTGAGGTTCAACCACAGTTAAGCACATGAGTAGCAGTCACAACTGCCCATTCCAGTGGGATTTAGGGAGTCTGCAAATGGACCTCCGAAGTGTCCCATACATTCGCTCTTCACTGAAACTCACTAACATTTATAATACAGACGCTTGGACTGTCAGCTGCCACTTCTAAAAAATCGTATGAATAGCCAGAATTCTGCTTGCAGGCCACATGCTTTGGTTTTGGGAGCTAACAGAACTAGGGCCTCTCTCCTGGGTCACCTTTCTTCCATTGGTTCCTGGAGACAAGCAAAGTGTGTGACGTCACTGGCTGTTTCCTCTCAGATTTCAGTTCCTTTGCAAAGAGTGGGAGAGTTTTCTGGCAAGCTCGGGTTCTTCTCCAATATTTTACAAGGTGCTCTGGGAAGAGCGAGGACGGCAAAGGCAGAGGAATGAGAAGGAAATAACCATATCCCATAACTCTCATGTGAAATCTTTGAGAATTTCAGCATCTCCTTGGTACACAGTTATAACACGATTAGGGGTTCCGGATGAGCAGTGAAACCCTGTTTGAAATATGCCTGTTTTCCAGGGCTGAGCCCAATCTTCCTGTCATTTCTAGGAAATGACCTACTGGAAGATTCCCCGTACGAGCCGGTTAACAGCAGGCTGTCAGATATATTCCGGGCAGTCCCGTTCATATCAGGTAAGCTGATTTATACTTCCACTATGATTCCTTTGTCGGCCGACTCTGCTGACTTGCCCTCTGGCGAGCTTCCTCATACTGTACAGGTTGAGGGAGGTTTCTGGGAAATCAGAAGTGAGGTGTTGATAGTGAAGAAGTAGACCATGTAGCCATGGATGTCTGAGTGGAGAGTAGTTCTCAATGAAGTGCTGTGGTGGTTTGGAAGTGCCTGGAGGGAGGTGACTGCATTGACTTTAAAAAAAAAAAACAATGAAATATGATTGGCTAGCTCTAGGCAAAGGGAACAATGCTGTCTGTAGGTGGCAATCATATTCCTGTGGCTGAACCTTACACAGTGTCTCAGCGGAGTGGAATCTGCTCTCAGGATGCCACTGTCCTCAAGGAGCAGAGGAGATAACCTTAATCTGTAGAGGGATTGTGGGTAGACCAACTTGTTGTCCTGGATTTAACAGCTGACATTGATTTGAAACGTGGCACCCGCTCACTTTTGTTCTCGCTCCGATTTGTCCCGAGCAAGTGTGAGCTCATCTGAGAGGAAACAGTCCTGAACCAGTGGCCCTGCGACGTAGAGTCTTGCCCTCAGCTTGTTTGGGCTTTTCTTCCAGTTCTGCATTCAGTTTGGAAATGAACGGAAGTTTTAAGCATTCAGTCCTTTTCTCATCGCTTTTGCATTTAGACAGCCCGCATGTAAGAGGCAAGGCGGTGACTTCTCTTAATGAAATACAGATTCCAGACTGAGGCTGTCTTTACTTATTTACAGTTAAGACATTTTCTCAAGTGCACCTCACCCCCACAAACTGCACATGTCTTGGTGGTTAAACACAATGGTAGTGTTGGATTTGGTTCTGAGAGATGATGGTATGCTGATGAGAGGGTTCTGGTATTTTACATGCCTTAGGCTTTTATGCAGAAATGCACAGGACTGAGGGAGCAGTGCACATTCTGATAGTCTACGAATGTGTTGGATATGCCCTCATTGGTCAGATATCCATCGGACACCTACTGTGTTCTCACTATCGTGGTTTTGGCTGCCAGCCAGCTATAATCCTGGTCCTCATGAATCTTAGAGGCAGCTGCTGACATTTACTGAGCTATGCCAGGCATTGTGTTGGGAGCTCTTAGCACTGTCTCACACTCTGTATGGAGGGGGCAGATTGAGGCCTGGGGATGATGGGAAACTAGCTTGTGATCACAGGGGTCAGAAATGCAGAGGTCAAAGCTGGATTTGTTTGATTGTAAGGTGTTCATGGTTGTTCATCTACACGATGTTGGCACAGACAGACATCAAGGAAGTTAGAATCTCAGGTCGCATCTAAACCTATTGAATCAGAACCTGCATTTTAGCAAGATCTACCTGGATGGGTCCTTCATAAATATATGAAGTTTGAGATGCATCTCTATATATGACTTTTTTCTTTAACGGATCTCTTTCTCTCTCTGCCCCATCCCTCTATGTGTGTGTGGGTGTCTCTCTGTGTGTATGAGAGAGAGAGAGAGACAGAGAGAGAGAGAGAGATTGAGATTGGAGTTAGACATGCGGCTATAAATTAGTATCTGAGACCTTCATGTTCTCCTGAATTTTTTGGTAATATTTACTCTAAATCTTGACTGCTTTTCTCTGCCTTGCAAGGACCGAGTCTTGAGCAGAGAAAGAGAGAGAGAGAGAGAGAGAGATAAACGAGCAGTGTGCTTTCAAAGAAGGATTGGTGGATGGGCTAGGTAGGGATGTAACTAATGAGGTACTGGGAGCCTGGGAGCCTGACCTCTGACCTCCTTCATGCTTCTTACCTGCTGCCTGCCATGAGAGCATCATGTCTCACTGAGGACTGGAGGGTGTGTCCCACCCCCATAAATAAGGGCCTTTTTGATTTAATTTCAGAATTACAGTGAGCTAAGTATGGGGCTTTGCACAGACTCTTCGTCCCTTGAAGTGTCATTCAGCTCTTCTTAGTATAATGAGGCAGTTGGAGTAAGTGACCTCCAGTTCTCTAGTCTGTGGGTCTGAAGGAAAACTGGGATCACCCCCATTCCTTCCCTGTACCCCGGTGCTCCTGTAACACTTTTAAATAGCAAGGCTATTTCTGGGGTGCTACTGACTTGTCTCAGTTCCCTTGATGAATATGAGAAAAATCTTTTTCCCAGACCAAGTTTCTCTTATTTATTGAACAAATAAACCCAGGCAGGTCTACTTTCACAGCAGACAGGATCCTAAGTGTGTGGGACCCATCCATTTGAGTATCTGAAAGTCATAATGAATTAAGCAGAGGCAGGAAGGCTTCATTTAGAGTGTCAGTTGGGTATCTCAAGGGCATTGACTTAGGTCCTAGCCCCAGTGAGCCCTGACCTTTGACAGTGTTTATGTTTCCTTAAGTGGATATGGTAAAGCCAAATGGAGCCTTGAGGGGTTTGAAGTCATTGAGTTTGGCACATTAGTCTGTATGGCCTCTGTCAGATGGAGTCAGAAGCAGATGATAGGTGTACCTTTTCACTCTTGGATTCATGGTTTCTGGAGTATCTGTTCCGTGTTGGGCACAGCTCTGAGGACACCAGGACAGATCACTCCTACATATGGAGTAACCACCCAGGATCCCATGTTTGGATGACCATGCCAGGTGTGACGTGAAGTCAAGTGTGAGCAGAACCTTCCCACTGACATGATTGAAAGTCTAGCCATGAAGATGGCTCAGTGATAGCTGTGTGAACACGAAGATTTGAGTTTGGGTCCCCAGCACCTACACAAAAGCTGGGCAGAGTGATGAACGGCTAGAACCCCTCATTGAGGATTATAGACGGCCGAGGCAGGCAGATGCTAGGGACTCTGTGATTTCCCCTAAAGGACATGTTTGTTTCCGTTTTCTTTGGAGTCTTAAAACGCAAAGCTGTCTTGGTAACTGGATAAAAGGCCTTGTGGGGGAATTACTACATGTGGCCTGGCAGGAACAAGGAAAAGAACAACAATAAAGGCCGGGCGTGGTGGCGCACGCCTTTAATCCCAGCACTTGGGAGGCAGAGGCAGGCGGATTTCTGAGTTCGAGGCCAGCCTGGTCTACAGAGTGAGTTTCAGGACAGCCAGGGCTACACAGAGAAACCCTGTCTCGAAAAACAAAACAAAACAAAAACAACAATAAAATATAATCCAAAAAACGTTTTTCTCTTCTGAAGCCCGACTGTGGAAAGGAAATGAAGCCGCTGAATGGGGCCAGTATTTCCGTGGATAGTCGGCATGTCTACACTTGTGTTTGTCCTCTAAGGCGCACAAAGAGGGACGTGAGGAGCTATGCTCACAGCCAGTGTGGTTTCTAAGAGTCTGGGGCCTGAATAACACAAGGGAGAAATGAGCCAATGAGAGAGAAGGTTGGTGAAATAGGGCGGGGCATGAGATGGGGCAGGGAATGAAGAATCTCCTGGGAACCCAGCCACTAGACTTCAGCCTATAGTCTCTTCTCTAGCTCACAGGCCCTCTACCTGCTAACCATGGGCCTGAAGGGAGGGTGAACCTGCTGGAATGTTTTTTTTCTTTGACTCTTCAGAAACGAAGAACAATGCAGGGAGACCATTTGAAAGTGCAAGTGCAATCGGAGCCAAGAGAATAGTGTGGGCAGGCGAGGGTGTGAAGGACGAGCTATGATCTCTTGGGCAGAAAGCAGAAGAGAAGCTGTAAGGATTTAAGTATTGATTGTGAGCTTGCATTTTAGGGAGAGTCAGGAGTTGCCAGGATTCCCGCACATAGAGTCAAAGTGGATAGTGAGTGAGGTGTAAGAAAGCATGTCAGAGCTGAGACCTCCCGCGACGACTTGGTAAGATGACAACCCAGACTGCATCTCTGTCACCTCTTCCCTATGGCCTGTGGGTGTCAGAGACATTTCCAGATATGCCACGACTTTAACTTTGGTGCCTGAGTAATTGGGAATGGTTTAATCCAGGAATAAGATGTGCCCAGACCTTTGAGTCTGGATTTCTAGATAAGGATTCGCATCATTAGCTCTGCTTGCCATTTCTAATATTCTGTGCCGTCATCTTTATGTCACTAACTTTAAAAAAAAAAAAAAAACCTTCATTAAAAACTTTGCCCATTGGAGAAGAGCCGTAGGTCTAGGATGTTATCCATGGATCACCAGAGAGTCTCAGCACTGCTTTGCTATTCTTGTTGTAGGCTGGGGGGGTGGAGCAGGGGTGGGGGGGCGGTAGAGCAGGGGTAGGGAGCTGTGCCAGGTATCCTATCCCATTTACTCAGTTCTTGATTTACTTTTAAAACGTATTTTTAAAATTCTATATGTCTCTGTGTGTATGGACACATACATATGGGTGCCTGGGGAGGCCAGAAGAGGACGTCGGCATTCTGGCAGTCGGAGTTACAGGAATTGTGAACCACCTGGTGTGGGTGGTGTAAGAGCAGTCCACGCTCTCGCTTCACACCCGGTGTGGGTACTGTAGAAGCAGTTCACACTCTTGCTCCAATGCACTTCTCCTCCCCCCTTGCCCAGCTCTTGAGAACAATCTCTAATGGTGCTGATGGTCTATTTCAGAGCCTCAGTATGGCTTTTGTTATTCTCTTCATTGGTCAGAACTGCTGATTGTGGTCTGGGCCCATAGGGGGGCCCCTTGTAGCCTAATCTTTCAACTCTCCTGGAAGCCCTGTGCCCTCTTTTCATTCAAGATCCCTCAGTCAGACCCTTCCTTGTGTTTTTCCTTCTGTGTTCGCCCTCCTGGGCCTTTGGCCAAGGCCTTTTTGCTTCAGAGGCATCTAATAGTTCTTCAAGGCTGCAATCAAATTTCATCTCTGAAGGTCTCGCTGGAATCCCCCAGACCAGCCCCTCACTTAGAACTCCTTCTGTTTCCTGTGCTTTTATGTTTATGGTAGCTGTTAATCATGGCACATTGGGAGAACTACTTATGTGCCTGTCTTTCCCACTGGAAGTCAGTGACTGCTTGTTATGTTCTGTGTCAACTCAGCATCCAGCATCCTTTCTGGTCCAGAGCAGACATTCTATGACCACAGGTGGCTGATTGTCAAGGCAGTGTTCTTGGAGATCTAGGCCAGCCCTCCACTTTTACATACGGTCTTGCCTAGTGGGTAAGAGATTTGACCAGGACCACACTGCTTGAGATTTGCCAGGGCACTGCTGTGCTGAAGGATAGGTAGCCTCTTTTTGCTGCATGCGTTGGACATGCCTCATCTATTCTGGGGATGTGGATGATTCAGAACCTCCTCTTCTCCTCCAGCCTTGTCTAGACTCTAAAGCAATCTTTCCAACCAAATGGGGCCATCTAGACCATCTAGTATCTATCCGTTACCCTGAACCTAACATGTTCAAAATGGGTCCTATCATCTCTTCCCCTTTTCTCCCTGTACCCTCTCTTCCTGAGGCTCTTGTCTTATACAGCCTGTTACTGGATATCCAATGTGGGATGAACAAACTGCAGGTCCTCTCCAGCCCCCTGCCATCTCCTCTCCAGGGCCTGAGGAGCCAGGAGATGCCAGTTCCCTTGGCTTTGCTCCATTCCCTGAGTTTCCATCTTGTTGTTTGCTAGAACTTTGCTTTGGCCTTGAGTCTTGTCAGCTTGGGTCTGGTATCTCCCAGGCTTCTTCCTGGTCAGGTACCCTGTTGACCTGGCAACATATACCTGTTTTTAGCCTTCCCAGCCTTGTCCTGATCTGTCTGTCTCAACCCACGCACTGTGTTGTAGACAGGGTACAGTGACTAGACTTTTGTCAGTGTTCAGGGAGGCTTCACAGGGTCACCTTAGATAAAGGGAGCACATGCTCTGTAGCATTCAGCTACGTAGGTGACTCCTAGCTCCACCCACAACATGGACACCTTGGTTATAAAATCAGGAAATGGTTGCATCTACTTTATAAGTTCTTGTGGGTTAATGATGCTTTTATGTATAAATTCTTTTTTTTTTTTTTTTGAAGCAGGGTTTCTCTGTAGCCCTGACTGTCCTGGAACTCACTTTGTAGACCAGGCTGGCCTCAAACTCAGAAACCCGCCTGCCTCTGCCTCCTGAGTGCTGGGATTAAAGGCAAGCGCCACTACGCCCGGCTTATGTATAAATTCTAACATGGTGCCTGAGATATCTTTGGTCCTCAATAAATCTTCCTCACTTTTAACTCACTGTGGGGGGGGCCTTTTAGCTCCCATCTCTCTCCTGACTCTGAGACTGGGCCTTTCTTCCACACAGGATATCCTCTAATCCAGACACTGGAGAAGGGAACAATCCTGAACCCTCAGCAACCCAGATGCTAAATCTGTGTCTATCTCCAAGGCTCTGGAGGACAGCCTTGCCTCTCAGTAGCCGGGCATGAGACTTGCTGGCCCTTTCTGAAGGGCTCTGCTCAGGCTCAAGTGCCTCCTGCTGCTCTTTCTTGGTATGCAGGCTCTTCGGTGAGTGAGCGTGTGGCAATCACTCGATCAACCGATCAACCGGAAGGGAGCTCTTCCTGTGCTTAAGGATCCTTGTGATCAGCTTTCCCTTCTCAGCGTCGTGACCCCCATCTCTCCCACCACTTGCTGTAAATCTTTCTACAGCAGAATTACTGCATCCTTCCAAGAGTGTGTTTGAGATGGGGAGAGACTTGAGACGGGGAAGACTTCCTCATCCAAAGCCTCTGCTAAGGACACTCATGGTTCACTTTCACAGACTGATACTTTTGGGTTTTATTCCCCACCCCCCCACTTTCCTGCCCCCAGGCAGCCTCATTTTATGGCATAACTGTGAGATTGCAAACAGGCTCAAAAGGAAAAGACAACCAATCTAAGTAAATCTGTTAAGGGCGAGCCTTTTAGGGCCCTTGAACATGTAAGCAATTGTGTAAACACTGGCATGCATTTTTTTTTTCTCTCTCAGTTTTTACTTCCTTGCTTATTACCTGCCTGGTGACTTGAGGAAACCGTGTCTTTCTGTGTCACTGACCGTGTCCTGACGGCAACATCAAGTTATTTAGATTAAGTGTGAACCTCGATGAGTTTTGTGAGTAACTCGTAGGACATGGTGGTCTTTGACTCTTCATGGCAGAGGTCTACACGCACCAGCAAAGACTGGGAAGGTGGGGACAGCCACATGTTTTGAGTGTTCTTGGAGGTCCTGCTTAGAAAAGGGAGATAAAATATCAGTGAGTGACAGGTAATTGCATGAGCTGAAGATTGTTACAAGGTGCAAAATTATTTATAGCCAATATGTCTGCCCTTGTTCTTTCTCTTTAGACTCCTGAAGTATTTCTTTCTGTCATCTCTTCATTTTTTTTTTTTTTTGCTTGTTCTTTCCAAAGAGCACCTCATACCTTTTTTATTGTTGTCTGAAACACAATTCTCCAGAGAAAGTACCAAATGGAGCAGATATGTTCACAGAGTGCTGTGGTCCAGGGTTAGGAACCTGCTAGCCTAACCCCTGACGAGCCGGGGACTTGAGGCTAGCGTCTACCTTTCCCACTGGCCACGTGTGCCTTTAAACAGTGTGAAGAAGGCAACAGACTAGGTTGTCCTGTAACAGAGCTCTGCTTTTTCTTGCGGAGTCCTTCCACTGAATCGTATACCTTTATGGGCCTTACTGTCTTCGTCTCTCACATTATCCTCATGCAAAAGAAACTGCTGATTGTGGCACAGGCACATGCATACCCACACATGCACAAACGCACACTGTGTATACACACCCCCACCCCACCCCCCACATATATATAGTATAATTATATAGTATAGTTTTATATATATATATATATATATATATATATATAATTGTATATAATTTATAAACTGTGATTTACTCCACCGGCTAAATGTATACAGAGAAGATAATGGAGAATAGAAGGGAAAGAAAGAGGAAACAAAGCCAGAAGTGAGTTTGGCAAAGCACAAGTTGTAGGATTATATTTAAATAAGCAAGCCAATCACAGGGATCGAGTTTGTTTGATTGGGATAAACAAAGATGCCCTGGGCATCTCTTGAAGGTCATTCTGGTCCAGCCCTCTTATTTTATTGATAAGAAAACTGAGAGTTCCATAAATTTATGGGACGGTGGAACATAAATTGTCAGGGACAATGATGACAAGCAGAATTAGGTGTGTGCTTGCTTTTAAATTGCTATTTGAAGCTCTCCAGATCGTGGCACTTTCGTGCCTCCCTTCAGTTGTCCTTGACCTGGTCGGGCCTCTCTTCCCTTCTGTCTCTCTTGAGTGCTATAGCCTGGGCTTGGCTGGGGCGGGGGACAGCTGACCACTGTTTCAGAACAAGGGTTAATTGATAGATCCCTTGCAGCAGGACCCAGTGGCTGCAGTGTTAATGTTCATCTTTTGTCCCTCTTCAGAGTTTCTGTGGGGGTGGGGGGGGGAAGGATGAGAAATTATTTGTTACTTTACATTCTCTCAGCCCTCAGGTTAAAGAACAAAACAAAACAAAACAAAACAAAACAAAAACCTTAGTGTTTCATCTGGTTTTTTTTTTGTTTTTTTTTGTTTTTTTTTTTTTTGTTAAAAGAAGCTAACCACTTCCTGTAATTTAGAGACTCAGCTAGCTGGGTCACTGATGGAAATGAATGGGTGATTTGCATAAGGGGCTAATTTATTATGTCCCGTGGGCATTTCTTTCATCTCTCCTTCCATTCTAATTAATGTTCTAAGAGGGGGTCTATCACCATATCAGAAATTAGGGGTGAAAGCGGCCATTGTTAACCTTTCTTGTGATTTCCCATCTTCTCTGATCTTTTAACCGTTTCTCTTCATGCCCAGGATTTCATTTAGGGCTGCAGAGTCCTTGGGGAGGTTTCTAGAGGTGTGCTCTTTCATGATCTTGTGGTAAAAGTCCAAATGGTACAGCACAGGAGAGCTTGCTTTCTATCTGCAGAGGAACTAGAGATGCATAAAGCACAGAGCTCAGGGATGGGCTGGCTTGCACACGAGCCCTCTGAAAAACTATAGAAATGTGCACGCGCTGTGTACCACACAGAGATTTGGGTACTCCTATGTATCTGCACACTGACAGTGGGTGTGCAATTCGGAACAGCTATCTCATCAGTCATTGTGCCTCAAAAAGGTCTTCCTTGACAAGTGCTCAGTTGGTCGTGGCTGTGACAGAAGCAGAGGCAGCTGTGTGTGGCACAGCCGAGGAAAGGGACAAGAACAAGCAATTTCTTTGAAAATCAATTGTAATTTACTCTTGCTAAATTGGTGAAGGCCCGCCCTGTCCATGCATTAGCATAAGACAGACTTTTAATCATTCGGTCAACTGGCCTATTTTTGGTCAGTCCACGGTTCCATCTGGGACTCTTTCAGCCCATGTGTCCCCCACGTCTGTTCCCTTTTTAAAAGGGGGAGTGAAAGGGGAGGGGTCTTTCACAGAGAAGTCACTGCTGTGTGTCTCTTTACTGAACAGCCCACTCCCAGCTCACTAAAGGTAGGTACTGTGCCATGTGATTTTTGAGGGGGAAATTTGAGCTCAGAGAGGTTGAGCAGTACTCTCAGGACCAAACAGCCTGTACCTGGATGAGCTTGCATTTTGTTCCCATGGCTCCATATAGCCCTCTTTCTGTTCTTCTGCAGGCATGGGAAGCACGAATCTGGGTTCTTTATTCCAAAGGAGAAATTTAGCCCCCTTTTCCCTTCCTGTTCAATTCCCAGCTTCTCTTCCTGTCTTCTACGTTAAGACACTGTTTGACAAAGAGCCTTTAAAGTTGAAATATAAGCCACTATCTGTTATTTTAATATTTGGCCCTGCATTCTGATGGGTTCTTAATTGAGACCCGGAATCCAGAACACGCTCGCTATTAAAACCATTCCGGCGGAACTGCAGAAATATTAACCAAAGATGCAATTTCTGCGTTCTGTCCTTTTTCATTTCTGTGTGAGGCAGGAAGGTTTCTAAAGTGGAGCAGAATGCCTGGGGCCACTTTTTGTCATGTTGTCATATAAATAGCATTACACAGTGGTAAAGAAAGGAATACAGATTGAGTCCCACTTTAAGGTGACCTAATACGCTATTCATTTGTCTTCCAGCAAGCTGGCTGGCGCCCCTCCTTTCTACCCTCTTCCCCTTTACGCCCCTCCCCTTTACGCCCTTCCCCCCTTACGCTCCTCCCCCTTATGCCCCTCCCCTTTACGCCCCAGCAAATCGCCCAGGAAGCACCTCCCCAGCTGTTGTGTTATTCCTTTTACCTACTTTTATGCACGTTGTCATTTCTCGAACACTTAATAATGTATGAAAATCAGTATTGATTGCACTGTTGGTAGGAAAAGACCAGCAGGTTTCTTAGAGCTCATGTTTATGAAACGGTTCACTGATCCTCATTCCTACGAGTTTCAAATAAACCCTTGATGAAGCAGATGCAGGAGATCACTAGATCCTGGGTTGGGGTGGGGTCCCCAATGGAGCCCCGCCTTTGCAGAGCAGAGGAGTGGCATCTGAATGGGGAAATGGTGGCAGAAACTTTGAGCATACTCCAACTAGAAGTGAGCAACCTCACCGTGGTCATTCAGGAGAAGAAAGGGCAGTAAATGTGAGAGGTGAGACGAAATGGAATGTCTAGGAATTTTAGGGGCAACAGCTTGGGTAATCCTTGTTGAGTCCAATCCGCAGCTTGGTGGATATGATCACTGTGACCTAAGTAAAGTCAACCAGAGTACATACACCTACGTTGTAGCCTGGGTCGGAAAGATGGCTCTGTGATTGAAGTGTTTGCTGCTCAAACATGCAGACCAAAGTTCACATCTTTGGAACCCAAGCCAAATTCAGATGGTGGACATGTCAGTCTGTATACAGATCCAGCCTTAGAAGACTGAGACAGAGGATACCCCAGAGCAAGCTGGCTAGCAAGGCCAGCCACATTGGCGAGTACCAAGTTTGAATGAGAGACCCTGCCTTAGTGAATCAGGATGATACTTGACATCAGCCTCGGACCTTCACCTGCATGGTACATGCATGTACACATGTGCACACTGCATACACACATGAATGTGAAGAAATAAAAATTAAGCTGTGGCAAAGCCAGCGTTCTTTTGTATGAAATTAGCTCCAGGATTCACGTAGTAGCACCCACTAATACAGGCACAGTGTTAGGTTATATACTGAACTTTCATAAGTAGGTATTTAACATCTGTTAACTGTGCCCCATATATATGTGATAAATGTAATACATAATCAAATGTTACACACATGTGTGTAGCTTGGCATGTGATATATATATATATATATATATATATATATATATAAATATAATGACACATGCTACAAATGTTTTATGGATCACATGCTGAGGTTATATGGAATATATCATATGTTATAATATTTTATTTTAGAATTAGAATAATTGGTCAGTTGGGTGGGGTTTTTTTTGCTTTTTTTTTTTTTTAAGTTTTTCAGGATGATAGAATTTTATTCTTGCCAAATTCATTCACAGATATTGGAGCTGGGGGAGTTTAGTGGCTCAGAGTTAGGTAGACCACTTCCCTTTCCTGCCTTCTCAGAGTTCTCTTTTACTGTTTTGTGGATAGATATGAAGGAAACAGTGTACAGTGAGTGAGGAAAACCCCAGGAGGCTCAGTGTAGTCCTGAGAAGGGAGCAGTTGATTACCCAGAGGGATGGACTTCCCTCACCTGGGAACGTCTTGACTAGCTTTGATGTCTTTTATTAATAAATCCCTTCATATGTGTGTGTGTCATGCATTGTGGGTACCCCTGCTCACCCTTTCCTATGCTCTCCTCCCTCCCTCCCCCTTTTCTGTGTCCTCCTCCCTGCCACCCCCTTCTTTCGTATCTTTCATATTTTGACTATTTATAGAGTACTCGGTGGTATAGTGGTTAGCATAGCTGCCTACCATGCTTATGACTTTCGGGTTGGTTTTGTATCCCCCAGGGTTTAACCAAGACTGTCTATATGACCATGGGTTTGCAACTATCCATTACCGTTTGGTGGGCTCACCAGTGAGTACAAAATTGGCCACTGTGCGCCTCCCTCTCCCAGAATCTGTTAGTCGCCCATGTTTGTGTCAGGGCCCTATAGACCCCTCCCCATCCATAACTGATGGTTGGGTAGGCCAGACTTGTGGAGGCCCAGGGCCAGTTGACAAAGCTGCTGTGAGTCTGTGCCTTCCATGCATATTCTCTCCCTTGGAGACAGCTGCTCAGGCATGGTCCTTGGTTCTCAGGCCAGTGCCATTCTGCACGACAGAGATGGTGCTAGCAATCTTCTCTGCAGACCTCTGTTCCCCCAGAGGAGTGGGGCATCATGTATGGGATTTCTTGTTCTTTTCTAGTCAACGTTTTTCTTGCTCTGGCATCTGTGGCATGCCTCCCTTGGCTGTGTCCTGGGTCATTCTTTACTGAATTCAGGACACTTTGCAAGAATGCTGAGTAAGAACCCAAGGTTCTCCATGCAGGAATTTGACCTGATGGTACAGTATACCCACTGACCCCAGGGGGCATACCATTGTTTAATGACTTCCTGGGGTCGGGACAGGTGCTGTTCCTGTCTCTGGCTGCTCCCTAGAGGGAAGATACCCCAAACCTGCAGCATCTCTCCCTGGGGATCCACCAAGAAGGCCATCTGTAGTCCTTCACAGGATAGGTGTGGTGGAGGGGCAGGCATGGGATCTTGATTCTAGTAGAATGCAGTGTGGCACAGTGGTAACATACACAAAACTTGCAGTTAACATACCTGGTTTGAATTCTACATTCCAGCAGTCTCCAGCTATGGGAACATAGGTAAATAGTACTGTAAAACCTTCTAGGTCTCTCTGTTAACAGGTAACAGAGTATCCAGTTTACGGGGTGTTGGAGGTCATAGAGCCTACTTAGCATGCTTTAGCATTGCCGAATAGCTTGCGAAGGGGGAAGCAAGCACTTCTAATGCCGTCCTGGTTGTTTTTTAGTCAGCTTGACCCAAACTAGAATTATTGGAAGAAGGAACATAGATTGAGAAAATGCCTTCATCAGATTGGTTTTGGGCAAACCTGTGGTCAATCATTTTCTTGATTGATGATGGATGTGGGAGGGCTACGCCCACGGTGGGTGGTGCCGGCGCTGGGCAGTTCTTACTGGAAGTAGAAGAAGGTATTTGGACATGAGCCTGGAGAGCAAGCCAGTGAATAGTGTTTCTCCATGGCCTCATCTTCAGTTCCTGCCCTGGCTTCCCTCTTGAGATAAATTTTAACAGGGTGTGTGCGCCCAATAAACCTTGTCCTTTGCAGGTTATTTTTGGTTGTGGTGTTTATCACAGCTGGAGGAATCAGACCAGGATAAATGGTCTTCTTCTGTGCCTCCTAATCCCTCTCTCCTCCTGCCTCAGTTTGTTATCGTGATGTGGGGATAGATGGGTTGAATTGAAGGAGAAGAGAAGGAGGAGGAGGAAGAGGAGGAGGAGGAGGAGGAAAAGGAGGAGGAAGAGGAGGAGGAGGAAAGCAAGTAAGCAGGCATCAGTTGGGTGTACTCTAAATGATGCAGTGTCTACTCACAACACATAGCAGCTCACCTTTTCCAGAGGCTTCTGTGTGCTAGACGCTGTGCTGCTCGATGGGGAGGTGTTGTCGAGTTAGAGTACAGAGTGGGGTGAAGTGGCCTGGGGATGGGGGAAGGGAGAAGAGAGACAGTAAACATGGACAAAAGAAAGTTCTGGAAGGAAGTCTGTATATGGGGAGAGGAAGTTTCGGCCAACCAGGGCATCTTAATGGGAGAGGAAAGGGTTTCCCTAGCACAGAAAACTTACATCAGATACATGAGCCCAGTGAGTAATAGATGTGAATGTGGTGGGAAAAAACCAAAACCAAAACCAAAAGGAATGTTCTCTCTCCCTCATTTATCCCCCTCCCTCATTATCCCCTTCCCCCCATTATCCCCCTCCCTCATTATTTCCCCTCCCCCATGAATGCTGGAGAAGGTTTTGAAAATGTAATGTTTGCAAACAACATAGAAGCAGTCAATGCAGTGTTTTCTATTAGTAGTGTAAGGTTCGCTAGCTCTGGGTATTTATTTTTTTTCTCCCTTCTTGTCTTCCAAATTGTAATTTTAAAAGATGAGGCATTTCATATTCAAGAGTTTCCTTTGTCTGAAATAAATTATTCATTTCTCCCCAGTTTCAGAAACAATGAACATAATACTTAATGCACCACAATTAAGCGGGCGTAGCTCAGTATAAAATTATGTTCCCTGCGTTTGGGTGGCAGGCAGCGGGCTCGCGGAGCATCCTCTATCTTGTCGACATTTGTTCCTCAGCAGAAGAACATAAAGTCAGAGAGACAGAAATGGGTTTTGTTTCACTTGTAGTGGAGGAGGGGGTAACTCTAGACCCCTGCAGACTTGTTTTTGACATTCCACAGCTGTTGGTGGCTAGGTCTCTTAGAAAGAATGGCTTACTGGGACTCTGTTGTGAACGGGGTCAGGTGCGGGTCAGAATCCCTAAGCAATGCCCACTTGTTTCAGTCTCCTTTGTCTGGGTTGAGATCCCTCTAGAATCCTGGGTGTGACTTCCTTTGGAGGCTGAAGGTTGCTTCTCTTGAATTTAGGCTGTTTGATGACATGGGTGCTTCTAAGTGCCAGCCTCTGGAGTACTCATCCTGTGATAAGATTCCTGCCTGAGAATGCCTGCTAACAAGCAAGGGTGGTGAGGGGAAATCCTCAAGCTTCAAGGTTGAACTGTTGTCTTTCCTGGAAGATGTTTGGGGTGCCTTCTATTCCATTTGCAGCCCTGAGGTCATACTCAAAGTTGGTCCTGGTTGTCAGTGGGCAACCACAGAGATAATTTAACCGTGGCATGTCTGCCAGGTACCAAAAAATCAGATGCAAGAGGCACTTCTAGGCTATTTCCTGGAACCTTCACTAATGCCCCAAGTATTGGCCTGGAGATGGGACGTTCACCACATCTTACTTGGGAGGGAACCCAAACCCTGATACCCAGTGACTCATGTCCACACAGCTAACTGGTAGCAGATCTTGAATTCCAGCAAAGTTTGTCTAGCAGAAAGGGCTTTGCTGCTTTCTGCCTTTCTGATTGTTTTGTACGAAATAGAAACAATTGAATTCAAGACAGATTCTCAGGGTCCTCTGGTCTAAGCACCCTCTTTATTTTTGAGCAGAAAAAAAAATGTATCTCTCACTGTAGAAAGCTCAGGAAGAGAGCCCTAGAGGTGGCCAGTGGACTTAGATTGTCCCTGTCTTTGCCCTTGGCTTAGTGCCTAGTGCCTGTTATGACTGCCATCCCAGGATGTCAGAGCTCTGGATCTTTGCTGCCACCAAATGCCTCTTACCTGCGTCTTTAGTTTCTGAGGAGCCTCTTGCTTTGACCATTACTTCCCATGTTGGCTCCAGAGGGACCTCTGGGAATTAGTGTACGGGTCCTGCGACATCTCTGAGCTCTGTTTGAGGAGTCCTCCTTTGCAGTATGTCCATCCAGCTGCCTGCTAGATACTTCTACCATGGTAACTGGACACAATCCACAGCTGCCTCATGGAGAATGGGCCCCAAATCTTAGCCTAAGAAGAGGCAGATCTGACCCAGGGAAGATGTTATTGTGTGCTGGGGCGAAAAGAGGGTGGGCTTGGGCAGCCATGTCAGAGTTTGCCCTCTGACTTCACGAATTCATCACTTAGGGACAGTATCTGTAAAGCAGAGGTACGAATGTAGAACCAGGTTTCGTGAGAGTCATGTGCAAGGACATCACTCCCTGTGAAGGGGCCTCACCATGGTGAAAAGTTCTTACAAAACAAACATCAGGACATTTCCATCACTTGGGAGGGGCTTTGTCTCCTGTCTACCCTTGCAGCTTGTCCTGGTGGACAGAGTGAAGGTATAGCTCAGACTTCCTGGATGGTTTCCAGAAAGGCCTCTCTGCGCAATGGTGCGTGTCCTGGTTTGCCTGTAAAATAAAGTGGCCTCACCACACACCCTTTGTATACCTCACTTGTTACAGTCTGTCAAAGACTGGAGGTGATGTGGTTACACCACAATCACCGACCTGCTCTCCCCACATTCTTCATTATGAAAAGCACGTAGATGCAGATAGAAATAGCCTTTTAAAAATGGTTCTTGACGAGGGTTTGACCTGCTGATATAATTGTGGTGAGCCTGGAGAAGGAGGGAAAGCCAGTGGGTATGGGTTCCCAGGAGAGAGAGGAGCCTCAGTTGAGGGCTGAATTTTCCTGTTAAAAACAGAACTTAAAAGCAAAGAGCTTGTTAGATAAGCACACTCTGACGCAGGCCTTAAACGCCTGGCAAATATTTACCATGGATGTGCAACACAAAGCTAAATGCTTAGATGGTCCTAAAATAGAAAAGTTTGCACTCAGGCTCTTATGTTTCATGACTGTGAGCAATAAGAAAATAACCAAAGGCCTACTGTCCTCCAAGGAGCTCCCTACAATCCTGAGGGGACAGTGGAGTGCTACCACGTCTGTACCCGTCCTCCCTCAGAGACACTTGTCCTCACATGTACACAGATCCGTGTAAGGGACTCTGGCATTTTTCTCTGTAAGCCCTGATTATGTGCATCACATACCTGTGTTTCTGGGTAGTCAGGTTAATCAGAGTGTGGGATGCTGGCATTTGGAGGTTTGGCCTTCCCATAGCCTCTGGGAGTAAAGAAGCTTTCTTGGAGTGTTTAAATTCTACAGGGTTGGCATTGTACCTGGGAAAATCAGTCTGTCTCTCTCTGTCTCTATCTCTTTGTCTCTGTTTCTCTCTGTCTCTCTCCCTCCCTCCCTTTTAATCCCCCCTCCTCATCCCTCTATCCCAGACAGACAGAAAGACAGACAGACTCTGAGATTCTTCTGAGTAAAATTCTCTAAAAGTTCCATATGATTAGCTCGTTTCCTTCAATGGCTTCTGTTCCCTGGCAGGGTGGCCTAGACTGACCATTTTAGTGTCCCCACCATGGCACATTTTATGCTTCCAATGTTCCACAGGTAGGCCTGTGACGTTTGTCACTATCCCTTGTGTAGGTCTGTGACATTCCACTACCTGACTCCCATCTCCCACGCCATGCTGCTTGGTTGATAGGGACGTTGGTGATTTTCCTGGGGATCCCTCCTGTTTTGATCCATCATGTGCATCTCCAAGGTCTTTGGGGTTCAGTTCATTGGTGGATGTTCTAATGCTTCGGAAGCTGGACACTGTGTGTGGGAACACGAGTGCAGGAAAGACAGATGACACTTCAGTCGGCAGTTACAGCGTGATTAAAGAAAGTATGTTCTGATGGTAGCCAGTGCCGTTAATAAAACACAGACCCATGTAGTGGTCACTGGAGGGCAGAGGGCACCTACCCATAGGGAAACCAAGAAGAGCCTGCTGTCGAGATGACTCAGAAATGAGATTTTGAGTGACAGAACTGGCTATTCTGAGCACCAGCTAAAGACCACCTTGGCAGAGCTCATGGTGAAATAAGCCAGTGTTGGTTGGCTTATGTAGGTAATGGTTTCTACCCTGTAAAGACAGATATACATAGGGCCAGACCACCATCAGTGTTCAGTGAGAGATACAGCCTAAGACCACAGGGGTATTGGAAAGTCAGGCCTGGGTACCAATCAGGGCCAAGAGGCTCGTGTTCCTTCACTGTGAAAGCTGCCATAGTTAATATCTCAACACTTTAGTTTGAAGTTGCTTGAGTTGGAGATATTGTGTGTGAGTCACTGGGAGGAGGAGGAAGAGGAGGCAGGGACCTACTGTCCCCAGGACATTCTGGGTGCATGGTTCAGAAGTGTCATTTTTAAATGCATGATGCTTTTCTCTCCTGCCTTCTTTCTTACCTCTCAGATACTGCTACAGTCCTCATAACATGGTATCCACAGAACCAGCTCCATCTGATACTGTTTTTGTTTCTTGTCTGCCCCCCCCCCCCCCAGGGTTTCGCTGTAAAGCCCCGGCTGTCCTGGAATTCACTTTGTAGACCAGGATGGCCTCAAACTCAGAAATCCGCTAGCCTCTACCTCCCAAGTGCTGGGATCAAAGGTGTGCGCCACCATGCCCGGCTTGTTTCTTGTTTTTGTTGTTGTTGTTTCTTTCTGTTTATTTGCTTGTATCTTTCACTTGAATGTTATTTCAAAGCAAGGACCTCATTTGCCTTGTTCCTTGCTTTGTCTCTAATTGCAGAAGCCACACCATAGGCACAGTATCTGCTCAGTGAGCGGGATCCAGATAGATGCAAATAAACTTTTGAATAATTGTTCAGTATCGTGTCCTTATTGGATACCCAGCACCTAGGTGATACAGGACAAGTATGTGCAGTCATACTGCCAAACATTATTTATTTGTTATTTTCTTTCTTATGGCTGGGTCACCAAGTGTTATAGAGAATGCACTGGATTCTCAGGCTCAGGTAGTCTGCTCATCTGAGCGTCCTTGATGGTTGGGGTTATAGGAACATGTGAC
Organism: Mus caroli; assembly: GCF_978045245.1. Taxonomy (NCBI): domain Eukaryota; kingdom Metazoa; phylum Chordata; class Mammalia; order Rodentia; family Muridae; genus Mus; species Mus caroli. Next base: position 2,824,338 of record NW_028227275.1, read on the forward strand.
TACCCCTCCCTGAGAACTTGGTTTTAGAACACTGTCACTAAGAAGTCACTGTCACTGACTCCCAGCTTTTGTGTCTGCTCTTCATGCTGGAGGGTTTGACAGTGGGACATCTGACATCTCCCAGCAGGTCTGTGCATTTCTTTGGGTGCACATGCACTAAAGATTCGGAATCTTGAGGGCTCAATATCCCAAGCCAGGTGTATATGCTACGATGGTGAGCAATGTCAGAGTTGGCCCCTTTCTTGGATGCTCTTGCAGTCTAGGGGTTAATGCTCAGAGATCTTGTATATGGCACCCACCTCCAGGAGAAGCAGGTGTTGCTAAGAGGACCATAACAGAGAGCTGGTTAAGAATGTTCCAGAAAGACTAAGAGTGCATGGCATGAAGGATCAGGAGACAGGCCAGGGTAGGATGAGTCAAGAGAAGTCATCCAGGGATGGTGGTAGCAGTTGGGGTGGGGGCAGGCCCAGAGCAGGCCTGCAGATGCAGCCTACAGCTAAACCTCGGAATGCACCGTGGAAGCAACTGTCGTCATTGTCACATTTGAGAAGCACCAACTGCACCCATGTGGGAAAAGCAAAGGGCTTGTGTACTACAGATTTCATTCACGTCTTTTCAGAGAGAACCATGCCGTCTTACACAGACCCTTTAACCCTCCAGCCTTAGCTTCCTCAACAGGGCTTGTTTTCATATCTGCCTAAGGACTTTATAGATTTATGAGCCTATGTCATAGAGAAAAACATGGGGCAAAAGCTAGAGTTTTGAAACTCTGTCAGCTGTGTGAGGGTAATGGGTCCCAGACAGCTTGAAACACTGAATCCCAGACCTTTGGAAAAAGGAACCTGGAAAAGCTTTTGGTAAAAATGCAGAAACTAGGTTGCAAATCACTGTCCTGTCTAATCATGGAAAGTTTGAAAGCCATCTTAAGGCCAGTCACCTGGCCTCCCAAAGCATAGCTTATTACCTACAAGGCTCCAGGGGAAGGGAGAGCTGTGGTTTGTTCTACATGCTTGGGAAAAGTCTGTGTGTTGCAGGCAAAGCTTGAATCTGGAGGCTTTGGTGTTTTATGTCCCTGCCTGAGAAGCCTGCTGGACTCCAGTTCTGGGGCCAATACCTCCCTTCCTCTCCCTTCCTCTCCCCTTCCCTACCTCCCCCCTCTTCCTCTGCCCTCCTCTCCTATCCCCTCCTTTCCTCACCTCTTCTTTCCCCTCCCCTTCCCTCTCCTCTCCTCCTTCCCCTCTCTTTCCCTCTTCCTACCAGGTCTCTTCCTGGCAGCAGAGGTGGAGGCCAGTCACCTGGAAGGACTCAGATCTGGAGGAACTCAGCCTGTGAAATAGACAGGTGGCTTTCCTGCTGTCTGAGGCTCAGAGTCTCATGTCAGATATACACGAGGTTTTGAGAGGATCCCATGACCTACCACCCACTGTGAGCAGATGTGACCATTTTCTCCTTATCATGTTAAAAGGAATCACTATAGGAACAACTGAGCTACCCCTCAAGTGCCACCAAATAATTGATGAAGAGTCTTCTCAGCCAGACATAACAGGTATACAGTGAGGGACATGCCAGGGAACACCCTTACTCTCACATGGCCTCCACTTTGATTAGGGGGACACATGTCATAAATGCAGAGGAAAGGATCAGGGCAGACTAACAGGATGGGTACTGTTGTGTTTTCTTAATAGTTTTTATTATAAGTATGTGTGTGTGTGTCTGCTTGTGGATATATGCGTTCAAGTGCTGGTGTCAAAGGAGACCAGAGAGGTTGGATCCCTTGGAGCTGGAGTTATAGATGATTGTAATTGCTCTACATGGGTTGGGTTCTGGGACCCAAAATTTGGTCCTTTGGAAGAACTTCAGGTGTGCTTAACATCTGAGCCATCTTCCCAGCCTCAGTAGGTACCGTTTTAGGGAGACTCAGCCTTGTGAGGTCTGGTAAAGAATTGTTGAATCTGGGGAGCTACTCAGAACCCAGGCTTAGAAAAGGAAGTGGTTCTTAGGGTCTAAGTAAGTGTTGTTTATGGATGGATGAGAGAGAGGGACAGGGCAGCTGTCTGGGGAGGTGATCGGATGCTGCAGGGCTTTAGAGACCACGAAGGTCCAAGTGTGATGAGAAGCTCTCGAAGGATCTGGAGGGTTTGGGAGAGGTCAGTGTTGTGAATTAGGAAAATCTTTTGATTGCAAGCAGGCAAGAAGGGGCAGGAAGAAAGCAGATGCAGCCTGTGCTCCAGACCTTCTCGGGCTCAGCCTGGGGTGGGAGGGGTGGTGGTGGGGGGAGGGGAGGTAAAAGGTTAGGGATGAGAAGCCCCCAGGGCACACTGGTAGACTTTCGGCATGGTTGAAAGCAGTTAAGGAGGACTTGTAGGCGGCTGTGCAATTCTGCTGTTGTTTACCTGGGTGCCCACAGTGCCTTTGGCTGAGGTAGAGATAGGCATGGTGGGAACAAGGCTGTTTTCAATTTGGATGGTGTAACTTCAGATTCTGTTTTGGGCATGCTCACTGCAACATGCGCTTTTATCATGCAGACATCTCTGTCCCTCTAGAATCCCGACGCTGTGGAGTTACTGTCTGTCCAGTCTCAGTTCATTACTAAGAGGCTTTCCCATGAACGAAAGGACATTATGTTACTAATTTTTGTGTGTCTGAAATAACAAGGATTGCTGCAATCCTGATACTATTCTGGATGCTTTGTGAACATGGGTGTGCGTAGTCTACCTATAAATGGAATGACTGACTGGGTTATGAGGTAACCATATCCTGCTGAGATATAATTGTTACATAAGAGGGGTGCAGTACACATTTTCACCTTCTCTTTAAGTCCTTCAAAGTTAGTTTTGTTGTTTGCTTTTAAAACACTTGCCATATCTCAGTTTCATAGCATGTTAACCAGGATCTTTGCCTACCCTGGGTGGGCTGTCTTTTCGGCACACACCTGGAAATAGTTACTTTTCCTACTGTTTTTGCTCAGGAGCCTCCGCCTTGACCTTGGCTCTCTTCCAAGGCTCTAATTTTAAGAAAAAGTTTAGATCTATAGAAAACTTGAGGTAGAGCTCCGAGTTTCCATGTCAATTCCACCATGTTGCTTTAGTGTGATACATTTGTTACAATAAAGACCTTATAATGCTACAATATTGATACATTATTACTCCTAAAGTGTACCGTTTACATTTACATCATGAAATTCCCTGGGGTTGACAGATTCCTGTCACCTTTATCTTTTAACCATTTTGAAATATGGTCTCCTGAGTTGCTTTGGCTGGACTCGACTCTGGCGATCTGGAATCTTCTGCCTTGGCTTCCAAGCATTGAGGTTGTGGGTCTGTGCCATGACTGTGCTCCACCCCATCACTATCTTACAGGATAGTGTGCCACAGCTCTAAAAATCCCCCTTCTCCTTCCCATTGGAAACTAGCTCCTATCTTCACAGTGTGGCTGGAATTGTGCCACTGTACTGACAGCTAACTGGTTGAACCATATTTTAAACTAGTTATACAACCTTACAGATTGGTTGTACTGTCTTAGTATTGCTGCCATACAGACTGGTTTTTTTTCCTTTAGTGGTTCACTGTTAGTTTCTGAATAATGGTGTTGCACTACAAGGACTATGAAAAAACTTGTCCATTTCCCTGTTGACAAGTGTCTCGACTCAAATTTTAGCTGCTCCAGTTTTGGAAAATTATGAATAAAGGTATAAACATTTTCACTGAGGATTTGGGTCAGATGTAATTTTTGTTTTTTTTTATAATATTTCAATTATTTTTTGAGAATTTTACAAAATGTATTTTGATCCAGTTCACTCCTCTTCCTCCCTCTAATTCTTCCTAGATCCACCTTTGACTTCCACAACTTCTTGCAACCTCAAATACTTTTTTTTTTTTTAATTATTCAGTCCAGTTTGGGTTCTTTCCACTGAAGTGATGTTGACAAACCAGGGACCATACTTGACCTTGAAGGGCACTGAACACACATGGTACATAAGTGTGCATGCAAGCAAAACACTCATACACACTGTATTAGTCAGGGTTCTTTAGAGTCACAGAACTTATGGGTAGCCTGTATATAGTAAAGGAATTTGTTGATGACTTACAGTCTGCAGTCTACCTCCCCAACAGTGATCAGCAGCAGCTGTGAATGGAAGTCCGAGGATCTAGCAGTTGCTCAGTCCCAGAAAGCAAGCAGGGGAAGGAGAGAAAAGTGTTTTCTTACAATGTCCTTATGTAGGTCTCCAGCAGAAGGTGTAGCCCAGATTAAAGGTGTGTGCCTCCACGCCCTTAATCCCAGATGACCTTGAACTCAGAGGTCTCCCAGTCTTAATCTTCTGGATTTCATAGCCACTATGCCTCAAGATCTCCATGCCAAGATCCAGATCAGAAACTTGTTATTTCCTAGTCTCCAGATTAGGACCACTTCCAATTCTGGATTGTAGTTCATTTCAAATGTAGTCAAGTTGACATCCAGGAACAGCTGCCACACACACGTATAAAATAAAAATAAATAAATCTTAAAGAGAACTGACTCTTCCATTAGATACTATCAACTGTTCAGAGCTCTTCAGCTACGGTTGGGGACTCCTGAGTTTGTCTTCTCCGTGCTGGACTGTGGACTGGCTTAGACTTGTGCAGGCAACCACAGCTTTGAGTTCACGTGTGCAGCCATCCTGTCACTCCAGAAGGCATTCTGATTCTCCCCAACCTGCTGGCTCTTAGGATCTTTCCACCTCTTTCCATGGTGGTCCCTGCGCCTTGGGGAGGGATGTGATCCAGATGATCCAGATGTCTTTTTGCTGGCAGAGCCCTCCTCTGATGCTTTCTCTCTTCACTTTTACCGGCTCTGAGTCTCTGCATCGACCACTGTCCACTGCACAAAGAAACATCTCAGAGGAGAGCCGAGGAGGCCCGAGAGCTGTACTAATCTGGGATACAAAGACAAACTCAGAGGGCAGTTTGATACTGTGTCCATTTAGCAAAATAATAGTAAGTTCAGCCCTGGGACCTATGAGCTCCCAAGCCTGCATTCTTGTCCAGATTTGTAGGACTGGACAAAAAGAACTTAAATCCAAACAGAAAGCCATTGTGTACCTTATAACATTTGTGCTATAGACCTAAATGTCTCATTCACTTGGGTAAGAATACCTGGGCATATGGCTGCTCAGTTGTGCTTTAAGCCAGTGCTTAGCTTGACTGTATTCTCAGTGGCTGCTCCATCTTGCCGCTTACTCTCCATGAATGAGCGTTCCAGTTGCTCCACATCACCACCAGCATTTGGTGCTATCAGGATTTCAGATTTTACCATTCTCGGATGCATAGAACGGTGTTTCCAGTTGTGTATTACTTTCTTCTATGATACTGAACTTTTTTCGGTCTACTTGGTTCTTCTCTTTCGTGTGAGATGTCTTCTCCCTTCTTTTACCTGCTTATTTTTCTTACCCATTTTTAAAACCAAGTTATAATAATTATTATTATTTTTTTGAGACAGGGTTTCTCTGTGTAGTCTTGGCTGTCCTGGAACTCACTTTGTAGACCAGGCTGGCCTGGAACTTAGAAATCTGCCTCCCAAGTGCTGGGATTAAAGGCATGCGCCACCACTGCCCGGCCCAAGTTATAATTCTTGATTTTTTTTTTTTTTTCCTAAAACAATTATTTTCAGATGTGTTCACCTGCCTTGGGTATGTTGTAAATGTCTTGATTTGCTCTTTGTTTTTGGATCGTAATTTATTTAGCTAGAGCTTTCAAATTTCAGAGTTATTTTCTCCAAGAATTTGGGTGGGTGGCACCGATAAACATTTTTTACATAATGCTCTTTGTTACAGTAGGCTCCCACATAGGCTATCAAACAGGACAAGGCTGGGTTTGCACTCCCACACAGGCTATCAAACAGGGCAAGGCTGGGTTTGCCCGAAGAAGGGGGCAGCCAGCGTCTTGGCCCTCTGCACCCTCCTGGACCACACTCTGTGATCAGGTTGGGGAGTTCCAGATCGTGGTCATGAGGGTCAGAGAGAAGCTGGATTGTGCAGCCATCCCAAGGATCCTTTTACAGGACAGGCCTTCAGAGTTTCAGACGAGTCATCCTACATCTCAAAGTGATGTGAGTAGATCCTGTGTCACTGTAAAACTGTCCCTCTCAGCATGTTATGACTTGGCTATCAGTTTACGTATTGTTTCCTGGAGCTAATATCTCACCTTTCTTGCTGTCTAATATGTTAACTTTTCATACCTGTTTTTGTTTCACCGATCTCTAGACGAGGCTTTGTTTTTGTGACTGAGTATGTGTGCCCGTGTGTGAGCCGATGCCACAGACACGGGAGTCCATCAGAGGACAAGCTCTGGTGTCGTCAAGCTTTGCCTCCACCATGTTTGAGACAGTCTCTTGTGACTGCTGGGAGACCAGGCTAGCTGGCCTATGCACTTCTAGGTATCCTCTGTCTCCACGTTTGCTACTGTATTTGGCTTTTAACATGGGTTCTGGGGATTTGAACTTGGATCTTTATGCGTGCCTGGCAGGCACTTCACCCACTGAGCCATCTCCTGGAAGCCCAGGTTTGCTTTTTAATTTCTCCCGTTTGGCATCATATAATACATTGTCCCAGTGTGAGTTCATCTTCATTTCACTTTCAGATTTCTGCCTAATTTGCCTCCTAAGGCTTTGCATTCTCGCGGCCGCTTTCCTTGGGAGCTGTTTATTTATCCTGCTGTCCCGTCAACTCAGACTATTTCTCTGATGTGCCTTTTTAAGTGTTCAAGTCTAGCTTCCTGCTAATTAACTGTCTTCTACCGAACTCATCCATCTATTGAATTTTTATTTTAATTACTGTTATTTCTAAGTTTCAAATTCCTATATGGTGTTTTGAGAAATATTATTTTATGAAATAAAATTTAGAGTTATGTATGTGTGCATTGCGAGTGCGTGTGCATGTGTGTGTGTGTGTGTGTGTGCACGTATGTGTGTGTCTAGGGGTCATGTATGTGTGTTGGGCAGAGGACAAGCCTCAGGAATCAGTTCTCTCCTTCTGCCATAGGGACCCAGGTGTTGAACTCAGGATATTGGCTTGGTTGGCAAGCGCTTTCTGAGCTGTTTGACCAGCTCAAGCCTTGTTCCCTTTGAGCTATCTTTTTGGGATTCTATTCCTTCTCTGTCTCAACAGCCGTAGCTATTTTAGAGTCTTTCAGGTTGACCTGTTGTCACAGACTCCCATTGATTGCTTTCATGGATTCTATGATGCTGTTTGTTTCAGGTTCATCGTTGGTGACAGTGGCCTTCTGTAGGAGTCCTGTATAGCATCCTAAATGCAGTTGTCAGAGTTAATCTCGACTTGCTGTGTGGGTCTTTTGGATGTCACAGGTACTTGGCCATCTGTAAGCTATCCATCATTCCAGCAAGCAGGAACACCCTTAGGATTCACTCTAAGGATTTCTGGTTCTTTCTATACCTTGTCCTGGCTCATTCAACGGGGATCCTGTGAGCTTGTTGTCAAGATAGGTGGCTTCTTGTCTTCTGGGTGCATGCTGGGATCTTGGCAAGAGTTTCCTAGACAAGGGTTCAGCCTATGATGGCTGCTCTCACAAGGCCCTGACATTGTTATTCTGGGGATGTCATGCTGGCATTATCACTGGGCTCTAATGTCCTGCCACCTAGAGAGGCTCACAGGCAATTATTTGTAAACTTCAGGTGATTCTAAATATGCAGCCTAGGTTGCAAATTACTGTATGTCCCAGTACCTAGTACTTATTTCTTGGTTTCTAATTTTTTGGTTATTAATTGTGTAACATTTACTATTTGCTCAGATTATATTTATTTACTTGTTTATTTTTGGTTCAGTTGATATTTGTATACCTGTATCATTTCAGGTTACCATTCTGACCAAAATGAGAAGCACCGCATTTTTACCATTTTGTCTGCCATGCATAGATTTCCAGAAACCTGCCTGGGTTATTGAATTCTTCGTGTGATTTTTAATTTCTTTGCAAAAGATAGGTCTTTTTCTGTGCCCCCTTCCCCACCCGTTTCTTTCAGCACGGGAGCTCATATCAAATATCTTTAATTAAAATGAGTTCATACTTTGGGGCCGGGTTTGAGGTAATGGCTTTCTGTGCTTCCCCTTTGTGTTATACGTTTGAGCAGATTCTGTAGCTGGAGAATATATTCCAAAGTCAGCTATATCAGAGCTGTGGGAAGCATACGTGTAGTAAGACTTCAGATGCTGCATAAGAAATCACAGGAAGTTTAATTGGGGGAAGGTAAACTAAATCATTAAAAATAAAAGTGAAAGGAAGTTATTGAGAAGGGAGGTCGTTTTCCTGGTGGACTTAAGAAAACATAACGTGAGTAAGTTAACCTATCTGACTGCAGAAACCTCCTACTATGAGGATGTGAGTACCTACTATGTGGATGTGAGTTAACTACAGTAACCACCTACTGTGTGGGTGTGAGCTGACTGCAGTAACCACCTACTGTGTGGATGTGAGTACCTACTATGTAGATGTGAGTGCCTACTATGTGAATGTGAGTACCTACTATGTGAATATGAGTTGATGGCAGTAACCACCTACTGTGTGAATGTGAGTTGAGGCACCGTAGTGTATATTTTAAATGGATACAGTAGGCCTGCTGACATGGTGCAGCCGGGCTTGCTGAAAGCCTGGTGACCTGAGTTTGATCCCTGGAAGCCACATGATAGAAGAAGAGAACTAACCCACAAAGTTGTTCAGTGACCCCCCCCCTCCACAAGTGTGCTATCAGAGGACATGCTAATATAATAAATAAAATGGTGCACAATCAAAAGAAGGGAAGATTTTTATACAAATGTGGCTTCTGAATCAAATTGAAGGCAGTTTACAAAGGGGCTCATTTTTAATTATTACAAACGCTATTTTCAGATGCTGTCTTCCAAAATCAAATCAGGGCAGCATTAGTGAAACATTTTACTTGATTTGATTAGTTTGGGACAATTGACATTACTTGCCTAAGTGACTTTTTATAGGGGCTTGAGTTGGAAAGAAATGAGCTGTGTACAGTTAACGTCTCCAAAATACGCTTCTAAAACTTAAGCCTGAACCTCATCCACACCAGGCAACATCTGCGTGCGCCTGTCACCACAGACATTCACGTCCCCAAACATGAGCATCTGCAAATGGTTCCAGTTGCCAGTGCACAGGCTGGGTTAGGCCCAAACAAGACTGGAGAGTCGGAGCAATTATCTGGGAACTCAAGCCCCAAGTGTAAGAATCTTCCATTTGATATCTTCAATGTTCTGGATATTTCAGTAACAGGGATGTTTTGATGAAAATCATCTGGGTAATTGCATGAGTTTTCCATTCTATTCAGTGTGTAAACACAGCTGTCCTGTGACTGACAACTTTACAAAATTCTCTCTTGAAAATAACCATTTTTTTTCAAGATCATAACTCTGTGTGTGTGTGTGTGTGTGTGTGTGTGTGTGTGTGTGATATGCTATGGAGGCTGGAGGTCAACATCAAGTTTTGTCTTTGATGTTTGAGATAGTGTCTCTTGGTGAGTCTGGAGTTTGCTGATCTGGCTAGCTTGGCTGGCCAGTGAGCTTTAGAGACCTGCCTGTCTTCATCTCCCCAGGGCTGGGATTAGAGATGCACACCTCTTGCCTTTTAAAAATGGGTGTGCTGGGAATCAAACTCAGGTCCTCAAGCTTGTTTGGCTTGTACTTTGCTGACTGCGCCTCTGCCCTGGCTCCTAGATTATTAATCATCTCTTGATTGGGAGTTTGGTGATTTGGTTCATATTTTGGATCCTTGGCTCTTCTGCACTGTCTTTCAGTAAGGATAGCTGGTCAGCAAGATAATCCTTCCGTTCTTAGTGTTGAAGAGACTTCTATATGGATTGAATGGTGTTTCTAGCTAGTCTCTAGAATGAGCAGAGCATGCATCTAGCCAGTGCTAATCAATCCAGCCCTTAGCAACAGCAACAGTCCCCTCCTGTGCTCTCTAATCACGGAGAGCATGGCGAATAGTTCCATGTGTAGAGACATATCCAATTTGACTGTCCCATCAATTCCAGATGGTACCTGTTTCTGATGAACCTCTATTCAGAGCCAAAGTGCAACCTCAGCCAACACAGTCTTATTCCATTCCCAGACTCATCTGCATCATGCAGTGTTGAGTATTACACTCCATTGGGCTGCCGCTTGGATCAGCTGAAGATACAGATGTGGTCCGGAGAGTCATGCGGGGACCCTCAGCTGGAGGCTTGCGAAGTCTTGTGTTTTCCCATCACAGTGAAACCCTGAAATTGCACAGCTGAGATTTGTTGTGACAGGTTTCCGTTCTGTGGGGCCCCTCTGTTTTCCCTGGTCTCTTCCAGGCGATTTGAAATGCTCACAAGATAGTTGGATGAAGCCTGGGAACCGTGAACCTCTTGGTGACAGGTTCTTGGAAAGGTACACATTGGTTTTCATACCCCTGTTGTTGGTCTTAGGGGTGCTTTGGATTCTTCTGACAGAGGCTGTGGTCACTCCAGTCCACAAGAGTATTGTTTTGCAAAGCCACATACTTTAGACATCTCCTGAGTTGTGAAATTTTAAATCATGCACTCTGTGGGGGAAAAAAAAGGAGTGGGCCTTAAGCAAGGTCTTGTTTGTGAGGAGTGGCTGTTTTCATTGTGTTCAAGGCTCTTAGCACATGGCTGATGACAATAGATTCAGCTTCTAGATCACTGCTCCACCATCTTTGGAAGGTCACTTGACCCTAATGGACAAGAGGTCAAAAGGATTCAGTTGGTGTGTGTGCATGTGTGCGTGTACTTGTGTGTGTGTGTTCTTGTTCATGCATGTATGCATGTATACACAAGTGTTTGTGCATGCACCTGCCTGTATGTGTGTGTCCAGGTCAACTTCTGTTATCTTTCTCTACCTTTTTCCACTTTACTTTTTTGAGACAGGGTCTCTCACTGAACCCAGAGCTTGCATTTTGTCTATACTGGGTAAAGAACCATCACAGCTTTTATGTGGTGCAAGCACTTTACCTGCTGATGGAGCCATCTCTCTAGCCCTCATTTGCTCTTCATGGCTCTTGGTCTCGGGAACCTGATGGGATTTGAAGTCTCCAGGGAGATCATCATCCCTAGAAAACACTTCTTTGTAGGCATGGTTTTGTGGTGGTCTGGGAAAGACAATATTCATTGCTGCCAATGCTCCTGTCTTCATTTTCACTGTGTGAGAGGGCTAGGCACTCCGGGCGGCAGGAAGGGTGAAGATGGGGAACTCTGTGTGATGTGGGCATGGGAACAGTGGGGAGTAGTGGGCAGCTCTTTCACCACGGTGGGCACAAGAGGCAAGCACCTCAGGTCAGTGTTGGGGGAACAGTAAGGGTTTTGTTGGGGAGACTTAAGAGTAAACCAGCTGCTTTGAGAAACTCAGTCGCTTAGATTTTCTTGGCGGCCTGATGGACAGACAGAAACAGAACACAAGCAGACAGATCCACCCCATGTTTTATATCACTCCATGGGAAATGGCAAGGGCACTTGCTTGTTGCTATCTTTTCTATCCATCTATGAAGGCTACAGTTCTTTGGGCCCCACTAAACTCTGCAGACCACGTAGTGACCTTACTATCCAGAGACCCTCACCCGCTGCACTGGGGAGACATCAAACAGGGCTCTATTGTGTAACACATTCACAACGTTCATACATTTGCTCGGAGTGAACTCTTCAAAAAGTTTGGTAAATCCTGGGGGACTTGGCTATCAGCTTAAGGCTTCTGTTGTTATTGCTACATTTAAAAAAATGAATCTGAAGTATAAATTATCTTTTAATGAAGAGCAGCAACCTCCTTTTGTTGGGGATGATACTTGTCTATCACAAGATAAATAATCACTTTAATTATTATGGTGGCTTGGGAAACTACATTTTGCAAAGAATTTCATTCTAAATGTATGACAAGCTAAATTAGCATTTAGAAAGTCCTGAAAGGAATTCATTGTTGCATTACGTTTTTATCTTCTATCCTATCAGGCTAGCTTTCTTTAATTGAATGTTATTATTTTGGACCTCATAATATTTGCTCTGGGTAAAATAACAATAACTCGTTAGATCCACTGCCTCTGCATGAGATCAATAACAAAATTTCCCATTATTTATTTTCCCCAAAGACCTTTAGACAGGGCACTACCAGCGTGGTAAAAGGGAAAGGGGTTTTATAATGATTTACTTTAAGAAGATTTTTGCCTCTGATATATATCCAGCAAAACCCCTCTAGAATTGCACTGTAATATTTATAAAACAAAAATGTGGAGAAATGTTTCCGTCGTGGTCTGCATTTTGATTCTCTGAAACTTGAGAAATACAAAGCTTTGTGGTGTCTAGAGCAAAATTTGTCAACATGACAGTGTAGGAGGGACTATAAACATTAATATTTTAATGTAAATCCACAAATGCAGATGAATATGCTTGTCCTCCCTCCCCCTCCCCTCCCCTCCCCTCTCTCCAACGCTTTATCCTTCCTCCATAAACATACTTTTCTTTCTGTCTCTAAAATAGCCAGACATGGGTGACAATATACCTGCTTTGAGATTGCTACCCTAGGGGCTAGGGAGATGTAGGTAAGAGTGCTTGCTGTGCAAGTGTGAAGACCTCAGTTCAAATCCCCAGCATCCACATAAAGATGCAGGTATGGCTATGCACCCTCAGCCCTGACTCTAACTGGAAGCTGTTGGGGGAAAACAGGAAGCTCTCTGGGTTTGATGGCTGCCAGCCTAACTCCAGGTGCTGAGAGAAATCTTGCCTTAAGGGAATAAAACCAGGAGCAACAAAGCAGGACATTGTCATTCTCTGGTCTCAGCCTCCTCCCCCTATACCCCCTCCCCCATGCTCATATACCACTGACATATACCTACATACACACACACACACACACACACACACACGCAAGGTAAAGTAATGAAATTTCCATTCTATTTCAGTCTGAGCCCAGTGGAGGGAATAGAAAAGAAACAAAAAGACAGAAGCTTTGGGGACCCCACTTCAGGAGAATTGTAAATGCTGGGTTTTATAGCTAGTAAGTGCTAACATTCAGCATGGGTAAAAATTATAGATTTTTTTTTTTTTGTATCTCAGCCTTAAAACAAGTGGCCATTTGTTCTGTATGTCAATAGTTGCGATGCAAATGTGGAGAAAGAGATCAAAATATTCTGCCTCGGAAAAATCTGTAATGTCCCATAGATTTTTAGATGAAATGGACCAGATTAGAATAATGGCCAAGGACATTATTCCTTCATTGAGTAGATTACAACCAATTAAGTTGTAATTCTGAGCCCTTGTTAAATAAATATCTCTTATGATCAATCTCGGCAGAGGGAAGGGGATGTTAGGCTTTCCCATTAGTTCCTGCCACTCTAGGACTTCTCTGTGAACCTGAAAGGGTTCTGTCCACAGAGAGAGGTCCACACAGTCCACAGAGTGTGGGCTGTAGACTGTATGTGTCACATGTGTAAATACACATGCTATGATCTGAGTCACTTTTTAGCAGGGCACTTGGGAAGGCAGGCATGCCATGGCCTGAAGGCTGGAGGCAGATGGAGGAGTTTTCTGTGTACTTCTGACACTTACAAGATGGAGTAAGTCTTCTTGATCCCTCACGGGGTCACAGGGAGGTTACCTTGCTGGCGCCTTCCCCAGGGCCCCTCCAAGTGAGTGCTGAAAGACAAGCTTTCCTCTAGTCATGTGCAGCCTGGTTCCAGCAGCTGCTCCCAAAAGAGCTGGTGAGAAAGCCTGTCTGGCTTGTGTGTACTTTGTGTTGTATATAATTCAGGTGTTAAATTTATTGGAAGACTGAGCCTAATGTAAAACACAGCGTAAAAACAAGGCTCCAGGGGTCAGCTTTCTGGAACATTTGGAAAGAGCCGAAGGTTCTCAGGATATCTGCTTTGGGGGTGGGAGTGGGGAGGGGGTAGGGTGAGCCAGAACTAGTGTTGTGAGCTCTGAAGTGGAGAGGGAAAGATAGCTCTCTAATCAGCAGGTCTCTCAGATGTAGCCTGTGACTCTTCGGAGGTAGCACAGGTGGTGGTGTGATCCTGAAGGAGACCCTAGCCTTGTTCCTTGATGTTGTGAGAGCTTTAGGGCCATTCTGGGAGGTCCTGTAGCTGGGGCTTGTTTGGGAGTAAGTGATGAGAGTATGGGGCAGGTTTTTTCCAGATGTTGATTGGCAGGGAGTGTCTGCTGTCCTGCTACTTTGATAGAACAAACAGGATGAACCTGGATACTGCAAGAGGAGCAGAGAGTAAAGATGGAGAAAAGGGAAGAGGCTCTCTCTCTCTCTCTCTCTCTCTTTCTTTTCTACTTATTTTGCCATTGGTTTGTTGGTTTTATTAATCAGCTAGATTATTTACTGAATACCTTGTGCTAGACAGTCAACATGGCCAATTGCTTAAAAGCTCATGCTGGAACCAGACCAACTTGAGCTCTAGTCACAATTGGACCTATGACATCTGACCCCAGAAAAGTCATGTGGCCTCCCCGAGCCTGGATTTCCTTGTCTGTAAAGTCTGATAGAAAGATCCATAGACTTTATGGTCTAGCTGTGGAGTGGAATACTATACAGCTTTAAAATGTGTGATGCCCCGCTATGGGAAGATCTCTAGAATAGCTAAGCATTTCAAGGGGCAAGGAAACTTGTAATACAGAGGCATATGTACACACCAAAAAATTTATAGAGATGCCTAAGATACAAGGAAAAACATTTAATGACAAATGTGAAGTGAACCTGGTTCATGGTAGAGGCCGAATTGGGGGGGGGGGTTACTTTCCATTGTATCTTCTTACGTTTTAGTCATATGTTGCCTTTTATAAAGCTAACCTACTTTTATTAACCTCCTTGTGGGGGGATAAGCTCACTCTTAAATTCCTGTCCCAATGCCTGGATCTAAAGGCCGCTGAAGCTCTCTTTAGGGAGGTGGTTATTGTTGTAGTGTTGAAACATTGTTAGTTATCCTAGGTTAAGGGTATCCTGTTTAGGGAGAAGATAGAAAATAACAAGATGTACCCAGTGTGCTGGAGGGAAGAGGGCTGAAGGTGAGTGAGTGAGGAGTCAGGCAAGTTTGTTGTTTAGTTTTGAGGGAGGGTACAGCACAGCCCCCCCCCACCGCCCCCCAAGCACACTGGGAATTAGTTTTACCTTAAACTTTCATGAATGTGAACTTCCAATCCTCTCTCACAGGGGGCTCATCAGTTGCCTGCTTTTGAAAATTGCTTCATCTTCTTTGTCTCATATCACCTGTATCCTGGAAGGCTGTGACCTTTCTTCTCAATAATTTCATTCTGTCTCAGTCACCTGTATATTATATACAAGATGTTTCTCCCCTTGTACATGAGAGGGGCCAGGGTGAGAAAACTACTCAAAGAAAGTGCCTGTTCCCTGTTCTGTGGTTCCTGGCAAATGTTTTGACTCCAGGGACGTGAGGAAGTGGCTCCACTTGCACAGACTTGGTCCACTGGAAGGGAAAGGTGTCCCTTCCAGTTGTGAGCACGGACCGACCCCTGGCATGCACCTTAGGCCTCCGTGGTTTGAGTGGTCTGCACTAGGGGGCACCCACACTCACAGCCAAGTCACGGACTCCTGACAAAAACTTGGGACACTCCTCTGTGCCAGAGATAGGCTAATTCTTGGCCTGCTCCAGTTGTCTGAACAGTCTTGTAGACTGGGGTGTGTGGTTTCAAAGAAAGAAATGTGTTTCTGGGTTCTAAAGGCTTGAGACGGCCGAGGCCAAGATGCTGGAAGAACATATTTCCCTTGACTTTAGGTGGCTGCCATCTTGTGGGATGCTCATGTGATATCCTCTTGGTATAGGATGAAGGAATGGAGAGAAAAAACTGTCTGCTTTAGTTACAGGGGTGTTGCTAATCACATGATAGAGGGCCCTCCTTCATGACCTTATCCAAACCTAGCTACCCCCAAAGGCTTAGCCTCTGAATGCCATCACATTGGAAACCATGGCTTCTGTGAGTGACTTTATTGGGGAAACACTACAGTCGAGTTCCTAGCAGGTTGGAGAGATGGTTGTCACATTGGGGGTAAGGACAGTTGGTGAGGCCGGTACTGCTGTACATACCTTCTCCTGATGGTAGGAGGTGTTGTTGGTGTGGTTTGAGTTCAGGGGTGCAGGATTTCAACTATGTACTCAGGTTGTCGATCAAATATTGCCAAGATCATTTGACTCACTGTTACAGAAAGAGTGAACACTCTTGAGATTTATTTCTTCTGTAGAAAAACTGACAGGTTAGGAAAAGTTATTTAACAGCATAGAGATCCTCAGGCTGTTTGGAGGCAAGTTGCAGTGACCATTATAATAACATATATTTCCTCTTTGATTTGGCTGACCAGCCATGGTGTATCATTCTGTTATTGCTGCTTGCTGTGATCTGATGTCAAAGTATTGAATTTCCTGTCTCTCCCTCCAGTTTGTGGTGTAGGCTCTTGCTCTACCCCTGGGATCAAGGCAGAGGGCACTAGGAATACAATTTTGTATGTGTGTGTGTATATATATAATGGTTAGAATGAGAGTGTACCCCATGGCTCAGATATTTGAGCATCTAGTCACTAGTTGGTGACATGTTTGGGAAGGTTTAGGATTGTGGCTTTGCTGGAGGAAGTGTGACACCAGGACAGGCTTGGGGTGTTTCCATACTGGTCTCACCCCATGTCTAGTGTGTTCTTGCTGCTTTTGGATTTGAAGATGTCATGTCTGTTGTGTGGCACCGTGCTTCCCTTCTGTGGAGCCATGAGCCCAATTAAGCTCTTTCTTTTCTAAGTTGTCCTGGTCATGGTGGTTTATCACAACAGAAAAGTAATTAATAGTGTGTGTAATATAATTTATATTACGATTTTTACAGTAGCAGGGTTATGAAGAGGCTGCATGCATTGCCTGGAACTGACAAGCATCCTGAGGATGTGATGGGATTAGCAGGTATTACATGACAAACTTTTCCTGGGGACACACAACACACATCTACCCACCCTAGATAGGGATCCCACAACAGACAAAAGTGTGAAAACAATCAATGTCCAACTTGGTGAACCATTAATTTCATTGGAGATACAGGAACAGAAATGACTCACAGACAGATGCATCACCAAGGACCATTCCAGCATGGGTGACAGCTCAGAAATCTGGGAACCTGGAGCACACTGCACAGCCTGCAGGCAGCTCAGTTGGTCGAGAGCAGCCTTTCCCCAGAGTCAGGTGTTCAGCCTTTCCAGCAGGCAATTGTTCTAAACCTCATCCAGGAAGGTCAGTTAGTTTCCGCTTCTTCCACATAGCAGGTCTAGTCTCAAGAGTCTGCAGCTTTCTTTGCTTACTCTGGCAGGGGAGGGCCAACTGAATCTAGTCAGTTTCAGGGACTTCCTGAAGCTATTTTGAGTTGTTTATAAGGAGTTTCCTGAAGGATGGATATTTCTTTCTCTTTCTCTTTTTCTTTCTCTTTCTCTTTCTCTTTCTTTTTTTTTTAAATTCATTCTTTTTTTTTGATTTTTAATATTTTTATTACATATTTTCCTCAATTACATTTCCAATGCTATCCCAAAAGTCCCCCATAGCGCCCCCCACTTCCCTACCCACCCATTCCCATTCTTTTGGCCCTGGCATTCCCCTATATTGGGGCATATAAAGTTTGCAAGTCCAATGGGCCTCTCCATTGATGGCCGACTAGGCCATCTTTCGATACATATGCAGCTCCAGACAAGAGCTCCGGGGTACTGGTTAGTACATCATGTTGTTCCAACAATAGGGTTGCAGATCCCTTTAGCTCCTTGGGTACTTTCTCTAGCTTCTCCATTGGGAGCCCTGTGATACATCCAATAGCTGACTGTGAACATCCACTCCTGTGTTTGCTAGGCCCCGGCATCGTCTCACAAGAGACAGCTATATTTGGGTCCTTTCAGCAAAATCTTGCTAGTGTATGCAATGGTGTCAGCGTTTAGAAGCTGCTTATGGGATGGATCCCTGGATACGGCAGTCTCTAAATGGTCCATCCTTTCATCACAGCTATGAACTTTGTCTCTGTAACTCCTTCCCTGGGTGTTTTGTTCCCAATTCTAAGAAGGTGCACAGTGTCCACACTTTGGTCTTCATTCTTCTTGAGTTTCATGCGTTTATCAAATTGTATCTTATATCTTGGGTATCCTAAGTTTTGGGCTAATATCCACTTATCAGTGAATACATATTGTGTGAGTTCTTTTGTGATTGTGTTATTTCACTCAAGATGATGCCCTCCAGGTCCATCCATTTGGCTATGAATTTCATAAATTCATTCTTTTTAATAGCT
Organism: Mus caroli; assembly: GCF_978045245.1. NCBI lineage: Eukaryota > Metazoa > Chordata > Mammalia > Rodentia > Muridae > Mus > Mus caroli. The sequence goes on from NW_028227275.1 coordinate 2,842,617, forward strand.
GAGTAGTACTCCATTGTGTAAATGTACCATAATTTCTGTATCCATTCCTCTGTTGAGGGACATCTGGGTTCTTTCCAGCTTCTGGCTATTATAAATAGGGCTGCTATGAACATAGTGGAGCATGTGTCCTTTTTACCGGTTGGGACATCTTCTGGATATATGCCCAAGAGAGGTATTGCTGGATCCTCCGGTAGTACTATGTCCAATTTTCTGAGGAACCGCCAGACTGATTTCCAGAGTGGTTGTACAAGCTTGCAATCCCACCAACAATGGAGGAGTGTTCCTCTTTCTCCACATCCTCGCCAGCATCTGCTGTCACCTGAATTTTTGATCTTAGCCATTCTGACTGGTGTGAGGTGGAATCTCAGGGTTGTTTTGATTTGCATTTCCCTGATGATTAAGGATGTTGAACATTTTTTCAGGTGTTTCTCTGCCATTCAGTATTCCTCAGGTGAGAATTCTTTGTTCAGTTCTGAGCCCCATTTTTAATGGGGTTATTTGACTTTCTGGAGTCCACCTTCTTGAGTTCTTTATATATATTGGATATTAGTCCCTTATCTGATTTAGGATAGGTGAAGATCCTTTCCCAATCTGTTGGTGGTTTTTTTTTTTTGTCTTATTGATGGTGTCTTTAGCCTTGCAGAAGCTTTGTAGTTTCATGAGGTCCCACTTGTCAATTCTCGATCTTACAGCACAAGCCATTACTGTTCTATTCAGGAATTTTTCCCCTGTGCCCATATCTTCAAGGCTTTTCCCCACTTTCTCCTCTATAAGTTTCAGTGTCTCTGGTTTTATGTGAAGTTCCTTGATCCACTTAGACTTGATCTTAGTACAAGGAGATAGGAATGGATCGATTCACATTCTTCTACATGTTAACAACCAGTTGTGCCAGCACCATTTGTTGAAAATGCTGTCTTTCTTCCACTGGATGTTTTTAGCTCCCTTGTTGAAGATCAAGTGACCATAGGTGTGTGGGTTCATTTCTGGGTCTTCAATTCTATTCCATTGGTCTATTTGTCTGTCACTATACCAGTACCATGCAGTTTTTATCACAATTGCTCTGTAGTAGAGCTTTAGGTCCGGCATGGTGATTCCACCAGAGGTTCTTTTATCCTTGAGAAGAGTTTTTGCTATCCTAGGTTTTTTGTTATTCCAGATGAATTTGCAGATTGCACTTTCTAATTCGTTGAAGAATTGATTTGGAATTTTGATGGGGATTGCATTGAATCTGTAGATTGCTTTTGGCAAGATAGCCATTTTTACAATGTTGATCCTGCCAATCCATGAGCATGGGAGATCTTTCCATCTTCTGAGATCTTCTATAATTTCTTTCTTCAGAGACTTGAAGTTTTTATTATACAGATCTTTCACTTCCTTAGTTAGAGTCACGCCAAGATATTTTATATTATTTGTGACTATTGAGAAGGGTGTTGTTTCCCTAATTTCTTTCTCAGCCTGTTTATTCTTTGTGTAGAGAAAGGCCATTGATTTGTTTGAGTTAATTTTATATCCAGCTACTTCACCGAAGCTGTTTATCAGGCTTAGGAGTTCTCTGGTGGAATTTTTAGGGTCACTTATATATACTATCATATCATCTGCAAAAAGTGATATTTTGACTTCATCTTTTCCAATTTGTATCCCTTTGATCTCCTTTTGTTGTCGAATTGCTCTGGCTAGGACTTCAAGTACAATGTTGAATAGGTATGGAGAAAGTGGACAGCCTTGTCTAGTCCCTGATTTTAGAGGGATTGCTTCAAGCTTCTGACCATTTACTTTGATGTTGGCTACTGGTTTGCTGTAGATTGCTTTTATCATGTTTAGGTATGGGCCTTGAATTCCTGATCTTTCCAAGACTTTTATCATGAATGGGTGTTGGATCTTGTCAAATGCTTTTTCCGCATCTAACGCGATGACCATGTGGTTTTTGTCTTTGAGTTTGTTTATATACTGGATTACGTTGATGGATTTCCGTATATTGAACCATCCCTGCATCCCTGGGATGAAACCTACTTGGTCAGGATGGATGATTGTTTTGATGTGTTCTTGGATTCGGTTAGCAAGAACTTTATTGAGGATTTTTGCATCAATATTCATAAGGGATATTGGTCTGAAGTTTTCTATCTTTGTTGGGTCTTTTTGTGGTTTAGGTATCAGAGTAATTGTGGCTTCATAGAATGAGTTGGGTAGAGTACCTTCTGTTTCTATTTTGTGGAATAGTTTGTGAAGAACTGGGATTAGATCTTCTTTGAAGGTCTGATAGAACTCTGCACTAAACCCATCTGGTCCTGGGCTTTTTTTAGTTGGGAGACTATTAATGACTGCTTCTATTTCTTTGGGGGATATAGGGCTGTTTAGATCATTAACCTGATCTTGATTCAACTTTGGTACCTGGTATCTGTCTAGGAACTTCTCCATTTCATCCAGGTTCTCCAGTTTTGTTGAGTATAGCCTTTGGTAGAAGGAGCTGATGGTGTTTTGGATGTCTTCAGGATCTGTTGTTATGTCTCCTTTTTCATTTCTGATTTTGTTAATTAGGATGCTTTCCCTGTGCCCTCTAGTGAGTCTGGCTAAGGGTTTATCTATCTTGTTGATTTTCTCAAAGAACCAGCTCCTTGATTGGTTGATTCTTTGAATAGTTTTTCTTGTTTCCACTTGGTTGATTTCGCCCCTGAGTTTGATTATTTCCTGCCGTCTACTCCTCTTGGGTGAATTTGCTTCCTTTTGTTCTAGTGCTTTTAGGTGTGTTGTCAAGCTGCTAATGTGTGCTCTCTCTAGTTTCCTTTTGGAGGCACTCAGAGCTATGAGTTTTCCTCTTAGAAATGCTTTCATTGCGTCCCATAAGTTTGGGTATGTTGTGGCTTCATTTTCATTGAACTCTAAAAAGTCCTTAATTTCTTTCTTTATTCCTTCCTTGACCACGGTATCATTGAGAAGAGTGTTGTTCAGTTTCCACGTGAAGGTTGGCTTTCTATTATTTATTTTGTTATTGAAGATCAGCCTTAGTCCATGGTGATCTGATAGGATGCATGGGACAATTTCAATATTTTTTTATCTGTTGAGGCCTGTTTTGTGACCAATTATGTGGTCAATTTTGGAGAAGGTACCATGAGGTGCTGAGAAGAAGGTATATCCTTTTGTTTTAGGATAGAATGTTCTGTAGATATCTGCCAGATCCATTTGATTCATAATTTCTCTTAGTTTCTCTGTGTCCCTGTTTAGTTTCTGTTTCCATGATCTGTCCATTGGTGAAAGTGGTGTGTTGAAGTCTCCCACTATTATTGTATGAGGTGCAATGTGTGCTTTGAGCTTTACTAAAGTTTCTTTAATGAATGTGGCTGCCTTTGTATTTGGAGCATAGATATTCAGGATTGATAGTTCCTCTTGGAGGATTTTACCTTTGATGAGTATGAAGTGTCCCTCCCTGTCTTTTTTAATGACTTTGGGTTGGAAGTCAATCTTATCAGATATTAGAATGGCTACTCCAGCTTGTTTCTTCATGCCATTTGCTTGGAAAATTGTTTTCCAGCCTTTCATTCTGAGGTAGTGTCTATCCTTTTCTCTGAGATGAGTTTCCTGTAAGCAGCAAAATGTTGGGTCTTGTTTGTGTAGCCAGTTTGTTAGTCTATGTCTTTTTATCGGGGAGTTGAGTCCATTGATATTAAGAGATATTAAGGAAAAGTAATTGTTGTTTCCTGTTATTTTTGTTGTTAAAGTTGGCATTTTGTTCTTGTGGCTGTCTTCTTTTAGGTTTGTTGAGGGATTACCTTCTTGTTGTTTCTAGGGCGTGGTTCCTGTCCTTGTATTGGTTTTTTTCTGTTATTATCCTTTGAAGGGCTGGATTCGTGGAGAGATAATGTGTGAATTTGGTTTTGTCGTGGAATACTTTGGTTTCTCCATCTATGTTAATTGAGAGTTTGGCTGGGTATAGTAGCCTGGGCTGGAATTTGTGTTCTTTTAGTGTCTGTATAACATCCGTCCAGGATCTTCTGGCTTTCATAGTCTCTGGTGAAAAATCTGGTGTAATTCTGATAGGCTTGCCTTTATATGTTACTTGGCCTTTTTCTCTTACTGCTTTTAGTATTCTATCTTTATTTAGAGCATTTGTTGTTCTGATTATTATGTGTCGGGTGGTATTTCTTTTCTGGTCCAGTCTATTTGGAGTTCTGTAGGCTTCTTGTATGTTCATGGGCATCTCTTTCTTTAGATTTGGGAAGTTTTCTTCTATAATTTTGTTGAAGATGTTTGCTGGTCCTTTGAGTTGAAAATCTTCATTCTCATCCACTCCTATTATCCGTAGGTTTGGTCTTCTCATTGTGTCCTGTATTTCTTGGATGTTTTGAGTTAGGATCTTTTTGCATTTTACATTTTCCTTGATTGTTGTGCCGATGTTCTCTATGGAATCTTCTGCACCTGAGATTCTCTCTTCCATCTCTTGTATTCTGTTGCTGATGCTCGTATCTATGGTTCCAGATTTCTTTCCTAGGGTTTCTATCTCCAGTGTTGCCTCATTTTGGGTTTTCTTTATTGTGTCTACTTCCCTTTTTAGGTCTAGTATGGTTTTGTTCATTTCCATCATCTGTTTGAATGTGTTTTCCTGTTTTTCTGTAAGGACTTCTACCTGTTTGATTATGTTATCCTGTTTTTCTTTAAGGATTTGTAACTCTTTAGCAGTGTTCTCCTGCAATTCTTTAAGGGATTTTTGTGCTTCCTCTTTAGTGTCTTCTGCCTGTTTAGCAGTGTTCTCCTGTATTTCTTTAAGTGTGTTATTAAAGTCCTTCTTGAAGTCCTCTACCATCATCAGGAGATATGCTTTTAGATCCGTGTCTAGCTTTTCCGGTGTGTTGGGGTGCCCTGGACTGGGCGAAGTGGGGGTGCTGGGTTCTGATGATGGTGAGTGGTCTTGGTTTCTGTTAGTAAGATTATTACGTTTACCTTTCGCCATCTGGTAATCTCTGGGGTTAGTTGTTATCGTTGTCACTGTTTAAAGATTGGAGCAGAAGCTGTGTTCCACTCACCAGCAGTCCCAAAATCCTGCGGCGGGGGTCGTGGGTAGCTGGCGGTTGTCAGGTAACCCTGCGCTCCAGCTACCCCGGCGCTGATCCGGCCGGATGAGGCCTGTGGCCCTACTCAGGCCGGTTTCTGCTTCCCTAACTAATGCAGTCTCAGGTCCCGTGCAATTGGATTGGAGCAGAAGCTGTGCTCCACTCACCAGAAGTCTTAAGATCCTGTGGCGGATGTTGTGGGTAGCTGGCGAGTGTCAGCGGACCCTGCGCCCCAGCTGCCCTGGTGCTTTTCTGACCGGAAGAGGCTTGTGGCTCTATGTAGGCCGGATTTCTCTCTCCCCAACCAGAGCAGTCTCAGGTCCCGCGTGATTGGACTGGAGCAGAAGCTGTGTTCCACTCACCAGCAGTCCCAAAATCCTGCGGCGGGGGTCGTGGGTAGCTGGCGGGTGTCAGGCAACCCTGCGCTCCACTCTCTTTCTTTCTCTTTCTCTTTCTCTTTCTCTTTCTCTTTCTCTTTCTCTTTCTCTTTCTCTTTCTCTTTCTCTTTCTCTTTCTCTTTCTCTTTCTCTTTCTCTTTCTCTTTCTTTCTCTTTTCCTTCCTTCCTTTCTTCCTTCCTTCCTTCCTTCCTTCCTTCCTTCCTCCCTCCCCTCCCCCTCCCTCCCCCCTCTTTTCTCTTTCCTTCTAAACTGAGTTAAATAAATGGGCCTCTTTTTACTGAGGGTCTTCTCCAAGCACCATTGATTTATATACAGAGACCTCCTGTTCCAGGTAAGACACACTTGTTATACTTTAGGATAGCAGGTTCTGGTGCCCACTTGGAGTCCATCTCTTCATGTTAGTGGGCCTCTGAGAAGCTGTCTAGATAAGCTTAGGTTTCATCTGAACCAACAAGACCAGGATGGGTTCCCACAGATGAAATCTCTTTCGTGAAGGAAACACAGCGGCAAGCTGGCTGTCAACACTTCCCTGGAGAAGTGAGGAGAAGAACTCCAGCTGGATCGATCATCTGCATTCCAGCTTAGCACAGGTGTCTGTGTCCATCATCGTGGGGAAAGGAGTCTGCCTTCTTCCCAGAAGGGGTAACAAAAGATACTCTTCCATCCAAGAGCCAGGGAAAGAGACAAAGAAGCCACATACCCAGCCACATCGTTAGGGGACTGTTGTTTTTTGGCTTCCACGGGAAGGGATGCCAGTTTTGGTGAATGTCTGATTCTTCCTCAAAGCCACACTTGTATGCGGTGGTCTAAGGAGAAGACCCTCCACCTCTGTTCTTTTTTGTAATATTGGTACTTAATACATAATTTATGTTGGGGAAAATTGAGAAACCAAAACCAAGTGTGTGTATTAAAAGAAACAAGGCAGTGGGTTGAGACTGCTCTGGTTTGAGAGAGGAAGCTGACTGGGCAGAACAGATGCCCCTGGAAGAGGGTGGTGTTGGCAGATAGAAAGCAAGCAGTGAGTGACAGCTGTGGATGAGGTGGTAACAGGTAGTAAAGGGGATGGAGGCTTTGCCTCTGGAGAGCTCCTAGTCTAAAGCTGTGTGTATCCTAGGACAGAACAGTGATCTGGGAGCACTTAGAGCAAGAGCCCCAGTGTCTGGGTGGGACCTGGCCTGGTTGGTACAGTGTTTGCCTGTAGTGTCCGCATGAAGGAAGTATATTTATTAACTGTTCTGCTCTAAGTTATTCTGAGCTAGTTTTGGGGAAACCTTAGGCAGGGAATTTTTCCATTTTAAGGGGCTGCCACTCCTCCATGCTGGGTAGGGAACATGGCTACATCAGTAGAGTGTGTGCCACACTTACTGAGGTGTGAGGACTTGAGTTCAGATCCTTGGCATTACTATAGAAGATGGACACAACAGCCTGTGTCTATAATCCTAACCCTGGGACAGGGGCTGCAGGCATGGGGAGCGGGGGTGATCCTTGATGTCACCCGTCAGCCAGCTCAGCTGAATCCTGGGCTACAAGTTCAGTGAGAGACTTCTAACAACTGAGGAAAACACCTAATGATGATGTCTGCCTCACCCATGCATGTCTCCTCATGAGTGCCTAAGAAATAGGTATGTATACACACACACACACACACTGTGTTTTATAATAGGAAAGATCTGATCTGAAGGTGGCTAGAGTCTTGATTCAGACATTAACTTAGAATAACTTAGTCTTGATGGACAGTGGTGGTGCCACATGCCTTAACTCTCAACACTTGGGAGGCAGAGGCAGGCAGATCTCTTGGAGTTCGAGGCCAGCCTGGTCTATAGAACAAGTTCTAGGACAGCCAGGGCTACACAGAGAAACCCTGTCTCAAAAAAATCAAACCAGCCAACCAAACAAAAGTTATTTTTGGCCTGAACTAACAAAGTTTACTTAATTAAAGGTCAAAGATGCCAGTTGGATCCCTTGAAGGGGCTTCCAACAGTGATGGCATGGGGTTTGTGGGAGCTGGGGCCAACGCTGAGGTGGGACCCTGGGAAGATCTGAGGCTTTGAAGCCCTGGCCTCACAGAGCCCTCCTGATCCCTTTTAACACCTTTGAGGAAGGTTAATGATTAAAATATGTTCCACTTCAGGAAATTTCAGAACAAATTGTCCAAGTAATATGCAGTTCTCCCTTTCTTCCTACCTATGCTGAACGTGCTGTTTAATTACCCTGTAATAGGTTATTGTTGCGGAGAATATATAAATATAAATATATATATATATATATATATATATATATATAAACAAAAATAGACAAGTCCTTTATCATCATTAAACACTGGATTGTTTTGGTGTTTTTTCCTTAGTTTTTCTTTTTTCTTTTTTTTTTTTAAATTTAGAATCACTTAAGTATCTCCGAAGGTTTGAAAAAACTGTCAGAGAACTTAGTTTTATTTGGGCTTTGCAAACTTCAACACAATGCCTTGATATTTACAATAAATGGATTCATCCAAATGGGGTGGGTTTAAGGCAGCAAAGTTCTCATCTCCCTAAATCACCCAGTGGCCATTTAAGACAAGTTCTTGGAGGTCTGCCAGCTCCTCACTCCACAGGCACCCTCTGGAGGAGGTAGGGGGGTGGAGTCACCGGCACGTTTTGCTCACATTATTTCTGAACATTGTGGAGTATGTTTAATTTTTAACTTGTTTATTTTAGTACAATCTGGAGTCTAGCCACTCTGGTTGGGACTGTTTGATCTCAAGGGGGGGGGGGTCTTCCTCTTTACCGGAAACTCTCACAAGTAGCAACGGTCAAGATCTTTGCTAGAAAGAAGAGAGCATCAGTCTGGAAGGAGGTCAGCCTCTCCTCTCCTCTCCTCTCCTCTCCTCTCCTCTCCTCTCCTCTCCTCTCCTCTCCTCTCCTCCCCTCCCCTCCCCTCCCCTCCCCTCCCCTCCCCTCCCGTCCCCTCCCCTCCCCTCCCCTCCCCTCCCCTCCCCTCCCCTCCTTTCTCTCCTTCCCTCCTTCCCTCTTCTTTGACCCCTCCACTTGAGGCTGCCAGTGTGATCCCAGTGATAACATCTCTCTTCTACTGTGGTCAAGCTCATTTTTTGTGAGGAAAACTTGGTACTCAGCCCTGTTGGCAGAGGAAGTGTAGTTGATTCACAGCCCGGTAGAATTAGTTTTCAGTAAGCTTGTGTGCAGAGGTCTTGATTTAGATGTAGAACTTTTAAGTAATGGCTGTCACAGGGCATTAGCTTTTATACTGTAGTTAGAATTTAAATCTATGGGTACATTACGGCAGATTCTTTTTCTTCACTAAGCAGGTGAGTTGGGAAAGGGCTGGCTGATGTTTTCAGGTAAGAGGAAAGAGAAAGGAAGGGGTCTAGAGCATGGGAAAGGAGAAAGAGGATGCTCATCAGAAGCTGGAGAGGAAAAGCACCATTGAATCGTCGTGGTTGTGAGAGCTCCACCCTGCATTTACCTAACACTTACATTAATAAGATGCTTTCTCTCAAATCAATTATACAATCTGAATCCACAGTGAGTCCAAGTCATTGGCGGAAGACGTATCTCCATGCCTTAGATGACGTGACGCTGTAGTGAATTTATGACTGAGAGGTAAGATGTTGTAACAAGGCTGTGGCTTGGCTCACAACATTTTACCATTTACCATCTAAGGTGTGAAGATGCAGAGGCTCACTGAGTTTGACTTAATTCATGTCACAAAACAAGTGAGAATTCTGGGACTTGAAATGTAGGCTGACAGTTAGACCTTGCTGGCTCTTCAGCAGAATCAGGAGGACACAGGCTGGGCTTGGTGGGTACCTTCCCAAGGGTCTACCTGCCCTTGTCTGGGCTCATTCTTGATTTAAAAATCAGATTTCAGGTGAACTGTTAATGTTTTACTTCAGCTCTCATTCAACAAATTTTAAATGTATATATGAGTGCTTTTTTTTTTTTTTTGGTTATCATTTTTAAAAGAAGAATCCAACCAGTCCAGAACATGGCCGTGAAGTCTCTCTTAATTTGTAGTCTGCTGTGGTCCTGCCCGTTGCCAGCTTCCTGTCTATTTTTCTGGGCTCCAGACACACAGCGATGCTCTATCCAGCCAGGGACAGTCTGTATTTTTTTTCCTCCTTTACCGTGTGTCTATCCTGTTTCACTTACTGTACCAGCCGCTGCAGCTACCACTCATTTCTGTGACTCTCTGCTTGCGATGGCTTTGATAAAATACTCATCTCTTATATTAAAACATCTCTGTGTGTGTGTGTAAGAAGATGAGATAGAGAGGGGCAGGGTAACTTGGGGAGGTGAGGGACAGAAAGAGAGATACAGAGAGACAGACAGATGGACAGACAGACACAGAACCTATGTACCTGATAGAAATGACTTAGGAGAGATTCATTTGGGCTCACAGTTGCAGAGAGACCTCAGGGCAATATGGCAGGGAAGGGCAGGCAGCATGCATGGGTAGCCCAGTGTGTCCTACAGACTCCTGTCAGTAAACCAGGAAGCAGAGAGCTGAGGAACGACTGCTCAGAGCATGAGCTTGTGGAGGGTTCCTGGCCCCCTCCCTCTCCCTGTCCATATTCCTCCCTCCTGCTTTCTCCCCTCAGGTGTGCATGTGTGCTTACATCTGCAGACGTCTAGATTCTTGAGTTGAGAACGAAGGCTCTGGTCTGTTTATATGAACGGCCCCTGTCTAATGGTCACTCACCAAATACTTCTAGGCTAGAAACGAGCTTGTTTATACCAAAAGCTTTCCACTGCCCTGCGAGAGGAGCTCGAGTTCAGTGGGGAAGGACACACAGCGTCCATCACACACACGGCTGTCTTGATTGCAACCCCTCCAGCAGCTGCTGAGGAGTGGTTGGCTCCGTGTTACCGGCCATCCCACTGAGCGGAGTGAGGAGAACTTGGGTTTTAGCACAAGGGAGACCTGCTTGTGCTTCTGCTGTGACCTTGCACAGGTCTCAGTTTCTCTAGCTCTGAAGTGGGAGTGCTCTGTTTGTCTGTCAGCATTGCTGTGAAACAGATCAGGAAGTCCGTGTGAGGTGCTGGGGATGGGGTGGGGCACACATCAGAGGTCCTTTGGGTCAGGAGCTCTATTTTAGACAGGTAAGTCCTCAGCCTTTTCTTGTGCTGTTCCACGATGCCTTTGGGTTGATGAGATGAAGCCCTGACTCCAGATCGTTCAGATGGCTGTGTGATTACTCTTTTATATGAAGAACTTGGCCCCGTATAGAGAGGCATAAAAAGTTCCTTCAGATTCTAGAGTAAAAGTCACAGCGACAGACTAGCTCAGGGAAGAGCCCAGAGGGACCCTGGTAAGGCTTTGGGTGGGGATTTCCAGCACTGGAAAGTCTTCCCTAGAGAATGGTTATTTGTGTCAGATAAGGTAGACTGTTTTTTTTTTTTTTCTCTTAAATGAAAGGTCATCTTTTAAAACAAGATTTACTTATTCTTACTGTACATATATTTATTGTATATCTCTCCAGTGGACTGGAACGATGGCTCAGTGGCTAAGAGTACTGGCTGCTCTTGCAGAAGCCCTGGGCTTGGTTCCCAGCACCCACCTGACAGCTCACGGTCATTATAAGTCTTGTTCCAAGGGATCAAGCCTCTTTCTGGACTCTGGGTACCAGACACACATGTGGTACACAAACATGTAGGCAGACAAGACACTCACACCTATACAATATAATACAAAATGAAAGGATGGATGCTTACCCATTCCTCCAAACATCCCGCCTTAATGAATAATGTATTTGTATAATATATTTGCTTAAAATGTATATATGTTAGTCAACTTTGTTGCTATGACAGTTGCTACAAAGAACAATTTAATGGAAGATTTCTTTTGGCTCAAGGTTTCAGAGGGCCAGAATGGCCCATTGCCTTGGGTCTGAGATACGGCAGAGCCTTAGGTTGGCAGGAACGTGGGAAAACTGTCCACCTCATGTCAGCCAAGAATGGAAGAAGGGTGAGCCTGCAGCGGTAGGTGACCTCCTCCCTCTTAGTCTTTGTGGCAGTTACTTTTCTGTTGCTGTGATAACATACCACAACAACTTACAGAGGAGAAAGTTTATTTGGGCTTATGGTTTCAGATGGTTAAGAGTCCACGATGGCTGAATGAAGACATGGTCACAGGAAGTGAGGGTTTCATGCCTTGAGCCACAGACATGAAGCAAAGAGAGTGAATTAAAAAACAGCGGTGTCCTGTGATATATGTCCTCCAACAAGGCCGCATCTCTCAAGCCTCTCCAGACCCTGTCACTAACGGAGGATCATGTATTCAAATGCTTGAGACTGCGATGGGATCTCTTCTATACCATGGCAGGCTTGTTTCACCCAGGATCCCAGCAAATCGGATGATCCCACTCCCATTTGAGGTGAATCTTTCCCCGAGTTGCAGCCCCAGCTGGCATAGGTCTCCGCAGTGCCATCAGCAGCACAGCCAGAAGTGTGCTTTACACGTCTGAGTGTTTCTTGATCTAATTAAGCCGAGAGTGGAGATTACCCATCGCAGCATCAGAACTAAGCAGATGGTCCACTGAAAAGGAGCCTTTGTTTCTACCCAGGAGGAAAGCCACCCGAATAACTTCATGTCTCTCTCTAGTATTTATTCTCCAATCTGGTTTTTTACTGAGTGACCCCTGCCCTGGTCACTTGCACAGGTCCTTGCCTGATCACCCCACTATTTTGTTGCACATAAGTATTTTATGAGTCTCCTATTACTGCTGTAACACCTTACCTCAACTTTAATGGCTTAGCCAGTACAAACTGATCAGCACCCAGGTCTGTAGGCTAGAAGTCCACTAAGCATCTCAGTGAGGTGTCAGCCAGAGGACCCAAGGGGAATCTTGTTCCCTTGTTTCAAATGTACCCATGATAGTCAGATGACATGCCAAGTGCCCCAAGGAGCAGAGCACAAGAACTTTTAGAAGCCACAAGCACCCTTTTTGGGTTTGTTTGTTTGTTTTGTTGCCAACTTCAAGATCAGAAATGGCATTTCCCCAAACCTTTCTTTTACTATCACAACTGTCTAGGGAAGTCTTGACTGTTGTGGATTCACCTACTGGACTAAATACCCAACAACAGTAATTTGGGGAAAGAAGAATTTATTTTGACTCCCAGTGTAAGGGCACAGACCATCATGGTATGGTGAAGGTTACACAGCTGGTCACAGTGTGTCCATAGTCAGGAAGCAGTGAGGTGAAAGCTGTACCTCAGCTAGCTTTCTTTTCCCTGTGTAGCCCAGGGGATGAACAGTACCCCTATTCTTAGGGTAGGCCTTCCCACTTCAGTGAACGTAATCTAGAGCTCCCTTATAGGCGATGCCCAGAGGCTTGTCTCTTTGTTGTTCTCCATCCGGTCAAGCTGGAGAATCCAGGATGCCTTGCCTGTTTCAGTCTCCTCAGTTTAACACACTCATACCATCTTGGCCATGTGAGACCAATCTTGTGCATGCAAACACAAAGGTTCCAGGGGAGACAGGGAGGGAAGTGGAGGTGGGTGGGAGAATGGGAATGAGACTAAGGAAGGACTGAGCCCAGCCTCACATCGGTGGGCACACGCTCTACCACTGATCTACACATGCACCTTTGGACACCATTACTCTCTTTACCATAACCAGAAACAGAAAGGGTTGTGCCCCTTCCTGTCCTTTGGAGCTGTCTGTTCGGGCTGGCTTCCTAGGAGTCCCAACCTGGGAGATGCTAAGACACCTTTAAATCTCTTTATCAGAGGACTCCAGACTTCGGTGTCCAGCAGGGATATTCTCAGTGTATTAAACTGTACCACCCAGGGCATTCTAAGGCAGCCAATTGCTTGCCGCCACCATGCCTGGTAGATAATGGGAGTGGTGGGAGGAGAGTGGAAAATGAAGGCTTTGATTATCGGGCCTGAAAAGGTCCATCTAGAAATAGCCACGTTACAGCCAGTTCTTTCAAACTCCAAGGTACATTTTGTAACAACGTCTGTAATTTGAAGACATTTCAAGCCACAAACTGGCTCCAGAAATGGGCTTTGTTCTTTATAGCATGCTCTGCCCACCACCCAGGCCCCCTTAAAACAACTCAGCAGGCTCAAAGGAACATTCTAAGAAGAGGAGACTGGAGCTGTACCCATCCATGTCTGCACCCAGCGTGAGCATGGCAGATGGCCCATCCAGGGTCTGGGAACAGGTGTAATGCTTATGTGCTCTTAGCATGTAGAGGAAGTGGCCTAATGGAACAGGAGATGGGATTAAGTCTGTATTTTCCACCTGGACCCATCGTGTGTCCAGAAGACATTAAGATCCCTGGGATATCTGCTCTCTTTCTCCAGTGCACTGAGTACAGACAATTAAGAATTGGTTGTCCGGGAATTCTGAATACAAGTCCATTCCGCACATATGAGAGTCTTTCGTGAAGTGATAGGTAGGATTCTGGGTCTTGTGCCTTTAAAAAACATGGCCCCAACCTTCTACTCCCGTGGGACACAGCAGGTGGCAGAACCTTATGCTTATTAATGGCTTGGCTGTCAATCAGGGCTATGCCACTTGGCCCTGTGCCTTTGTTCCTCCATTCCTCCTTCCTTAACTCCAAAGCGCCAGAGTGACAGTATCACTTGACACAGGCCTTTGGGCACTGACTAAATAAAGGAGAAACCAGGAACTGAGGATGTAACTTCTTTGATAGTTCTTGTCCAGTATGCACACTTTGGACTCCAAGTTTAGACTCTAACACTGGATAAATCAAGTGTAGTGGCTCATGCCTGTGAGCTCAGTATCCCTGGAAGTGGAGTGTTGTTTATCACTCCAGGGGGAGATGAAGAAAATATAGGGAACATACTTCAGATAGGGAACTAATTAACAGACCATAGCCATAACCACCAAAGTCCAGGTTGGCAGACAGTGAGATATTTCAGGGTTAATTACAGAAATATAGATGACTTAGAGGTAGCTGTATTGCCCAAAGCTCACCCTAGCATTGTTGAAAAGCTGGAAGGAATCCTGGATTTCTCTTACCACTTGCAGACACTCAAGGGCTTTACACAGTCTTTTTTTTTCCTCAGCCATTTTGACTGTTTACATAGCTTTAGAAAGGATGGAGCCTGTGGAATCTGGTAAGTTTCAGGGACTTCCTGAGATGAATGAGTTGTTTATTTTTTGAGTCTTAAGGAGCTTTCCTCCAGGATGGAATGTTTTAGTTCTGAGGAAATTGTTACACAATATGTAACAACAAAAGGATCAGGAGTTCAAGGTCATCTGTGACTAGAGAGTTTGAGGCTCTACAATCGGGGCTACATGAGGGTTTTTCTCAAACAAAACAACAACAAAAACCAAGCACCTGGAGAGGTTGTGAGGGGTCTTGGCTCTGGTAACATGATAGTGTCTCCATCACTGGGACCCTCTATGACTCTTTCCTCTTTTGGAGACAGCTGTACCTCTGGATATTTTTAAGTTCATAGTTTTCCCCTGACGCATAGTTTGACATGCTCTCATTGCCTTGAACTTGTGGATCAAAGAGTATGGCAAAGAAGCCAAAGACCCTAAACATTGCAGGGTTCATGCATATGAGATGATAAGGGGGGGGGGGTTCCTCACAGATGACATGCTAGGCCACTTCTAGATGAAAGGTCTTTAAGAAGCAGCTTCCTTTCTGTGAATAGAGGTCTGTCCTCTCATGCTTGAGTTTTAATAGTTTCTACAAAGGCGACCCTTTGATCACGAATGTTAAAGAGTTCAGGCAAAGTTTCCTGGGCCTGTTTTATTTGGGGAACATTTGTGCTTTGTACACCAGGGCATGCCAATATTTTAAAGGCCATGGCTAACATCTTCCACCCTAGTCCGGGGAACCACTTGGCAGTGGGGAGCAGACAAGGAACTGTTTGTGCCTCCATAATTATAGAGCAGCAGGCATTTTATAACTGCTGAGTGGACTTCAAAGTTAATTACCATTTAGACGTCTGAATAAAATAATCCTCTAAAACACTGGGGATCAGGAGAGTTTCAGTGACTTATTCCTTTATTAGAATAAATACTAGATCCTCAAGCACTTTAAAGATCAGGAAGCAGGAGGCCAGTGGTATCCAATGCGTACAGTGTAAGCCATGTATCCGTGTGCTTTCAAAAAGCTCTGGTGCATTGAACCGTAAGAAGCACAGGTGAAGCTAATTTTAATGCAGATGGTTTGTCAATTCATCTAACATATCTCAGGATAGGATCGAAAATAAACAATTATTAACGAGCTATTGCATTCCCCCCACCCCGGGAAAGCCACTGGAATGTGTTTACTAAAAGTAGGCTATTCATTGTGCTGACTTGTTACTTCTTCATGCTTGGGAGTCATGTGTATCTGGGGGCTGTCATATTGGACAGCCCAGAGAGCAACAGTACCATGTGATGGCCCTCTGGAGAGACAGGATGCAGTGTCTCATTGGGAGCTTTTGGATGCTTGTCAAGATGTCAGGCTCCTGTGTCTGTTTCTTTACACATGCTTTATCGGTTGTAGAACTGGCGTATGGTTGTGAGTTTGGAGAGATGAAGATGGTGTGCTAGCAATTAGAAATGAATTCGGGTTCTCGGGCAGCTTTATTGGATACGATTCACAGGCATTTCACTTCACCGTGTAAAGCATGCAATTCATAAGGGTCAAGTCTGTTCATACAGTTGCATGTCTACCTTTCAGTCTGTTTAGAATGTGCTTGTTACTCTGAGAGAAACTCAGTGCAACCTCGTGGTTTCTTACTCCCTCACTCTCATCTCTTTCAGTCCTTGACATCCACTAGCCCCATTCTCTGTCTGTGGGTTTATGTGGTGTGGACCCTTGGTATAGACAGACTTTGTTTACTCATGTATTCATAATGTGTGGTCCTGTGTGACTGGCTCCCTTCACTTAGCACAGTGTCTTCAGGGTTCAGTCTTGTATAGCACATATTACTGCTTCGTTTACCACCAAATAATATTCTGCGTACAAATATGCTGCATATTGCTTACCTGGTCATTGGATGGCTTAGACTTTGTGGTTATTAGGAGTAATGTTGGCGTGAATATTTGTGCACAAGTTTTTGTGTGGGTACATTCTCTTTTTTGTTTTTTTGCGTGTGTGTATGTGTGTGTGTGTATGTGTGTGTGTGTGTGTGTGTGTATGTGTGTGTGCATGCTTTCATGTGTGTGTATCTGAGTGTGGAGCCCCAAAGTTTATGTTAGCTATCTTCCTTCCTTGGTCACTCTGAACTTTATTTAATGAGGCAAAGTCTCTTAATGAGCTCAGCATTCTCCAGCGTGGGTTAGTCTTGACATTCATATTGTCCCAGAGATATCCTGTGTATACCTCCCAAGGGATGCATTGGGAGTTCAGGTGCCCACCACGTGCCCACCACACCTGCTGAGCTTTGTGTGGATTCTGAGGATCCAGACTCTGCTCCTCACACGTGTGCTTCAGGTGCTTTACCCACTAAGCCATCTTCTAAGATCGGGTATTCATCGCTTTAGGGCCTATACCCAGGAGTGGAATTCTTGGGTCATAGCAGGGAAATCTGTCTATTTATTTGAGAGCCTTCCAGACGGTTTTCCATAGTGACGCTAACATTTTGTTTCCTCATTAGCAGTGTACTAACAGTGCACTGTTACAGTGCAGTGTAAATGTTTGTACGGCAAACACTTTTTAAAAATTATGGCCCACGTTTCATACTCCTTTTGTGCTATTATAACAAAGCTCTCGATTCTGGGTTTTTCCTAGTCTTCCTGTTGATATGATAAGCACCATGACCTAAAGCAACCTTGGGAAGAAAAAGATTTATTTTGTCTTCCAGGTTGCAGTCTATCATCAAGGGAAGCCAAGGTGGGAACTACTAGAGGGACTGAAGCAGAGATCATGGAAAAATGTTGATTCCAGGCTTGCTTGTCCTGGCTAGCTTGCCCTGGCTTGCTCAGCTCCATTTTCTTATACAGCCAAGGCCCACATTCCCAGGATGGCACCACTCACCTCAGGCTGGACCCTCCTATGTCAATCAGCAGTAAAGAAATGCCCACAGACATACCAGCAGGCTAAGCCAGCAGAAGCAGTTTCTCATTTGAGATCCCTCTTCCTACGCATCCCTGGGTCTGTGTCAAGTTGACGAAAACTAACTAGCATGCTAGGTGATTTATAAAGGAGACAGGTGTAATTTTTGCATAGATTTTGGAGGCTGAGAGTTTCAAGGTCAAGGTACCAGAAGTCTTGATTGTTTGATGAGCTCTGTTCTGTTTCCAAGTGGCACCTTATTGCTGCCTGGTCTGGGAAGAAGACCTCTGTGCCAACCACCATGCTAAAAACAAATTACGTATAAAGCATGATTTAAACATTTGAGGCTTTGCGATACCTTAGAATTCCTTCTTCAGGGAGCTGCTGGCAAGCCAGCTGCACAAATCCATCGTGAAAATGACATTTATGCCTTATGATTTGTGTGTGGCCAGTGAATAATAGCTCACAGGTTTGGAAGAATCTTAAACGGCCAGGCAAACTTCTTTTTTTCTTAAAAGGGCACTTAGTGGGGTGTGAGCTGCAGTGACCACTCTGGCGGCACACGGATGAGCCCTCTCAGGTTATGGTCCATTCACGGCACAGAGGTGATTGGTGAAGGGTCTTGAGCTCCTCTTCCTCCTCCTCTTCCTCTTCCTCTTCTTCCTCTTCCTCCTCTTCCCCCTTCCTCCCCCTCTTCCCCCCTCTTCTTCCTCCTCCTCCTACTCCTCCTCCCCCTCTTCCTCCTCCTCCTCTTCTTCTTCTTCCTTCCTTCCTTCCTTCCTTCCTTCCTTCCTTCCTTCCTTCCTTCCTTCCATATAATGACCATTTTATTATAGAAGAGTTCAGCTGCACATTTACTTTGGACACACCACAACCATGGTGTGAGACAATGGTGAGAGGCAAATTGGCTACCCAGGACTCCTAAGAGTAGGCGCCTTGGAAACTGCTGCCTCCATGTGCCTTCTATATATCAGTCGCTCAGTAGGTCTTCACACAGCAGCCTGATCACCAGTCATCACACCAGCCTTTGTACAGATGGTGATGGTGAGGTTTAGGGGTAGCATCTGACCTCCCCAGGGTCAGACTAGGATCCGTGTTCAAGCCCTCTGGCTCCAGAGCTCAGAATGAATGGAAAGCACTTATACTACTTCCTCTTAGGGTGTTCTTCCTGTCTCCCACCGGGAACCTTTTCATGAACCTTGCAGGGGTGGCTTCTGTGCAGACCCCTGTAGCTCTAGCACCACCCCAGTCTCAATTTAATCTCCTTTCTCTTACTCTGTTTTAAAATTGCCAACCTTTCTCCCAGCTCAGTCTCCTTTCTCTGAGCGTCTGCATGACTCTAGCCTTTGCCATTGAACTCTATAAGCAGATACATTTTAAAAAGAGAGATTGTAAACTTAAAAGGGGTGTGAGGAGTATGTATTGAGGTAGTTTCTGCAATTGGACCCCAAATCCACAGATAGTAGTTACAGAAAAAAATGTAATGTGTGTGTGTGTGTGTGTGTGTTTGTGTGTAGAAACACGGGTGATATAATACTAAATACCTTGTCTCCCTTCTGGGAAGCTAGAGAAAGCACGAGGCCAGTTTACCTGTTTGCCCTCCATTTTGTATGGCTGCTGGGAAAACATTCACAAGAGGCATTGTATCAAAATACACAAATGTGGCCTCTGAAACCAGTTTGCTTCTACTTACATCCTAGCTGGTTTTCTTTCTTCTGACCTTTGATAACTTTACCCTCTCTGGGATATGTTTCCATTTCTGTGAAACACGCGTCATAACAGCTCTCCTGTGGAGTGATTGGGATCATTGTTTGTCTATTTAAAGAACTTAAAATAGCACCAGGTGTGTGGAAAGCTCTGGAAACGTACTATTACTAACATTAATATGTACCTAGGATGAGCTACGGTTTTACACTGGGCTTTGGAACTATGGTGATCATATCCTTAGCGTTGTACCCTTTAGTCCTAGTCAGACAGAGAGAATTAAGGTGGTGGGTGTATCTGAGTTCACAGGAGTCAGGTGTGCACGTGACCTGAAAGCACAGTGTAGAAGGGCCTAGTGAGAGGTCCTGGTGTACTGTTGCTTCTGGAATTCAGGAGCTCTGGGGTAGCTTGCATATAGTTTTTGAGGGTGTGGGTGTGGCTGTGTATGTGTGTGGGGGCGGTGGGAGTAAGAGAGACAGACAGAGACAGAGACAGACAGACTTGCTATTGAACCTGGAGCTGACCGACTCAGTTGGAATGGCTGTCTAGCAAGTCTTGGGAATCTGCCTGTGTCTGTATCCCCAGCCCTGGGTTACACATGCATGCTGCTGCACCCAGGTTTTTATGTGAATGCTGGCTGTGTGATCTCAGGGTTTCATGCAAAGACTTTACTGCAGGACCTACCTCTCCAGCTACGGGATTGCAGGAGCAGACGCCTTCCTGACCTAAAGCAGATATTTTCTATTGAAACCCCTTTAAAACATCCATGAACTTCAGCAGTTTCCCCGAGTTTATGCAGGTAATTTAGAGTGGAGCCAGGCTAGAATCTGCCATGTCCTGAGATGAAGACCAGCCTAGAGTGTATTGTGTCTCCAGTCTTCTGTGAGGCTTTGGATCTGCTTCAAGGTGATCAGCAATGCTTAACTGTTAGGGGCAGCTCCTCAGATCTCCGACTTTAATTGTCTCTGGCTCCTGGGAGCTCTCCTGATGGTAATTTGTGCCAAGCCATCAAAATAATGATGATGGCCACTGTCTTCTGTTTGCTTTAAAGTTGTCCATCCCGGTAATGATCACCTAACAGAGAAAGAGATTTATTCTTCTGGACATTTATAAATGCCTACTTTGACTTTCGGAGACTAGGTAACCAATCTGACTAAAACCTGGATTTCTCAGACCTGTCAAGAGGAATACAATTGTGATGAAATTAAATCAGTTGACTTGAAAACAGAGACAAAAGAGGATGCTTCAGGAAGTGTGTGCTGGGTGGGTGTTGGGGGGATCAGAAGTTGAGGCTATGAGCTGGTGTATAACATTATAGGTTTCAGATGGCTTATAATTCATCTATAATGGGAAAAATACTTTACCATGGAGATAATATCCTGGGATAAGTTCAGAATCATAGGTTGTATTATGGATGTGTTTGTGGATATATGTGAATTGCAGGGAGTGAATTTTTTTTTTCTCTGAATGTAATTTAGCTTAGATAAGATGATGAATAAGCTATACACAACAAGAGCCCATTTGATGTAATGTGGGTAATTTTAAAGCATAAAACCACCGTATTTTAGAGCTGGAAGGGACCTTAGCCTGTACCTAGTGTATATCATTTTGCAGACAGAGAAAATGAATCCTAGAGGATGAAGTGGCTTTGCCTAGAGTGTGGACTGGGACTCAGATAGGTAAATTTACTGGGTTTGGATATTTTTGAGACTACGAGGCTTGCTACCCACAGGAAGTTTTTACTAATCCCAGTTTCATGCCTTTGCTGATCAGAGCTATAGTGTGGTTTCTGCTGCAATATGAGGCAACTCCTCAGCTCTTGGCATCAGCAGATACTTAGTAAAAATACTTCACGACTCCTGATTAATACTTGATTACTAAAGCTTGGGGAATTAGAGTGATGTCATTTTTTAGCTTCCTCCTTTGTTTGGGCTATTAACATAGCTGCATAGGGTTTCTCAGCAGGTTCAGAAAAATTTCGTGAAAGTCGTGTATGCTGATCTCTTCAGAGAAAACCATTGGTTGCTAGAGATCGAATTTAAAACGGTTTCATATCATAGGGATTTTAATAATGAAGTCTGAAGTATTTGTACATGAATTCATTAAGCCCAGATTAGCCTTACTATAATTACTCAGAAAGTAATTCAATTGAAAATATTTTTAAATGGTATAAAATACACGGTTAGGCTAGAAAGCCACCCCATTCTACTTTATCAGCTCCATAAAGCACCAGCCGACTTGGACATAACTTTCATAGTATACAGAATGCAATCATAAAAAGTATTATTCCTAAATCTATTTTTTTATGTTCTTTCAGTAGTTAAGAGCTTTATACCTCGGTGTTAGGAGTGAGATATACTAGGGATGGAATGTCATAAAATGCTGGGGACTTTTACTAGCTGTCCTTTACACTGCCTGCCCCAGTCAGTGTAGGCTGATGGGCTGCAATGGTACGGCTGAGGATTGATGCTGGCAAGCACCTTCTCTAGGAAACAAAACTGGAAGATACTTTTATATTTTGTGCTTTTTCTTATCTACAAATAAAAGACATTTACCAAGTGCAGAGTGCTTTCAGACAGAGCCCAGTGACAGACAAAGTATTGGTCTTCATTTCTTTCATGATGAAAGGTGAGGTAAGTGCGGGATGGAGGAATGTGACAGAACTCTCATGGGCCTCTATCTGGGACAGGACAAGAACAAAAGGCGAGGGAGGTACTCCAATGCCAAAGGACTCAGGTAGAGGGTGAGTTTGGGGGCATCCAAGCCATTTGAGATAGTCACTAAAGCTTTGCCAAGGCTCTTGGGGGCTCTGTTCAGTTTGAACTATTTGTGTGTGTGCCAGGAGGAAGTGGGATGCTTGTGGTTACTGGCTGTGTAGCGTGGAGCTGCCTGAGCTGTCTGGCTTTGGAGACACTTACAACTAAATCACAGCCTGTGTGGTGCCACTGAGGGCAGGAATGGCCTCTGGAAGAGAGCATGACTTTGGCGCTGCTCCAGTCGTGACAGACCTGCACCCAGGCAGGAAGGGGCTCTGTTATGCTCAAACTTTGGTATATTTAATTAAGTACTGAAACCATTTCCTCAGGCAAATTCTTTGAGCTGCCCCAAGCGGTTTCTACCTGTTTTGATTTAGTCGATAGAAAGTGGGTCTCCATTGCAAGCCCCTTAACTGGGGGCCTTCAGTAATGATGGGGCCAGAAGAAGTCGGTAAGGTTAGAGGAAACAAGGCCAGGCCCTGAGTTCCTCGAACCTCCGAGATGTGCTTGTTCATCATTCTTCCTGCTCTGGCCTTTGAAGGTTGGATGTCATATATCTCAAGGCCCCAAAATAAGTCATTTGTAAGGTAATAGTCATGAGGTCATATTTGAGAACCCCTTTGGGGTTTCTTACTAGCATTTAGCTAAAGCATGACAAGGTAATGAATTTTCACCCCGCTCTTTCTACTGTGTTACAGTTTTCCACAGGTTTTCAAGCAGTCAGTCAGTAAAGTTCTAACACCTTGAGTCACATGACTGCAGTGAGTAGAAGGCCTCATATCCCACGTTTGTCACTCACGTGTATTACTTGAGTTTTCTCTCCATGGCCATTGAGGTCTCATAAAAACAGGTATTGCTTTGGGCCTCAAGGTCTTCTGGCTACTTCTAAGCATTAAGAACATTGTTAAATGAATGCTGCAGGTCAGAGAAGACCAAGGGATGAGACGACTGTGAAATCTGTCCGTCTGAGACCATGTCCTGTTCTGCTTATTGTAACGATAGCATTGGCTCACTTGTGAGATGAGTACCATGGATCAACTTCCAAGTGCCAAAGGTTTTACATGTGAGAGACCCTGATGGTGCTCACGGGAATTCTGAAAGGAAGATCGGTTTTCTTGCCGTTACAGATGAGGAAACCAAGATTGAAAGAATCTAGCAGCTACTTGGAGCTGGCTAGGAAGGTGGTTCAGCTGGGGTTCGATCAAGTCTTGTTTGAATACTGTATTAGTTAGGGTTTTACTGCTGTGAACAGACACCATGACCAAGGCAAGTCTTATAAAAAAAACAACATTTAATTGGGGCTGGCTTACAGGTTCAGAGGTTCAGTCCATTATCATCAAGGTGGGAGCATGGCAGTATCCAGGCAGGCATGGCACAGGAGGAGCTGAGAGTTCTATGTCTTCATCCAAAGGCTGCTAGTGGAAGACTGACTTCCAGGCAACTAGGGTGAGGATCTTATACCCACACCCACAGTGACACACCCATTCCAACCAGGTCACACCTATTCCAACAAGGCCACACCTTCAGATGGTGCCACTCCCTGGTCCAAGGATATACAAACCATCACAAATACCATGTCCACATGTGTGTGCTGATTGAGGTATCAAGCTCAATCTGCTCGATCCACATGAGATTGCTCTGAGAAGTAAAAGGGTTTCTCCTCTATTCTGGACAGAGCAGTTATCCTGTCTTCCTTGGAGAAGGCTAAGTCCTGATTCTGGGTTTTCACAACTCAGTGACCACTGCCATAGTGATGTGGCACCCTGCCTCCTTTGGGACAAGCAGGTATATGTGGTAAAATCGGACTTCAACTTTGTCAGCTTACAACAGGGACTGGTGGTACGCTGGACTGGGAAGATGGTGCAGATGTCAAAGTGCTCTGCAGGCATGAGGGCCTAAGTTGCGATTCCCATGATGCAGACATAAAACCGGACTGACCTAGAAGCGTTCACCAGTTCATAGAAAGTGGAGACTGAGACAGTTGGATCCTTGAATTTCATCTACCAGCTAGCCTAGCTGAATCTGTGAGAGTCTGTCTCCAGAAAAGGTAGAGGGTGGTTATTAAAGAGAGAGGTGGGATATTGATTTGTGATACAAATTCGAATTTGTGATTTGTTTGTAATCACACAAATACAAACATACATGCAGGCTCGGACAGGTGCACCTTGAAATTGCACTGTGCACACGCACACACAATACATCCTGATACTTTTAAGTATATAACACAAAAAATGGACATTTTGAAATAAAACATAAGATAATGGGTAAAAAGAGAGCTTGTCCTCAGCCAGGGGAAGCATGAGCCAGTCCTACTTTTCAGTGCAGAAGAGAATTCATTTTGCTCTTACTGATTTGCAGTGGTAGAATTCGGTTGGATTTCGGTTACCCCTTGAACCACGTGTGGGGCTGGCTGGGCTTGGGGACTCCATGATGATACTGAATGTGACTTCGGTTAATGGTGACTGTGACTCCTTTCAAGGGAGCAACATTCACTCCAGCCACTCTCCAGATCTCATCCCAGGCCCTGGTTAGTTGGGTGCAAGTAAAATTTATAGCGCTTTACTGTAAAAGCCCTGGACTTGAAAAAGGATTTTTCTCTCAATAGCTCAAACCACAGGAGGACTCGTAAGGCAGCTGTCTCCCCAGGTGAGACTTCTTAAATGGGAGTTAAGTGCATGCATTTTCAAGAAACTAAACTGCCCTCATATATAATTTAACCTGGGAGAGAAAGAAGAGTAGAGAGATGAGTGTGATTACATGGTTTGAGAAGTGGTAACTTCCCCTCCCCCAGAAGTCATGCACACTCCCTCTGTTGGGCAGATCTTGAATGCTGTGGTATGTGGGCTAAGTGTGATACTCTAATAATGGTGAGGTTTCTCTACCTGTAGTCAGGGACTGTGGATTGAGATAGTAAATTATTCAGAGCAGACAGAATGGGCAGTAAGACGGCCATCCCCTTCTCCTCATAAAACAGAGCAATAGGTAAATAAAGGACAGCCGACTCACTTAACCCGCATGGCTCTGTGCGCTGCTAATTATTAACCCAGGCCCAAGACAGGGGTTCACCCAGAGTGTAGTTAAATCATTTTTAATAGAGGTAAACACTACCAGTGTGGGCGAGCAATACTCAAGAAAATTTCTCATCAGCCACGTTCAGGAATCACCCAGCCTAATTGCCATAACTTATTAATAATAATAAATAATCTAGTCTTTTTATGGGCTGGGTCTCTGAGGACTCCATGCATTACAGAGCTGGGGGAGGGAGGGGGGTTGAATCCCTCCACAGCAGTGGGGGAGGGGCGCACATCCTTGGTCTTCCATCAGGTTAAGAAAGGCCGATCTGGAGCCCTTCCTCCTTGTTTTCTTCCCACATATGAATGGCCAGCTCACACATGGCCTTTCATCTGTCTCCAGGGCTAGAAGGGCTCCAGGGGCTGGAGGGCGGGGGAGTTGGGGGTGAGGGGCTGGGGAACAGGCTTTCTTTGTTCACGTGAGTCTGAGCAAAGCTTTGTCTGAAGGAGTTGGTTTCCCCTTCATCACTGTTCCTGGTGTCTTTCGGGCTCAGCCTCATTGTGGCTGGGGTGGTGGTCACTGGCAACGCCCAGCTCTGGATTTGTGTGATTCTGAGTCCTGCAAGGGTAGAAAATGCCACAGTGTCTTACTTACCCTCAGTGTGGCTTTCAGCGGCTTAAATATCTCAGTGAACTTCACCTTCCCAGGGGCATGGAGTGGTTTTAGAATCTGTAGCAAGGAAATGGGAGGTCAGAGGGGACAGGCCATCTCCTGAATAATTCTCTGTGGTTGGTTAGACCGAAACTGTGACCCCGGACTCCCGGTCTACACGCTTTGATCTTTAGAAGTGGCAAAGCCGATGACTGTGGAAAGCGATGCTGTGCTCACAAATGCTGGAGCCCAGAACAGTGCGGTGAACTTTGGGGGCCAGTATCTTGTAACATCCATTGATATGGGGACAGTGTGTGTGTGGTAGTGTGTAACATGTTGCTGAACCATGTGAACACAGTCAGCTCCCCTCCTCCTCCTCCACGTCCTCTGTCCCATCTACACACCATCCCACCTTGAGCTTGGCTGGCCATCTTCATCTGTTAACATGACAATTTAAAAGACCCGTGAGCCATTATTACAAGGAATGTGGAGTGAATGCTGCTAAGAGTCAGAAGACTTATGCCACAGACCCCCAAGGACAGGAACTTAGGGTGTAAATTCCAAGATGGTGCCTGTGTAATACTGAGTCTGTTCAGATTTACACGTGGGTAAAACTTAATCGTGAAAGCTTGGAAGAGCTTTTTAAAAGATGATGGCAACCTGAAATAGCCACGTGAACATGAGGAGTCTTTTTGGGGATTGCAGGCCTGAGTAATATCTGTGCACATCTGTCTGCAAAGATGTGAAGCACACAGTAGGATCACAAGGAGAAAGGCTAAAAAGTCAGCCCTGAGCTCCCTTCCCCACAGCCTGCTGGTGGTGCTGTCCAGTGACTCAAATCAATTCTCAGTTTCAAAGGAAATGCTCCTTGTCAGAATCATGGAGAGGAGGTTGAGGATTCTGGACGGATGTCGAGACTGGGTCTGTATTTAAGAGATTAATCTCATTTCCCTGATGTTTTCAAGGTTGAAGGTTTTTGTCTGTATTCATTAAAGGGGGATGATAAATGTCTAATTTGTTCTTTGCTAATAATCATGATAAGCATTTGAACTTTATTAAGGTTAAATGAGTCTCATGTAGTCCTGGCTCAGCCTTGTGGTCCACGTATGACCTTAGGAAAAGATTTTCCATTTATCCTAGACTCAGTCTCCTTATCTTACATGTTAAGGGAGTGGTAAGACAGAGAGAGGCACCCTCTTTTGCTTCTCTTTCAATGGTAACAGTGTCCTGTGGTCTGGATGTAGGTAGGAGTTTAAGGTCCATTGTTCCTTTCCTTGGGAGCTCACAGTCTACAGAAATAACTAATTATAATTGAAGTTATAGTTGTGAAATGCATGGATTACTCTAGGGACACAGGTGGAACTGGTGAGTTCCCTCTCTGTGGGGACTTCACAGTGCCTATGACACTTGAAGGGTGGGTAGCTGGGCTCGGTCAGGAGTACCAAGCAGATCAGAGACTAAGTGTTGGTGGTGAGGTCTAGGAAGCAAGCTTATGTAGTGTGGTAGATTTAAGCGGCTGCCTACAGCCTTTTCCTCAGTCTCTGGGCGGTAGCATCTCACTGCTAGGTCAGAATTTGTACTGAAGATGAATTGCCAAGGCTAGAGCATACTGCACAATGCACACAGGAGGGGTTTGTGCTGCTCAGGTCGGCAGCTTCTCAAGTCCTTACAGAAATGCCACAGTATGTGTTTATAATCTATAAATGTTGTTCTATATACCTTAAGTCACCTTTAGATTGCTTCTATGATAATATATTACTTAGGGCATAGTAACAACAATACGTGCTTGTCCAAACGTGTTAGTTTTAAACAGAGATTGTGAATATAAGGTGCGCTCATTGCTAAAGATTAAAGTCATATGTAAAATATCATATAAGATTAAAGAAACCCAAGTTCTATCTACCAAAAATGAGGGATATCTTTGTGGCCATTGTCACAAACCTCTCTTCATGCAGCCATGAACAAGCCCATGCTCACAGGCACATAAATGTCCTCAGGATTATGTACTCCACCTACATGCTTAATGTTTTCACTGGAGGTCAGTTAGAGTCTATAACCATTTCAAAATGACTGTGTTTGTGGGGGTGGGGGGAGCAGGGGTGGAAAGATTTAGGCATGCAGTAGTGTCTATGTGGTGGCCAGAGGATAAATCTGAACAGTCAGTTCTTTCTCCTTCATACAGATTCCAGGGGTCAAACTTGGGTTCTGACCCATCTCTACAGTCCTCCTTACTCATTAAAAATCACAGCGCAGCAAGCCATGTGCACATAAGTTACATTGACTCTCTGGTGACTCTTAGCATCATCCCATGCGTTCCCATTGTAAACAATATTTTGATGTACCTCTCTCTAGATCCTTTTTATATCTTTAGGGGATATTTTGTTGGATTAAAGTCCTGAAGTTGTTGGTCAAAGAATGCAGATTGGAGAGATTTCTGTATATGCTGTCAGACTGTCTTCTGGAAGCTTCTTTTTGTAGCCCTGCAGACAGAGCAGGTGCTAGCTCCTATCTGGATGGTCCTGGGTCACTCCTCTCTCTCTCTGTGTTGAAGACAGCAAATGAAAAACCATGCTGAGTTGAGGTGATGATTGGGAGTCTTAAGCTCCTCTGTGTGTAAACAATTAAAAAAAATGCTTTCCATGTATAGCTGTGGTCACTGTGAGATGTGGAGAAAAACGATTATCTTGATTCCTGATTGCTAAGTCACCAGTATCAAAGCGGGGTGGGTAGCGTACTCACGGGGTAGAGTTCTCTGTGGCCATGAAAATGGCTTCCGTACTGTGAGTCTCATCTCACTGTTGAACAGAGGACACAGTTAGAAAAATGAAGCTTTGCTGTCCGTCCATGTATACTAGATTCAAAGATCAAAGTACACTTGGTGTTGAAAGTCCTGTTGGGCAGACAGGGTGTTTTGTTTTGTTTTGCTGTGACTACTAATAACAAAGTATTCAGCATACAACAGTCTCTCCATGTTTGTTGAAAAGGATACATGGATATTTTCTCATCTTTCTAGCAGATTTAGGGGTCACCATGAAGACACAGTGTACTTAGTAGTCACGTGTTCTACTGTGGAGAGTTTATGCATGTTTTGTTTGTGTGATTTAAACATGACCCTGAATTCACAGACCCTTTCAGTCAATGCTTGTTGTCTTTAATCAGCCAGGTAGCTTTATAGAGATGGCTCACACAGGCTTGGGTTCAGTCCTGAGCCCCTGTTGTATTAGCCGTGTGGAGACTCAGTTTCTCTGTAAAGTAAGAACAATAGAGAGATTGTTTCATAAGGCCATTGCAGTCATGACATTATGGATCCCAACAAACAGCTTTGTCCTGCGCGTTACATGTGGACTACTGTCCTAAGTCCTTATTAGTCAGGCCATGACACATTTATAGGGGACAGCAAATCATGGAGTTTATAACTGTTAGCCATGATTTAGACCCAGGTGGTCGCCACCCACTGCCTGGGCCTGGTGTGCAGGGAGTGCCGTGTGGAGAGCAGTGAGCAAAGCCAGCATGTGGGAGCTGATTGTCACACTTTCTTCTTTACTGTCATTAATATTTTTCTCTCTTTGTCTCTCCCCTCTTGTATTTCCCCTTTCTGCCCTCAGATGTTTTCCAGCAAGGTAAGTTTCACCGTATCCCTTTCTGCCCTCAGATGTTTTCCAGCAAGGTAAGTTTCACCGCATCCTGTTGCTATGCTATTGGCTATGTGGTTTGGGTGGTGGGACTTTGCTTCTCTGAGGATGTGTCTCGGAAAATTAAGAGACCCCATAAGGACAGTAACCTGAGGTGCCATCGGTCTCTCTGGGTTCTACTTCTTCCTCTGAACCACATTTGGGGTTGTGTCTGGGGACTAAGCATCTGGGGAGGAGGTCAGGGATGCCAATGGACTTGGAGGAATGGGTATCTTCGGAGGGAGTTGTCCTGAATCAGAGGCAGCTCCTGCTTTCAGAGGGCTCCCTCAGCCAGCCCCAATGGAGATGGCTTTGCTGAGAAAACATGTAGTCATAGGGGTGTGACAAGAACAGGTTGGTTTGCTGCTAGGTGCCCTCCAGCCTAGCCATGCCTCAGCCTCTCCAGCTGAGTGTGTGACTGACAGAGTCAGACAACAGTCAGTTGTGTCCTCTGTTGTAAAGCAGAGGTTAGCAGAGACCCAAGTGTTTTCTCATTGATGTGTCTGACTGGTATCTGACTGGTATGTCCTTGTCTTGCATGGCTGAAACCCACAGGTTTTCATGCCAATGTCATTGGCTGGGGTGTGGTCCTCCCTTATGCATAGCCTCAAAGCTCTTTGAAAGAGAAGGGAACTCTGGGGTCATGACCAGAGTAGAACCTTCTGCATGCACATGGTAGGAGAATTGCCTTTCAGTCGAGTTTGGGTACTAGCAGCGGACTTTAGTTGTTTGTGTTCAAGCCGGAAAATACGTCCACTGTATCTTTCTGGAACTCAAATCTGGTTTGCAGTAAATATTTAAAAATATACCTAGGCATTCCATAAATAGCTTCCAAATATTCTTAAAGACTTGGTAATTTTTTTTTTTTACAACTGCTACTGAACCCCAAACATGATGCCGCCCATGATATGGAGAGTAACTGCTCTTCGATAGAAGCCAGGTTGTGGGTAACGAGGGGGGGGGTGTTCTATTGTGTTGTCTTTTAAGAGTCTGGAGTCGTAGACCTACTTTCATAAATAATTCATAAAATTTCAACAAGCTATAAGCAATAAGTTCCATTTGACTAGAGACTAAGAGATGGGCAGAATTGAAAAGGTGTCATGGCTGTCGGTGTAATGAGAGTGCGGTGGTTGGTTGGTCGGTGCCCGTTGCCACAGTGGCTTCTCATCCTTTACAAATTGGGGGTTCAGCAAGACAGTAGGGAGGAGACCCCACCCCCATGAGTTGAAATATAAACACCACATACCCAACTCCAAATGATATTTCTCCCTTCACAACACAAAGCGCTTGAGCCCGGAGCATGCATTTCAGGGCTATTGATGAAGGGGGAAGGGGAGACCCTCCCATCCGAGTGCCACAGAGAGCCATCTCAAGCACTGTAATTGATATAAAGAGTGGCTGGCGGAGAGCTGATGTCAAATCTCTGTCCCTTTTCATCAGTCATGCTATTTGATTGATGGGATTTGCCTGTCAGTTGCAATGATACACACAGTAAAACTTACAATCATCTACAAATCACTGGCCATTGAGACTTAAGAGCATCTGAAAGAGAAAGAAGCCCATAGCCAGGAGTTGCCTACTGCATCTTGGGATTGGGGCCACAGCTCTCTTTGAAGATATGACTAGGGTCTGCGTCCCTGAAGATCACTACTTTCTTCTCTTCGGCCATTAATTGCAGATAGCTTCTTGGCTGAGGATGAAAATTTATGGGCCTCTCCCCACCCATGCTGGGATTTTTGGCTGACTTGGTCTTGTGCAGATCTTGTGCATGCAGCCACAGCCTCTCTGAGTTCATCTGGAGAGCTACACGGTCCTGCAACTACGCTTTCCCTGTAGGAGTCTACCTCTGGATCTTTACATTTTTCAGCCCCCTTTTCTCACAATGATCCCCAAGCTTTGGGGTCAGAGTGTGCTATGGTAGTGGTCCCATATTGGAGCTGAATATCTCACAGTCTTTGATTCTCTGCTGACTGACCCATTGTGACACTCACGTAGATAGATGGTCTACACACACAATGTCCACACAGCAGCAGTGAGTGTATTTAGTGAGGGAGTCAGGAAGAGATCAGGAGAGAAGAGTAGGGGTGGAGAAACAGGAGAGAAGCTTGAGGGGGAGGGCGCGGGGCTTAGATTTGATGAAAACATCACATGAATATATGAAATTCTCAATAAAGAGTAACTTCCAAATGTATATGCCAGGTTCGATATACTCAATTTCTATTTATTGATTTTTTAATATTTCCCAACTTTCATGCAACTTATGCATTTTTATCCATACTTTGTGTAGTGAAATGTTTTTTGACCCCGAGCACCAGAATTTTGAAAGCATTTGTTTTTGAGATACCATGGTTTATGAATTGCTTTTATATTGAACACATACATAAGAGATACTAGCAGTGAAATTATTGTTAATTATTTACAGACATTGTTCTTAGAGGACCATGTTGTTCTGAGACACCCCAGAAAGGATATTTAAGGGTTTACACAGCTGCTACCTCCCCTCTTCCAGGACCTTTGTTTCTGGTCACTCTACCTATAAAAGTAATGTTCCAAATAATGTTGACAGACACAGGAAACCAAGCCAAGGTATTCTGCATCCTCTACACAGACTCTGGAAACGTGATTGTTACAACTGGAAATCCAGAAATCTAGTGTTAGCAAATGAGTGGACGCCACTGCTTTACAGGTGTGCCTTGTCAGGAAGAGGAGGGAGAGCCTGTCTGCCTGCTGTATGGCTGTGTGTGTGTGTGCTGTGTGTGCTCTGGCAGGCAGAAATGGGAAGCAAGCATGCGGTTGACAACCCCAGACCTTCTTGGAGGAAACACGCATTATTTCCTCTGGATTGCATTATCTCTATTTCATTACAGATCAGTCTTGTTACCTACTGCTCGGCCTTTCAGGGCTGTGTGCCCGGTGCGGTGCGTGTTTATGGGGGGTAGGTTTCCCTCTTGATCTGGTGGCATTTCGTTGCTTGTTTTGGTGCTTTCTTCTAGAAATGCTACTTGCTTAGGCCTCGACTGAAATGGTGAAGGACCAGTGAACCCACAGCTGTATCTTTTCCCAACAAAGAGCCAAGGCCAGGAAGCTTGTCATTCACAGAGTCCCCGAGCCACTGGTTTTCACTTAGTGACTCTTTAAGCAGGTACTGAGACACCATGTGCAGTAGACACACCTAGAGTTCTTTCACAGCATCATTTGATGATGGCAAGCAGGCCTACACACACTCGCAGGCACACCCCCACGCAGGCCTGCATGCCTCATTTGAAGCCGCTGAAGCGCCTTTTAAAATGCACTCATCCATAGACACAACCCTGATTCCGAAATCGAACAGAAACTCGGCGAGCAGCTTCAAGATCAGAACACTGTCGCTCAGTGGGGCATTTGTAAATATACGCGGGCACAGTAGCTAGACGAAGCCGTTGAGTTAATTCTCTTTGTACTGAAGTCTTTGTATGACCTCAGACCAAAGAGGCAAATCTTCCCTCGCTCTGGTTTCTGCCCAGAGCTGGGCTGTTGCTTAGGGAGAGATGTGTCCTCTGCCATCTGTGTCTTCTGAAGCTGGAAACAAGTGTCTGGTACTTTGTTGGGTTTGATGATCGGGGAGTGAACGAGACAGCAACGGTTCTTTTTCATGGGATCCCGCAGTTGGGCGCACAGGGAACTTGGTAGCCAAGGAAGCAAGGAAATAAAACAACGTCTCGAGTAACGGAATTGTTTCAGAGTTGTTCTGGTGCCTAAGAGGAATGCTTCCTGTGGTGTGGGTCAGGGAAGGATAAGAATGATGAAAAACCCTCAAGCAGGTTTCTAGTGCTCTAGGCTCCAGGGGAAGCAGGTATGGCTAGGGCTGGTGGGTGGAGAGAACTGTATAGAATGAGCAGGGAGAATGGGGTTAAATGGGGTCTGTGGCTCAGCGGAAGGAAGCTGGAGGGGCTTTTCAGTAGCCCCTTCGGCTGTGAGCAGTAGGTGCGGGGGAGCAGATTACAGTGTATGGAAATGGGGCTAGAGCTGGCTGCTCAGTGGGCTCAGGCCCTGCTCTTGCCCTCTGGTGAGTCTCTGCTCTCCTAGGCTGGGGAAGCAGCAGTCTGTCCAAGTTACAAAGCCACCAGTCTCCAGGACACAGGCTTAAACATGCATCTGAGTGTGTGTATTGTCATGAGGCCCATAAGTGCTTTTCCTCTGATATATAAATAAGATTACATTTGGCTCTAGGTGTCTGTCCTCAGATAACCACAGGTGGAAAAGCGTGTCCAGGCATACTGCTACTAAGCATGTGACAGCTTATTTTTCTTGTCATGTCCCCTATATGCATCGTAGTGGCTGCTTACCAAGCGCCTGCATTCCTTAGTGTTCCAAGTCCTCTGGGAGGATGCTGTATGCAAGTATGTTCATCTTAAATAAGGTCTTAAGCACGGGCAGGTTTGGAGTTTTCCTGAGACTCCTGGACCCAACCACCAGATTCCAGGTCATGACAGCATAGGAGATTCAAACCGGTCAGAAGGGATGGCTCAGCTGTTAAGAGTACATACGCTTACTTTCAGAAGACCTACGTTTGATCCCCCAAATCCACACATCAGCAGCCTGTAACTTAGGTTCCAGGAGATCTGGCACCTCCTTCTGGCTTCCTGGGATACCTGCACCCATGTGCATGTAACCACACACATACACATCACTAAAAGAAAAATTAAAAAATAATGTTTATACACACCCATAACACACACCCACACATATACATGCATATACACACGTGTGTGTGCATACATAGGCATACATATATGTGTGTATGCACATATAAATGCATACATGTGCACATATGCAAACGTATATACACACATGCGTGTATACACACAGACACAGACACACACACATATGTTGATACAAACACACACACACACACATATATATAGATATAGATAGATACATACATACACACACACACACACACACACACACACTTGGACTGAGTTTGAGCAGAGCTAGAATAGAGTAATCAATTCTAAGACCCCCTAGGTCCCTGGAATATGGGAAGAGAGATTGTGTACTGATGGCCCTGTGGCCCCATGAACCCTCATGTCCATTTGACACGATTTGTTAGTTCCCCAGATCAGATGAGAAACATGCAAGAATCTGAATGTCTTTGGACAGAAGTTATTCAAGAGAAGCTGGAACTCTGGGAATGTATGCAGAAGTCCAATTGTTAAGCCTTT
Source organism: Mus caroli (assembly GCF_978045245.1). Lineage (NCBI taxonomy): Eukaryota > Metazoa > Chordata > Mammalia > Rodentia > Muridae > Mus > Mus caroli. Next base: position 2,877,027 of record NW_028227275.1, read on the forward strand.
TTGTAAAGCTTAAGCAAACGAACTAAAACCTGCTTGTACCAGGAAGGCCTCTGCTATCCAATGGGTGGCTGGGACTCTGGGAAACTCGGCTCTGTTCCTGCTGGGGTGACTTACCTTGTGCACTGGGGCAGCTGTGCAGCCCTGTGACCTTGGTTTTTCCTCATCTGTAAAATTTGAGGATTGGGGGAGCCCACCCTGCTGCCTTCCTGCCCACAGTCTTAAGCTGTCTATGTGGTTGAGTCTGAGCATAGCTTCACAAGGGTTTTGGCTGTTATCTGCAGGGCCTGGGTGGGCACTAAGCATTAAGGCTAGAGAAATGGCTTCAGAAGTGTAGCACAGCCACTTGGAAACATCAGCTCTTCCCCAGCAGATGAACACTGGGATTCGCAATGGATAGCGATGCTTTTATTAATTCGAAGAGAACAATAAATCATAGTTTGGTCTCTGGCAGCTAAGCCAAGCTTGTTAATTGTTGGGGTGGGCTTGTGGTGACAGGAGACCACAGTCATTTATAATAAGCTCGACTGAGCTCTTCTGCGTATTTAGAACTTACTGGCCTAACTCCTGTGGCCGGAACTTAGGTTTTCCCCAGCCACTTCAGAAAACCCATTATTATGAGGAAAGCTTTGGCCCCTTAGCCATGAATTATGGCTCCTCTGATAGCATCTTACATTATGAATACTGTTTTATGAGTGTGGGATTTGGGTGGATGAATTAAATCTTTGTTATCATTTTTAGGCAGATGTGCTAAGTTGCTATCCATGATTGTTGATTTGTAAGTGGAGGTGAGAAGACAGTAACGCTGTGGTACAAGCGTTTGGTTCCCCGGCCACACTGTCCTTTATGTTAATGTTCACCGTGGTGGCAGACAGGCCATTTGCTCATCCTGCCCAAAATTAATAGAATATTCTGCGCAATGTAGGAAATGCTCTATCTTCCCAGCATAAGGGGACAACATTCGCATTTAATTTTTATAGAGATTCGGCTTGTGCATGAGTATGCATGTACAGGCCCATCTCTCTCTCTCTCTCTCTCTCTCTCTCTCTCTCTCTCTCTCTGTGTGTGTGTGTGTGTGTGTGTATGTAAAACCAGAAGCACGTATAAATAAATGCTTATTCTCTATGACGCTTTACCACGCTCCTTGTGGGATATGCAGGACCGCCTGCTCCCTGCTGAGTGACTTTGCTGTACCTCTCTCCCTTCAATGCCATGGTCTATGTCTACTTAGTAGGAGGGTGTGGTTTGGGATGGGGTTATAGTCTCTTTCCCCGATACCCTGTGTTTCAAAATTGCTAAATTTGTAAAGGTGGAAGCTTTGATTCTTCCATTGATAGTACTAAAGAGAGCAGTTTCTCCTATAAATTTTTATTGAAGAGTTGGGTATCAGAGTGCACACCTGTAATCTAGACCTTGGGATCTGAGGCAGGAGCATCACAGAGTTTGCCTGACATGGGCATTATGATAAGACCTTCTGAGAGAAGAAGCCATAGGGATACATGGTAATGCTGGTGTTGGCTGATGTTTGTATTCCAAGAGTTGTCCTGGGCCCTTGGCACACATTTTCTTGTTGATTCACTCATTAACATCCTGAAGTGGTTGTGGTTGGTACTTTGATCTTATGGGAGATAACAGAAGTAGGGTGGATCATCCTAGCAACAGTTGCATAAGTAGTGAGTAGCAGAGTTGGATTTGTCTTTTAATTGATGGGCTCCTGTATGGAACAACCTGAGCAATTAAAAAAAAAGAAGAAGAAGACAGCGTAGAGAGTGCTGGTGTGCTCTGTGCTTAGTTCCTCTGTAATTAGAGAGTGGGGTGATGGAGATGAACAGGGTACAGTGCTCCTCCTCCCACATGGCTGAGAGTACAGTCCACTCAGTATGGGACATGAGAGACTCACTCTGTTCTTTTCTGTGTGAGGACACAGCTAGAAGCAGGGAACACGTCAGACCTTGTCCTCATCAAATGTCAAACCTGCTGGCACCTTCATCCTGAGTACCCACCTACTAATGCCACCACCCTGGGGATCATTTCAACCTGTGGATTTTAAGGGATCAAACGTTGAGACCAGGCAGGCAGATCTTCCCTGTTTACAAATGGCGCCATAGTTTTGAGGAATAGTCCTCAGAGGGATGTTAAGACACTGCCTGGCTGGTTGTTCTGTACTCACGGTTACATTTTATGCTACTTGCTCTGTGTGTGATTTGAGGTTGTACTGTAGAGGCGAGGGGGGAAGGCTTTCAGGAGATGGTTCTCAGAACCTAGGGGTGGAACTCAGGTCCTCAGGATTGGTGGTAGGTGTCCTTGCCCAACAAGCCATCTCTCTGGACCAGTTGTTTTATGATTAGACTGGAGCTGTGTATATTTGCGAGGACTAATGCAGACACTGGATGACTTTACCGCATGACCTTTCTGCCCTGTCATGTGAAGGATGCACACTGTCCCCACACTGTCCCCACAGAGGTGATTTATGACTACTGATACGGTTCTCGATCACTTGACTGAAATGGTATTTGTGGAATTCCTCATCTGTGAAGTTACTCTTCTCTTTCATGCTCTTCTCCTGGAAGGATTCTACACCAAGCCCAGGTCTGGAGTGCAGTTTTTCTTCACCTCATGGATCTGCATGGATTGTCTTCCACGTACAGTCTCCCCTTATTTAATACTCCGTTCGTTAATTTATGTATATTTGCTAAAATGCATTAAGTGCTCATACTGGCTGGTTTTGTGTGTCAACTTGACACAAGCTAGAGTTATCACAGAGAAAGGAGTTTCAGGTGAGGAAATGAGTCCATGAGATCCAGCTGTAAGGCATTTTCTCAATTAGTGATCAAGGGGGGAGGATCCCTTGTGGGTGGTGTCATTCCTGGGCTGGTAGTCTTGGGTTCTATAAGAAAGCAAGCTGAGCAAGCCAGGAACATCCCTCCATGGCCTCTGCATCAGCTCCTGTTTCCTGACCTGCTTGAGTTCCAGTCCTGACTTACTTGGTGATGAACAGCAGTATGGAAGTGTAAGCCGAATAAACCCTTTCCTCCCCAATTTGCTTCTTGGTCATGATGTTTGTGCAGGAATAGAAACCCTGACTAAGACAGTTCTTATAATAATTTATAATACCAATTAATATGAACTCATGGATATTTATTTTATACTCTGTGTTATCAATATGCTATTAATTTCCTTGCTTAATTAATTTGCTCCCATTTGGGGCACTGGAAACCTCTTGATATATATATATATATATATATATATATATATATATATACACACATATGCATGCAAATATATTTGCATCTCTGTACTATATATATATTGCAGATATATATAGTACTGTACTATATATATATATATAGTACAGTATATATATATATATATATACACATATGCATGCAAATATATTTGCATCTCTGTACTATATATATATCAAATATATATATATCAAATATATTTGCATCTCTGTACTATATATATATTGCAGATATATATAGTACTGTACTATATATATATATATATAGTACAGTATATATATATATATATATATATATATATATACACATATGCATGCAAATATATTTGCATCTCTGTACTATATTGTGCATAAGATGATCCAGACTTACTTCCCAGCACAGTCTCACAGTTTCTTCCCTATTGCGCTCTTGTTGCTTTGCTGGGACAATGATTCTAGAAACTAAAATCTGGGTTTGGTTTGACTTGTCACTACTGGAGTATCATTTCATTTAGATCCTCCTGGCTGTCAGCACAACACACACACACACACACACACACACACACGTTGACCTCTGAAAAATGCCCATCTGTAAATATCTCTGAGTTAGCCAAGTATTCCTTTGTTAAATGAAGCACATGTCACAGGAGTCTCCAGCTCAGTCCATTACCATAAAGATGATGCTGACCTTCTGTTCTTGTTGGTTTGGAGGCTCCTGTGGGCCAGGACTTGGGCTCAGGTTGTCTGAGTGCAACTTCTTCCACCCTCCCTTGTCCTAATTCATACAGAAGGAGCAAGTCGTACTCTCCCAGTGGGACCCTTTTCAAAGCATCACATGACTGGACAAGCAGGGAAGGGCAGGTTCAATGTGTTCCTTTCTGCTTCCACACCTGACCCAGGCTTTTTTTCCTGACTTCTCCAACACTCTCTTAGCTTGGAAGTAAACTGTGGGCTTGCCATGGCTGGAGTCGGGACATGTTGCTTGGAGACTTGCCTCTGAGTGGAGCACTGTCCTTTTGTTCACTTTATCTTGGGTGAGTCAGGGACAAAGCAGCTGGTCTGTTTATGGCATTCTGCATGTTGAGGGCTCACATCCCTGTGCCTTCCTTGGATGGATTTATCCTCTTGAGGAAGAAATTCAGAGACACACCCTTTACATCTACAACCTTGGTCTCAGGATAGATGATGAGAATTTGTGTCAGGCAGGGAGTTGTTACATATATGAGGTTAGTGCTAAAGGAACTGCAGTTTGGGCTTGTAAATTTTTGATGCATGGTATTAATTTGGCTAGTGTGGAACTCGCTATATAGACCAGACTGGTCTCAAATGCACAGTGATCTATGTGCCTCCACCTCTGAAGTGCTAGAATTAAAGGCCTGTAATACCTATCATGCCTAGCATTTTAAATTGCTATAACAATTTAAAATGACTCAGACACATTTTTATTAATTAAAAGGGAGTCATTACATTCAACACATTTTGCCAGTGAACAATAAGTTTATTTATCCCGTAACATAAAACTCTATGCTCTGGGATTTGAAGAACTCTTGGAAAGCATTTTTGGCATATTTCTGTTGTTCCAAGTGTTTTCCCTGCAATAAGTTACCAAGATGTTTGAAGAAATGGTTGGAAAGGGGCAGGTGAACAATGTGGGTGATAACAAACTTCGCAACCCAACATCTTCAACTTTTGAAGCATTAGTTGTGTGAAGTACTGTTAGGCCTCCTCATGGAAAAGAACTGGGGACTCTCTGTTGGCCGGTGCCAGTGGCAGGTGTTGCCGTCTATGGCACGTCTCACAGATTTGCTGAGCAAACATCTCAGATGTCATGGTTTCCTCCAGGACTCAGATTAACAGCAGACCATCAAACAGTGACAGTGGTCTTTTTATGGTAAGCTTGGTCACTGAGCTGGTCATTCCTCTCCGTCATATACAACCTGTCTATAGATTGCATGGCACAATCAAGAGTTGGTTTGTTGTTGTGACATAGAGTGAAACAGGAGAGCAGTCCAAGGTGACATTTTGTTTCTTAGGCTTTGGCTTTGGTAAGCTCATGAGATCATTCACTTAATGACCCTTTTTACCTTTCCAATGAGCTTCAAGTGCCGAATGAACACTGACTGGACCATGCGGAGCTCCTTGGCAGCTTCTCGTGGATCAGCCTTCATGATTGCTCTTGGTTGGCCATGGTCAACTTCCAGTGGCCTCTCACCATGCTGTGCTTGGGCCCCATCTCTTCTGCAGAGTTGCTGGGCTACCACTGTGCCACATGTCCATTACCAGTTCCGGGTCAAATGCCTTGTTAATTTGGAGAGTTGTCTCTGTAGCTTTAGGACCCATCTTTAACTTGAAGAAGAAAAATCACTCAATTTGCTTTTTGCCTAACATCCTTTCCATAGTATAAAATAAATAGAAAATAAGCAGCAAGTTATAAGTTGTTATCAAAGGACATAGAGCAAGAATGCGCATTACAATAATGTATATAAATAACCTCATTTATTAAGAATGTATTCCAGTATTAAACTGTAAATTTTAATAATGCAAAAGCTTACAGTTATTTTGCACCAAAACTAATATTTATCTGTTTGGTCTGGCCCCAACCACCAGTTTCTCCCACTTTCTTCTCTCTGACTTCCCTTCCCAGATGCCTATGCTGGTGAACAGCCCCCTCTAGTTGGAGTATTCTGACTTGGAGACATCTGTGATTGTTGTATCTAGCTGGTGGGCATGTATCTTCCTGCTAGATCTACATGCTTCCTAATTTCTTTTTTTTTTTTTTTTTTTTTTTTTTTGGTTTTTCGAGACAGGGTTTCTCTGTGTAGCCCTGGCTGTCCTGGAACTCACTTTGTAGACCAGGCTGGCCTCGAACTCAGAAATCTGCCTGCCTCTGCCTCCCAAGTGCTGGGATTAAAGGCATGCGCCACCACGCCCGGCTTGCTTCCTAATTTCTTGTGACACCTTCAGTAGTACCCTGCCTCTCTTCACCCTAGTACTCAAGGGCTGGAGACTGGATCATCCACAGTCAGGATCATAGCAGCGTGTGGCTTGTTGGGGGTCTATATAGCATTCTAGGCCACCATAGTTGCTGCAACGCATAGTCTGAGTTAGGGTTTCTATTAGCTGTGATAATGACCATGACCAAAATAACTTGGGACCAAAAGGGTTTGTCTTAGCCTATGGCTTGTAGACTGACATTCAGGGAAGTTGGGGCAGGAGGAATTCAAGGCAGCAACCTGGAGGCAGGGGCAGAGGCCAATGGAGGAGTGCTCCTGACTGGCTTGCTCCTCATGTCTTTCCCAGCCTGCTTTGTCCTACCAGTCCAGAACCACTCACCCCAGGGCTGGCACCACCCACAGTGATCCGGGCACTCCCACATCCATCATAAATGCAGAAAATACCTCACAGGCTTGCCCACAGGCCAATCTCGGGGAAGCATTTTCTCAATCGATGTTCCTCTTCCCACATGACTCTTGCTGTGTCAAGCTGACACAGAGGCAGCCAGCACACACAAGCTTTGTTTGTAGCAGGGGTTATCTTTTGAGGAGCAGTTTCCAAGTTGATTAAAATGTGTTCTTCGGTCCAGGAAGATGGCTTACAGGATATACAGAGCTTACTTGCTGTGTGAATGTGAAGGCCTGGCACTCCATTCTAAAGGGCAGCCAGGGGCTAAGCAGTTAGAATAGGAACGGCCCCATCTCAGGTGGCGAATGGGGATGAGGGCAGAGAAAGTGAAGGAGACAAAAACATGCGTGGCATTGTGCTTATAGGATGTTGCTAGGGTAACGAACCTGACAGATCCTGGGCTGGGATCAGATGAGGACAGTTATAGAATGCTCCCCGTTTGTTTACTGCTGAAAAAAACCTCTTTGTCTTCTCATGTTTCTGAATAATCCCAGTATGATTGAAAAGATTTTTGTCTGCTAGATGAATAGTCTTAGTTACTGAATTTCCTTATTTTTATTAACTCATTTTATCATACCTTTTGTTGTACAGCAGTTACCAATCAGCTTTCTGCATTCTTCATCGGTACAGGGAGTGTCCTATTCCCAAGTTGATGAAATTCCAATCCATTAAAAAAAAAAAGTTTGATATTTTAGATAGCAATGGTTTTCTTGGATCTTTTAAAATCTGGACAGCAGAATTTAAAGTAATTCTATGAAGCCCCGCCCCCTAACCGTTGTAGCTTTTGGAGTAGAGAAAGGTGTTTGCCGTGCACACCAGTGTCCCAGTGGATGACAGGTAGCAGAAAGGGACTGTTTTTGTTTATTCTCTTACTGGCTCTGGTCAGCAAGTGTTTTTCCACACCTGTTAACTTAGTTCCTGTCTTGAGTCAACTAGATACAGACTGGAGCTTGTGTTTCTCCAGTTTCTGTGTTGCCCTTTTAACCTGTAGAATTTGGAGTGGGGCCTTTGGAAGGGCAGTTAGTCATAAAGGCAGATTCTTTACCGAAGGGGTTACCAGAAGAGGCAGGAGAGCATCTGCTTCCAGCTCACCGTCACTTGTCACAGCAAGAAGGCAATCACCTGTAAATAGGAAGAACTTGTCACCAAAACCTGTCCTATTGACATCCCGATCTCAGGCTTTCATATTCCAGGAATGAAAAGGCAGCACTTGCTGTTTAGTAAACATGTACGGCTCATTTTGGAGCTTTGTATAATAAATAAAGCAAGAATCATCTTCTGGGTAGAGGTCCTTTAAATTTTTTTTCTATGTCTCTCTGTCTCTGTCTCTCACTCGTGTGTGCATGGTCACCACTGGAGATCAGAAGAGAGCATCCCCTGGAGCTGGAGTTATCTAGGTCATCTCAGGAGAGATGCCATGAGGATCACATGCTCACCAAGCTCATCTCATCCTCATGTCTATCTCAGAAGCTGACATAGGATCAGAACACTTAGTTTTATTTTTACAGCGGGCAGACAGCTAGACTGAGTCTGAGTTCAAGCCCAGGCAGCTGCTCTGAATTCCTAATGCCGGCTCCACACGGTCACTGTGGAGGGACCAAGAGACTGAGTGGGACTTGCCAACACTCAGGGTTGGTAGGATTATGATCAGGCAAGAGGTGTCAGCCAAACCTGCAAGGAATAAAAGCCTCTGCTCAGAACAACACTCATGCACATGAATTCACATACTGTTAACAGTCCAAGGTAGGAATAGGCAGGTTCTGGTCATCAGGAAAAAGGGCCACTTGGATAAGAAGGAACACCACTGATGCCTGCAAGCACGTGCCTTCCTAGCGTTTGGGAGACTGGGGCTGGAGGAGGCTGGAGGAGGCTGGAGGAGGCCGGAGGGGGCCGGAGGTCTCTTTTAAGTCCAAGGCTGCTCTGGGCTGCATGGTTAGACCTTGTCTAAAAATGATACAAAAAAAAAATCAATATCAGCAACAGGGCATATGGGCTAGAGAGGTTGCTCGGCCGTGAAGAGTGCTCACTGCTCCTGCCTGGAGTTGGGTTCCCAGCACCAATGTGGGGTGGCTCACACCTTTCTGTAACTCCAGCTCAAGAGGGATGCCCTCTGCTGACCTCCAGTAGCACATAAGGACACACACACACACTGGGGTGGGGGGTTAGGTTAGAAAAAACACATTGTCTTAGTCAGGGTTTCTATTCCTGCACAAACATCATGACCAAGAAGCAAGTTGGGAAGGAGGATTTATTCAGCTTACTCTTCCACATTGCTGTTCATCACCAAAGGAAGTCAGGACTGGAACTCAAGCAGGTCAGGAAGCAGGAGCTGATGCAGAAGCCATGGAGGGATGTTCCTTACTGGCTTGCTTCCCCTGGCTTGCTCAGCTTGCTCTCTTATAGAACCCAGGATTCCCAGCCCAGGGATGGCACCACCCACAAGGGTCCCTTCCCCCTTGATCACTAATTGAGAAAATGCCTTACAGCTGGATCTCATGGAGGCATTTCCTCAAATGGAGCTTCCTTTCTCTGTGATAACTCCAGCTTGTGTCAAGTTGACACAAAACCAGGCAGTACACTCATAAAAGACTTTCTTCCAGGCAGATGACTGGTTTACTTTAAAGTTCTAAAACCTAGTCTGAAGGAAAACACTCAGCCCTTGGTTAACTCTGGAGACATGGAGTGGAGACACACTTAGAAGAAAGAAGAAGGACTGCCTGGGCTGACATCCATATTCTCTGTGTTGATTAGGTTGGGGTTATACAGTTGTATGCATCTGTCCAAACTCAGAAGAGGTGCACTTAAGACTTGTGTGTATTTTACCTTTTGTAAATTTCACCTTAAAAGGGGAAAAAGAAAGATCAGATGTGAGCCGTGGTGACTGATGCGTCCACCGACGCAGGAAAGGCAAGGGCACTGATGTGTACAAATCGTTTTGGAACACATCCAAGAAATACATGGGCAGCGTTTGCTGCAGGGTGGAGGGGAAGTGCACAGATGGAGAAATGCATGATAAAGCACATATATAACACTCTGTTAATTGCAGTGGGACAGAGGCGGTAGGTATATAAGCACACGTTGTGAGATTCGTCAACTTGGCTCCATATTTGACAACTTCATAGTAAAATATTGAGGTGGGGGGGGGGTGGGAGACAGAGCCTAGTTTGGTTCTTTGTATAAACAGAGAGCATGCGGCCTCACCTCTGGGGAACAGGCATTGCCTGAGACCCAGTTACAAAGCCTCAGATGAGAAGGAGGCACAGAGTCCAAAAGTGTGTATGAGAGAGATGGTTGCTGAGCAGGCCCTAGACATGCATGCAACAGCCTTGGCCATGGAGGGCACTGCGTTAAAGGGTTGCAAATTAAGCAGCTTAAGACAACACTAGATAATCATTTTCCAGCTCTGGAGATGAGGAGTCTGTAGTCACACTGGTGGCACCGGGTAGATGATGTCATTAGTGGTCCTGAAGGAGGGACATCTTTGCTTCTGCCCAGCTCCTGGTGTTCTGCATCATACCATTCTCCTGTGACTGCATCACCCCCATGGTTTGATCACGTCCATGTGTGTCTTTATTCCGAGGACAACCAGTCGTTTTGAATATCGAGCCCACTGCACCCTGCTGTGGCATCTCAACTTCATCTGTAGAGATTGATTCTCAGTATGGTTGTATTCTGGGGTCGAGAGTGGGGACTTCGGTGGATGCTATTCAACCACTGGAGGAAAGGGTCAAAAAGTAAGAAGGAAGACAGAAGCTGTACTTTAAGGACGTGGAGGGGAAGTGTGGATTTTTAAAAATGGCAAAGGGGGAGAAGGGAGGGCCAGGGTCAGAGCAGAAGGCAAATCCGTTTGCATGCAAGGACAGTTCTCTTGACCATGGGGCCTCCCTTCCAGCTAATGTCCCGAATATCTTAAAGAATTAAAATGTAAATCTCAGAAATTAAATCCATGGGTGCCGTGTACACAAGAGGAGGCTTTTGCAGAATAGACAGAGCTGTTCTTCTTTCTTGTTAAACAGCCACACACGGGTGGGCAGCCACGTCTGTGCGCACGGGTTTTATTTGAGATGGATTAAGGTTCGTGATGAACGAATCTCAGAAGGATTGCAGGTGCAGCTCTTGTAAGCTTGCGAAAGTTCAGCTTATCTGAGGCTTATCCAAACCCGAGGAAACCTTTCAGGCTGGTGTGAGGTTAGGGACCTCCAGGAGCCGAGAGTTAATATCCTGTATCAGGAAACACCTGTGTGTGTGTGTGTGTGTGTGTGTGTATGTGTGTAGGGGGAAGTTCTATAAATTAATGTTCTTTGGACCTAGAGGCATGTTGTGGTTTTCAGTTTCCTGGGCTTGGACCACCCGCTCTGGTTGGTGGATGGATTTCAAGTGCAGGCTCCTGGCCCTTGTGTGTGTGGGGGGTTAATGTGCCAGTCCCTGGGGATCCTCATCTGTATCCGCTTCTCAAAGGAGCTCAGAACGTCTGTCCCCCATCCACCTGCTTATCTCACACCAGACCCTTCCCTGTAGAATCCCCCCACCTCTTTACCTTGCTCAGTAACTTTTCTTGGGCTGCTTGGATGTGTTAGAATGTTTATTTACGGCCTTGGAAGCCTCCCCTTGTAGCTTATTTAAACAGAGTTCTTGAGAGGTCTCTTCCCTGGACATTCTAGTTTAAAAACTATCTTAATTTCCTCATTTTAAACTTTTTGTTATCAGTTGAACAGTCGCCCAACCCCCCACCCCCACCCCCAAACATTCCAATATTTATTCACATTGAAGCTCAGAATGTTTGGAAATAGGGTTGACTTGGTATAATTGGGCTACTATCGGAAAATACTGTAAGTTGAGTGGCTTATAAAAAGTAATTTCTGACAACTCTGGAGGCTGTAAAGCTCATGATTAAAGCAATGTGCTGGCTGAGTTGGTGTCTGCTGAGGCTCAGTCTATGGCTGATAGATGCTGTATTGCAGCTAAGTTTGCATGCTATGGAAGGGTCTTGCTGGAGCTTCCAGTGGGGCTAATCCTATCTATGAGAGTTCTGCCCCTACAACTTAGTCACCTCCCAAACACTCCTAATAAAATCAAGTAGGGATTTGGGTTTTGCATGCAGATGTTGGAGGAACATGATTTTCCAAACCAGGGCAGCTAGACTTGAGAGGAAAACTTAGATTTAAGATGGGTCTAAGTAGGGCTGGTGGTACTCCTAAGATATAGAGAGGTCACGGGGAGAAGGCTGAAGACAAAGGCAGGAATGATACTTACGATTCCAATGGATGCTGGGTGAGACATATGTTCCTCTCTAGAACTTGAAGAGGAGCTACAGTAATGTAGCAAGCACAGCAAATGCTGTCTGAAAGCTCTTTCCTGCTTCCAGCCTGTCTCTCCAGCTAGAATATTCACTACATGGATACAAGGGCCAGTCATGTTATCAGTGCTCATAATCCATCACCCAGAAGGCCAAGCACACAGTAGGTGTCCATGGAGAACCTGTCAACCCATGAATCCTGGGGTTGAGACAGACACCATGGAGGTTATTAATGTGTTCAATGTCCCCCACTCAACAGCTACCACTGAAGCCCAGATGTTCTTCATACCAGGTTCAGGTTCTTTTACCACTCTGTGTGGCAGTAGGAATGTTTAGCACAAGTGGTCTAATGCCGTGGTTTGATGAGACTTCACTACATCATGTCCACAGCCTAGGATACTGTACATGGTTACGGGATGCTTGGATGAATTTAAACATGTGGGCATGTGTATAGAGGCCTGAAGTCATCCTTCATGTTATTCCTTAAGTTATCACTGCTTTTTTTTTTTTTTTAAGACAATGTCTCTCCCTGACCTGCAACTCACCAAATTCACAAGGCTGGCTAGTCAGTGAGCCCCAGGGATCTGCCTGTCTTTGCCTCCCAAGGCTGAGATCACAAATGTATGACATCACTTCTGGGTTTTTTTATAAAGATGGACTTTAGGGATTGAACACTGGTCCTTATGCTTGCAAACCTTACAAATTGAGCCAGCACCCCAGACCTTGAATGAACTTTCAGATAGGTGGCTGTATGTGTAGATGGCATACAGCCTGACCTACCTAGAGGAGAGTCCTGAAGTAGACTTTGTAGAGTCTAGAATGCTTTGTTCCTACTTTGAAAGGATGTATCAATGTTGCAATCTGTTACAAGGTACTTCTTGTTCTGTGTCCTGGCTCTTGTGTATCTGTGGCTCCATAATGAAGTAGGTTCTTGGTGGCAGAACCTAGACTCTTTGGTGTTTTCCATTTACTTCAAAGTCTAGTTGCCCTAAAACCCAGGGAAGCTGTGACTACAACGTAGAATAGGCATAGTGGATTGGAACTCTGTGTGTTGGCACATGCCCATGAAGAGCCACCAGGATGGTTGTGTGTTCTGTGAGATGGTGGTAAACTGGTCACACTGTTCTCCTCTGCATTTGTACTCTTAACTGTGGTGTCTCTTAGGTTCCCACTGGCTCACCAGAGAACTGCAAATCAAGGTGGCATAGTTAGCTGAGGTGGTTTACAAGCTTGAACCTACACAGTCAGACAGGGTTCCTTCCAACTGCCTTCCTGTGGGTTCCTCTCGCCTTCCCAACATAGCACTCGGTATGCCTTCTATGAAGATGTTCCCCAGAAAAGAAAAACCTGTCTATTTCAAGGGCACAGAATTAGCAGTTGTGACTCAGCCTGGCTGTGAAACTCCTATCTAAAGGGACAAGCTATAAATGAATGAATGAGAAAATTAAAAGTGGAGAGAGATCATCAGGAACATGGGAGAGAGAACACAACACAGGGAACATTTTTTCTAAGGTTGGCCATGGATTAAAAAACAAAACAACAACAACAACAACAGCAAAGCAAAACAGCAAAGCAAAGCAAACCAAACCAAACCAAACCAGGAATTCTTGTGTAGGAACTGGTAAGCTATGGCCTGCAGGCTGACAGTTCTCTTTTTAAATAAAGTTTTATTGGAACACATCCATTCCCCATTACTCGTGGCTGTTTCTTTAGTAGCAAAGATGGGATGCTTTCCACCAAAGACTGTATGGCTGGCAAACTGAAAATATTTACCACTTGCTTTGTAAAGAAGGAAGCAGGGACAGATTCTTACTCCATTTCCGGCTGTCTGCTTTCCTGAGTTTTCTGGGCAGGCTTTTGGTCAGCAGCCATAACAAAAGAGAAATTTTGGAAGTGGTTGTCAGTCTGCATAGGGAGTGAGGAGGCCTTCTGTGGATGATGAAATGAACCAGACTTGTAGCAAGCAGCTCTGCAGTGGGCTAATCTGGAGGCTGCTCATGCAAACAGCAGCAGCAGCAGCAACAACAGGAATAACAACAACCTTGCATTAAAGTCATGCAGAAGTTTTGTTTATATTTTACTTATTAAATACTTGCAGCCCTCCGATGTAGGCTTAGTACTCATCAGTCCAGAGGTTGCATTTTCAGAAACAGGATTCTTGACCAAGCTAACTGTTGCTTAGTTAAGTTACATATGGACAAAAACCATACCATAAAACTTAATTACATTTGTAAGCGCCTTTTTGAGTTCTTCAGGATATGTTACAAAGCAAGGAAGTTTTTGGTGGGTTCATTTGCAGTGAGGAGGTTGCTAACACTAGATCCAGCAAAGCAGGCAGGGTCTGGGATGACTCGTTGGAAATGGCTTTGTTTGCTTGACTGTCTGTTGGGCCAGGATTCTTAGGGTTATTTTTAGGTGTTCTGTTCTTATTTATCTGTCAACTTAGGCAACATCGATTTACCTAAGAGACCCAGTTTGTAAATAGGGAAACGAGTCCACTGGAATATTTAGAAACTACTTTCTGCATTAGACAGAGGGTTGAGAGACAGCAAGCTATCATGAACTCTCTGGTCTTTTTAGAGCCCCTCATTTAAGGTTTTATAATAAGCCTTCTTATTATAGAGTTATTGAGGCTCAACTTGCCTTTTGGAAGGAGGCAGCCCAGGGAAATGGGGTTGGGGAGGGGAGAAGGATGGCCTAAAAGCTGCTGGCACCCAGGCTCAGGGTGGGCTTAGAGGCTGTGTGTACCACCCTGACTGTCACTGTCCTTCAGGTCACTGGGCACAGACTTTTCTTAATAAAAACGGGATTTGTGTCTCTTAGGAGACAAGTCCTTCTTGGCTGGCTACATAAGAAAATACAAAACAGATGTGATCAATGTGGAGAGGGCCGGGTGACATTTCCGTGAACTTGGAACCTAATGAAATCCTCTCTGTTGCCCCTGCTATGAAAGTTGTTTCCACCTCTTCCCTTATAAACGGGCTTGGCTCTGTTTTCCTTTAAAGGATAAAGATTATGTTACTAGAGTTTTAAGAATCAATGCAAAATGAAAAAAAAAACCAACAAAAAACAAAAACAAATAAAACCCCAACAACCCAAATTCTTAAATATCCTTTCTCTTGCCTTCTCCTACCCAGACATTAATAGCCCCTAGTGTGGGTGCAGAGGTGGCAGGGGTCTTTTGTGCTTTCCCAAACCTGCTGTGTGCACAAGTAGCTGTTATGACTGTCACAGCATAATTGACTTTAAAATGCCTTAACGATCAAAAGAAATCTGTTTTCATTTTGTCATTCCAAGTCTCCTTAGCTTCCATCTTTCCAGCCAGTTTAGTAACTTTTGAAAATGAACCTTATGGATACGATTTACCAGGTTGGCCAATGAACAGCTTTCTGTCTGTGTGGGGGGCTGGTAGCAGGTATCTATCTATGCCTTCTCATGACCACTGAGGGAGATACACACACACACACACACACACACACACACACACACACACACACACAGAGAGAGAGAGAGAGAGAGAGAGAGAGAGAGAGAAAATGTGTTTTCCACCACTCTTCTGGAACAGCATCAGTTATTTAGAGCTTTAAGGCCAATACAAAGCATTCCTTTTCCTTAGTTTTCTACGGTACCCACAGCTGCTGACCAGGTTGGCTGTGCTGGCCCTTCCTTGTTGTGTTGGCTTAGCCTCACACCCATGTAGAAGTCTGCACCCAGAGTGAGGCCAGGCCAGAAAGTTTGGAGCTGGTCCACCTTGAGAGAGAGGCTTCCCTATCAGGTAAAGGGACAAAAGATGGTTTATTTATGTTCACTTTCTGTGGGTCTAGCAATCAAGCAAAGCCAGCACCGTGTTGGCTGTGAACCATTCATTTGCCCATCAGGAGGCGGCCACAGATCATGTTGGTGACAGGCATTAGAGTGGGCCTGAGGACAGGTTTCAGTTAGATGCTCCAGAACGGATGGAGATGCCGAGGGTGGCTTAATGGAATGCCCTTATGGCGTTAATTCTGATTATTAACCTGACAGGATTTGTTATCACCATGGAAATCCACCTTTGGATGTAACTGTCTTGAGGGTTTTCAGAGGGTTCAATTCAGGACAGAAGACAGACTCTTAATGTGGTGGCAATGTTCCATGGCCTGTGGAGAAAGTGAGCTAAGAGCCAGGGCTCACTTCTCACTGCTTCCCAACTAAGCTACAGTGTGTCCAATTCCCTCACGATCCTGCTACCATGCCTTCCCGACCATAGTGGACTGACTTCCCTTGAACTCTTGAGTCGGGAGTGGCTCAGCCCTTGAACTGTGAGCCAGTTGGGAATTTTGCCATTGCAAGGAGAAAAGTAACGTGGCCCTAACAGCTGAGGTGCTGGGCTAAGCAGAGACCTGCACAACTCCTTCCCATAGGCCAAGCAGAGATCTGCACAACCCTTCCATAGGCCAAGCAGAGAGAGCAACACATCACCTTTCATAGGCCAAGCAGAGACCTGCACACCACCTCTCATAGGCTAGTGTCCCCATGTCCACATCTGTGGATATTCAGAGACTCAAAGAATTGCTTGCTTTCTGGAGTGAGGACACATGAGTATTGGAATGGATCCTCCTGTCCTCTGGGGACAAGGACTAAGGGTGTCTTTCAGAGCAATGATACTGTGTCAGTGTAAGCAAAGAACTGCAAGCCACTCAGAGCAATGATACTGTGTCAGTGTAAGCAAAGAACTGCAAGCTACTGAGAAAGTAATTTACTCCTCAGGTGTTAGTGAGGAATGAAACAGAAACTTTCCCAGGCTCCTACTGTGGTAGCTTAACCTTTGCAACCACCTTCCCCTACCTGAAAGCAAAGGGCTCAGGTCTCACCAGCTCTGGTGGTTAGAATACCTGGCTCCGAATTTCTCTTTCACGTGCTTTATTTAACTCACTTGAAAATGTTTTCAGGTGTTTGGAATCTCACAGCGACAGTCTAGTTAAGGCCTTGCAATTTCCCCTGGCAGCGAGCGCCCAACTTGCCGTTCAAGCTGACTGAGAGGTAGTCTGGTGGGAAATTTAGTCAGCCTGCTCTGCAGAGAGCCAGCTTTCCACAATGCAGCTGTCCAGAAGTTTATTGCTTGGTGCTTAAAGAAGTCATTCTGATTTCGTTTTCAAGAAAAGTTGGATTTAAAACTCAGAATATAGTTTATAATTATGTCACTTATTTGGCAGCATAAAGGGAAAATTTACACCGCCTATCAATGAGAAAGAACAGGGCCGAGGTTTCCAGGCTTTTATGGTGATTATGTCTACCTGTATGGGGGCTTTATATTCTTACAATTTGAATCATTTATAGATGCACACTCGACAGAGTTCATGTGTAACTAGTACTGTGGGCTTTTTTTTTTTCTTTTTTCTTTTTGCTGACTAAATGATAGGCAAAGCAATTTCCAACAAATGTCTCCCAGTAGGCCATCATCACAGAAGCCTTGTAATATTGCTTTTTAACCTTACCACTGGCAGCTATCCAGAAATTACTGCATTGATACCAAACTGCTATGTGCCGGGGAGTTGCCCTTTTCTCCATGGGAACCCGGCGGACTCCCAAGTGGGTGCCGGCTCTTCCGCCCTCATCCTTATTCATATTTTTACTTGAAGCAGATCTTTTTTTTTTTTTTTTTTTTTTTTTACCTGTTCTTGTTCAGTTGTAGGCAGCTGAGCACGTGGGAAGTTGAAACAATGGTCTGGATTGGGTTATTGTGGCTTCAGTGTATTGAATTAGCGTTTGCAAACAAAATAAATGACTCAACGTCAATGGGTCCGGGGAAAATGGAAGAGCTTTGGTTGTAGCTTTCTTGTTCTCGCCCCCGGCCAAGAAAAACCTAGCTTTCTTCTCTCTTATACCCCACCTCCCCTTCTGCCCCGCCTCTCCCTTCTTTCAAGGCATCTTATAAATGGCTTTGGGGGGTTGGTAAATCATGACTCTGTGCTTCTGGTTGGGGTTTCTGGGGAAAAGGTTAGGAGCAGTTTCCTTGCGTAGGAGGTAGAATGGATGAAGGGAGAGAAGGGGCTGGTACTGTCTCCCGATGTCTTCTCTTGCTGGGAGCTTGAAGAGAAGTAGATGCCCTGGCTTCTTCCCACTTCCTGGTGTCTGCAGAGGCTGGAGATGTCGGCCTCCTTCCTGGGAGTCCCATGAGAGAGATGATGCCTGTTGCCTGCCGGTTCTAGAAGTTTGATTTCCAATGCCCGTCATGTTTGGAGTCCACCTGTTCCATGCCATGTGTGGGTGAGCATAGGGCACTTGGAAAGTTTGATGTGTTTTGTAATGATGACAGCGGCATCTCCAGCAGCTGGCTTGGTATTCAAGGCAGAGAAGCCCAACTGGTGTGTTGAATGAATGGATTTCTTTTCTCACCCATTAGGAGGATGCTGTTACCCTCACATGCCAAGTCGGTTTGCTTTGTGACAGATTTCCCCAGCTATGTCCAGTTGCATGCTGACCTTGCTTTTCTCTCCCAGCTTTGGCATCTCTGTCTGCCTTCCCTGAGGTTCTCCTTAAGCTTGGGATGCCTCCCTGGGGGCTGGCTGTCTCTTCAGGGAGCACTGTGCCCAGCTTCACCTTTGCCAGGAGAAGAAATCATCAAAACCATCTCTGACCTAATGTGTTTACCTTCACCTTCTAAATGGCGGGTGTTACACATGGAGACATTGATAACCATGATGTATCCACAGTTCATAGAAAACAAAGTGTTGTACTGGATAGAACTGGATATGTAGGCTGTGATAGAATAAAAAGATCTAACCTAGAACATAGAATACGATTATAGAAATCAGTGGTCTCCAAGCCACTTTTTAAAGATATTGTCTCCATGACTTAAAATATGTTTCATTTAGTAATTATGTAAGTGAATGAATGAATTTATGTAATAATTCCTATGTGGTTGGGCAAAGAGAAAGAAAGTTAGTGTAGTTTACTGGTCTAGTCTCAGGGGTAAATATGCTTCAAGTGTAGCTTGGGGAAGAGAGCTGAGTAAGTAGGGAGGCAGGGTGGGAAGCAGGAGAGGAAGGAACCGTCAGAGAGCAGCTGGGTCTGAGGGGAGGCAATTTCTTCAGTAAACAGAGTGCTAATCTAGGGAATTCCTCAGAGGCAGTCATCCCATGATTTGAACAGAGCACAGTTGTATCCAGGCACCCTGTGATAAGATCCGCCCCCTCACACAACTTTTACTCCGTTTTAAGTCCTGAAAAAAGAGCCACCTTTCAAACGGCAGCTATGTTTGCTTCATGAGGCAAGGAGGACTCAGGTGGATTCAGAACACCTAACACTCAGGAATGAGAAGATAGCTCAGTAGGGAAGATGCTTACAGCACAAGCCTGAAGACCCGAGTTCCCATCACCAGCACCATGTAAGTGCTGGGTGGGTGTGGTAGCCTACCTCTAATCCTAGTGCTGTAGAGTCAGAGACCAGGTTCCTGGAGCAAGCTAGACTAGCTAAATGAGCCTGCTCTGAGCTTGAGTGAGAGACCATACCTTGAGATATAGAGAATACTTGAGAAAGACACCTAACATAACTCTAGCCTCCACAGGCATGCACACAAACGTTCCCAATGGCACACATACAACACACGTGTACCCACATATGCAAAGCATATTCACATGTGTGCAGAACATATACACACACACAAATACCCACAATGATTTTAAATGCCCAACCTCTTACCTGCCTTTTAAGAATTGCGGTAATGAATGCACAACATGAAGTCAGCCATCTTTACCATTTGTGGCTCTGTCAGGCACCGATGAAGTCTGTTCACGTCATTACACCACTGTTCTAATACCCAGTCCTGAAGCTTCTCAGCTTCTACAGCTGCAACCATGTGACCAGTCAGTGGCAATTTCCCCTTTCCCCTCCTCCCTCTAGCCTGTTGGCAACCACAGATCTGCTTTATTTCTCATGACCTGGACAGTTCTAGGCACCGAATGTGGGTGGAGACATGCAACGCTCATTCCTGAGTGTCTGGATTACCTCACTCCTGCTTGCCTCTTGTGAGTCTGTGTATCAGAGGTGTACTGTAGGTATCTATGGTGGTTTGTGTATGCTTGGCTCAGAGAGTGGCACTTTTAGAGGGTGTGGCCCTGTTGGAGTAGTTGTGGCCCTGTTGGAGTAGGTGTGTCATTATGGGTGTGGGCTTTAAGACCCTCATCCTAGCTGCCTGGAAGCCAGTCTTCTCCTAGCAGCCTTTAGATGAATACTTAGAACTCTCAGCTCCTCCTCCACCATGCCTGTCTGGATGCTGCCATGCTCCTGCCATGATGACACTGGACTGACCCTCTGAGCCTGTCAGCCAGCCCTAATTAAATGTTGTCCCTGTAAGACTTGCCTTGGTCGTGGTGTCTGTTCACAGCAGTAAAAACCCTAACTAAGACAGTATCCTACCCGTGAACCTCATCTCTCACAAACATCTTTTTGTAGGGTGGATTCTCTCATCCTGCTCTTCTCAGGCTACATGGAATTGCACAGAGACGACCCCCCCACCCCACCCCAGACAATCCTGTGAAGCTGACCTTTTTCCCTTTCTCTGACCTTTGTATTGTGCTTGCCTATGGTCACCCATGTTGTGACAGATGTACTGAGTGCAGGTTATGCTTTGTCCTCTTTGGCCCCCTGTCCCCTGGAGTCTCATATCTGAGGGACTGGGATGAGGACAGTCTGGGATGAGGATTTATCTCTGGGATGTAACCCAGGCCCAGCCTTCCTTGGGGCACTCGGTTCACACCATAGAAGGCTGTAGAGCTGCAAGAACACACCTTTGACTCTAGCCTTGCCTCTGGCCTGCAGGGAACCATGTTCATGGCTGGGTGTTAGGTGCCTCAGAGATAAATGCAAGCTTAACCCTTTTGTTCTTGCTATGGTCTTTGCTGTCTTCTCTGAAAAATGTCTAGATTTACAAGTCCTTGCGTCTCATAGCCAGACTAAGTTCATACATATCCCCTTGTGACTGTGTGCTTAGACAAAGTAAACAAACTTTAATATAGACTCAAATAAAGCATAATTAAGAACCAGAAATCTGCGGCAGAAAAGCTGGTCCCCATATTCATGCAAATAGATGAAATGGGTTTTGGATGAGTTCCTTCATTGGATTATCCACACCACTAACTTTTAGATTATTATAATTAGACTTTATTAATATTAAACATAAGATGGCAATTTTCAGGCCTGAGGGATTAGAGCATAAGACCCTAAAGATGCCTGAGGTCTTGGCCCGTTCATTCTGAATGGTGCTTCGCTGAGGATCCTGTCTGAGTCACTCAGTGCATGAAAGACATAATTGCAAGCAGGTAGCATCAGAGGCCACCCAGAGTCCTCAGAGATGCTGAGGGAGGAGTATGTGGCGCTCAGAGCTATAGCCTTATGGCCTCAAACAGGCATGTTTGAATGAAATGATAATAGTTAGATGTGAAATGTTTACATAATCCCTGTGTTCAGGAGAAAGTCTTTTCCCGAGAATCTTGGTGCTATTTTGATGAGTGCAAGCATTACAGTCATTGTTGCTCTTTGGGGTAGGGGTATGTGTTTGTGGGTCATGAGTGTGCATGTGTGTGCAATCACACGGGTAACCATGAGTGTAGAGGTCCAAGTTTGATATAGAGGTGTCTTTCCTTTATAACTCTGCAGAGCCCTTGCAGTTTGAAGACCGGAACTCCCACTGAACTTGAGGCTCGTTAATGAGGCTAGTCTGGTTGGCCAGTGATCTTCAGGTATCTGCCTCTCTCTAACCCCTCAGTGTTGGGCTTACAGGAGAGAGCTGCGGCCACTGGCATTTTTTTACTAAATCCTGCTTATACTGCAGATACTTTCCTGGCTGAGCTGTTCCCAGTGCTCTGTCCTTGTTCTTTCTAGACAACTCTTTCTTGCATTCACACACAGAGCTTTGACCATTTAAGCAGCATGCTGCCTGAGCACACTGTGAGAATCCTTGAGTCACTTCATTGTGTTGTGTTTTAATGCTGACATCTAGGCACAGGGCTAAGGAGACATCTCATGTGTAAAGTACTGGCTTGCAAGCATGAAGATGTGATTTTGGTCCTAGCTCCTGGAGATGATGGAGCACATTTGTAATTTCAGAGCGTAGGATGAGGGACAGGGACAAGGACACTGGATAGCCAGCCTAGTCTACTTGGTGATTTACAGGCCAGTGAGAGACTTTTGCTCCAAAAATAAGTGAGTGGATGACTCAGGAAAGCAACTCCCAAGATTGAGTTCTGGTCTCCACACTCATGTGCACAGAGACTGTACATGCCTGAACATGTATGCACTGTCTATGTACATGCACTCACATGTACACACATATGTGTGTCCTAAGGCACATTAGAGGTTCCTGGTTGGCAGAAGGACTCAGGCATGACCCTGTTACATAGATAGCCTTTTAGCCTCCAGTATAACAGCTCAGTGGGACATGACTCCAGCCAAGGGAATGAGGAAAGACTTGAAATCTGCTTAAAGCTCTGAAGGCTTTGGATGCAAATGCCAGCGGAAACGGTTCTGTTTCCCTGGGAGGAAGTCATATTCCCTATAAATACAGGAAATTTTTCTTTTTTTTCTTCTGTTCACCTGAACTGCAAATAGAAGAGTTTGCTTGCTATTAATTAAGCAGATGATAGATGGCCTGAAAATGAGCATTCAGCACCCTCTTCTCCTTCACTGTTTGCAGAACTCTGAGATAATTGGATGGGAAACAATATGGCATTTAAATATGGACTTTAAAAAAGAAAGAAAGAAAGAAAGAGAGAGAGAAAGAAAGAAAGAAAGAAAACCATTTTCCTTTGCCTTCTAGAGAGAGATTGACTCTCTGAATTGTGTCCTGTCATGGGCGGATGTGCAAGGCAGTCAGCTGTCCACGTGCCCTTGTTTGTGAGTGTGCGTGTGCTCATTTAGCTGTTGGCAAAACCTTGCTTAGTGGTGCATCAGTAATTAGAGGCTGCCACCACCTCTGCGTGAAGCAGTGTGGCTCTCCTCTCTTCACTTAGCTCCTCGGGGCTTGTGGGAGGAGGGGGAGTCACATGTCAAGGCAGTGAAGTACGAGCCTGTTTGGAAGTGGCAAGTTTGTGCAGACCTATTCACTGCGCTTAAACCACCAGACACCGGTGCCTTAATACCCGCGCCCTCTGGGGTGGAAGCGTTTGTTACGTTTGTTCTGTGGTAAAATAGCTGACCAGTGAGACTCAAAGGAAGAAGGAAGGGTTTATTTTGCCCCATGGTTTGGGATTCAGGCCATTATGACGGGGGAGGGGGGAGGCGGGGCTGTGAGGGCGCCCCCTAGCTTTGCCGGCAGGCATTTGAGTGATGCGGCAGGGAGCAGAGACAGGTGTTTGCTGGTCCTGGGCTTACACTTTCTCTGTCCTGTTCTTAGCCTATGAAATGGAGCTGTTCAAATTTAGGGTGGGTCTTCCTACCTCAGCCAAACTTCTCAGGAAACAACCTCTCAGACACTCCACGAGGTGGTCTCCTAGATGATTCCAGACCCTGCCAAGCTGACAGAGGTCGAGGTTAGTCATCTTCACATAGAGATTCCTGCCCCTGCCTGTACTCCCGAATCCTGTGTAGGGTCCTAGTCAGCTGACAGAACACCTGCTACTGGCTGCTCCTGTAGGCCAAGCCTTAGGAAAATGGTCCTTTTACTTCTCTCCCCTCCTCCAAGGAAGGTATTAAAATGAAAATATAAAAACTGTGGCTCTGTGGGAATTTGCCCAGAGCTCACACCTGGACACCAGGCAGAGGGACCAGTGGTTCTGAGCATTGCGTGGTGCTTACTAGCAACTGAAACAGCAGTCATGATAATTGTATATTTCCTTTATTATCCTCATGGTATTCAGTGGACTAAGCAGAGAACGCCCTCCTGGCCAGCAATTATTAAGCAATTCCTTAAAGAAACTCACACATGAGATGGGGAGATAGAATCCGTGAGTGGGAGACACCAAGCTCCCGAGAATGGCTGTAGAGGACAGAGGCAGAGTTCAGCTCACAAACTCCCAGACTTAGCTGGTCTTCCCTACGGAGGGTCTAGTGGGCGTACTACAGTCTGGGTGATGCTTGTCCCAAGAGTGTCTCTACTAAAGGCTCGGGCTCAGGTTCTGAGTGATATGTGTATAGGAACTGGGAAATGGCGAAGTGAAGGTCTCACGACTGAGGCCTGTGAGGATATGGGTTCCGTCTCAGATGCTCGGGTTATGACTTTGGGTCTAAACTGAGGGTTTTCCCTTACAACCAGAGTATTCAGGGATGTAGACTCAAGGAAAAGTCAGGTAGGGGGACCTGAGTTAGTGAGCTAAGTACTTGTCACGCAAACACTAGAAGTTGAGTTTGATCTTCCACATGCATGTGAACCCAGACACAACAGAGTCTGTGTGTCATCTCAGCCCTGGGGAGGTAGAAACAAGAGGATGCTTGGCATGGTCTGGCTAGCTAGCCTAGACAAATCGGCAAACTCCAGGGTCACTGGGAGAGAGACCCTGCCTCACAAAATAAGATACAGAGTGATGCAGGAAGGACAGCCAATATCAGCCTCTGGCCTTCAGATGCATGAAGTGGTGGCCAGCTTCATGTCAAGGAAAGCTAGAGTCACCAGAGAGGAAGAAACCTCGACTGAGAAAATGCCTCTGAGAGATCCAACTGTAGGACATTTCTTTTTTCTAAGTTAGTGATGGATGGGGAAGACCCAGCTCACTGTGGTCCTGGGTTCTATAAGAAAGCAGGCTGAGAAAGCCATGGGGAAATAAGCCAGTAAGCAGTGCCTTCCATGGCCTTTGCATCAGCTCCTGCCTCCAGGTTCCTGCTCTGCTTGAGTCCCTGTCCGGACTTCCTTCAGTGATGAACAGGGATAGGGAAGTGTGAGTCAAGAAAAGCTTTTCCTCCCCAGGTCGCTTTGTTTATGGTGTTTCATCCCAGCAGAAGTAATTCTAAGACATATGTACACCCAGACATACGGGGACGGGGTCAGGGGGAGGAGGGAAAGAGAGAGAGACAGAGACAGACAGAGAGACAGAGAGGGAGGGGAAGAGTGGGGAGGGAGGGAGGGAGGGAGGGAGGGAGGGAGGGAGGGAGGGAGGGAGGGGAGGAATGGGGAGGGAGGGGAGGAGTGGGGAGGGAGGGAGGGAGGGAGAGGGGGAGGGAGGGAGGGAGGGGAGGACTGGGGAGGGAGGGAGGGAGGGAGGGAGGGAACAGGTATATGAGAAAATTTGTGTGTGGCACATAGAGGTATTGAGTTCCTGAGGTGATCTTTGCAGCTGCATAAAGATCTGAGTAAGATCTTCAGATGCAGACACTGCTCTGCAGCTACCACGTCTCCCAAGATGTTTCCAATCTTAGGAAAACAAATGCTCTAGTGAGGAGACCATATGCTTTTCCTGGCCCGAAGGGTAAGCTTCTCTGGTGCCCACCATGCTGGGCTCTGGTTAAACAACCATGAGCCAGACAACTGGTGTGTGTAGCAGGTTTCTCCCAGACCTTCATGCTTTGGAACCAGCTTCATGTCCAGGCAGAGCAGATGTGTCAGGGGGCCCTCAGGTCTCTGCTGTGACCCTCTGAGGACACATTTCAATTAGAACTTGAACAGCTGGCCAGGAAGCTCAACAGCAGTGCCACCTCTTTTTCATGCCAAGGTCTGGCAAGGGAGGCAGCAATATCGGTAGCCACTTGGTATACCAAACAGATGAGGTTTAGTTTGGGACTCTCTCCAGAGGTGGCGGGTCTCTGCCAGGCCCTAATGACAGAAGATACACTTCTGCCCTGGGGAAGCAGTCATTATCATCAGCCTGGTAAATGATGGCATCTCTGAGAAGTGGGCAAGAGGTTAGGGATGCAGCCACATGGGACCAGAGAGAAGGCGGCCATCCAACCTGCCATACCATGTGGATCATCCTGCTGGCAGTTAGACAGGAGGTGACTGATCCTGGAGGCCTATGAGTTTTTTAGGGCTCAAACATATCATCTGGGTCTTTGTCAGGTGCCCCCTCTGTACGTCTAGAGACTGCATGTACCAGTTGCTGGAAGGTAGGGAAGCCTGTCCATCTGGACCAGCCTTCGGAGAGTAGAGAAGATAAAGGGCCTGGCAGTTGTATTTTGTGACACACAAGCAAGGGACCTTGAATTTCCAGATGGGGTGGGCCCACATTCGGTGAAATGCCCTTTGTAGCATCAGGAAACAGATATGGGAACCAGCAGCACCTGCGGCATTCTCAAGCATGGGTCGCAGTGCTGGATTTCAGAAATCTCCCAGAGAGTCAGTGGGGCAGTGCAAAGAATGTTCCTCTGGAGAGCTGGTCCCAGGGTTGGAGAGTGATGTTGGCCAGGTGGTTGGGACTGAAGCGAACCACACATGGTGTAGATCTTTCTGCTTCTGCAAAACCAGGCCACTTGAGATGGATGCACGGATCGGCACGCTTGGTGTGGTGCTGAGGGGAGTGAGGAGTCACTGATGGGCCGAACAGCACCAGCCTCTTGTTCTTGCTGAGGAAGACTTGTAGAGACAGACAGACAGACAGACAGACAGACAGACAGACACACACACACACACACACACACAGAGAGAGAGAGAGAGAGAGAGAGAGAGAGAGAGAGAGAGAGAGATGGGCTAAGTCAGGGAAGAGGAGACTGAAGCCAGCAATACCCATGTGCTGGATATCCTATTCCAGCCAGTCATAGCCTGGAGAGGAGAGGGGAGGGGGTGTTGCTGTTTACCCACATGCCATGTTGTTAGTTTTGACAGCTCATGAGCATGCTGCCCTCAACCCACCAGGCTCTGTCTCTCTGGTGCCAGGATGAGGCAGGGGCAGGATCATGGTTTCAGCTGAGCCAGACTGCATGTTTGCTTTGGATCTAGGTTGGACTTGACTCTAGAAACAAAGTTGTACAGAGTGAGATTACCACAGGCTCCACAGCTGCCATCAGCGGAATGCTGGGGAAGCAAGACGCTGAGTCTTGTGGAATAGCTTCCTAGAGGGCTCAGCTATAGCGTGGGGCTCTGGGACTAGAACTCTGAGACCTATGCTTGGTTTATCTTCTACCAAACACCCAAGCACAGACCTGAGAGTCTCAGCACCGTTGAAAAGTCACAGGTAGGCCATTGAATGTGATTCCTTTTGCATAGGAGATGAGCAGGGTATTTGGCGACCCGAATGTCTGGCTCTAGGCAAAGGACAGGTGAAGAACTCCTGAGTTCTCAGCTTCTAGAACATCTCCATCTTCAGAGATGCGGAGCATCATGGTTATGATAGGATCCTTACCTCATAGAGCTTCCCGAATACTCTTGAGCTAAACCTCCAGTCTCAGAATCAAGAAGTCTCCTGATGTGTCCACGTGGAGGCACCATGATTGACTGTGGTTGTAGATAGTGTAACATTCAAACCAAGCCTTAATACTTGGAACGTGACCTCATGTTCCTTAGTGAACACTTACGGGATGTTTCCTTTTATGGTTCTTAAAAATGAAGAGAGTTGTTGATTTCGCCATCATCTTCTTCATCTGGTCATTGCTCTGTGCTTGACAGGATACTGTGTGCGCTTCACCCTCCAGGGGACAGCCTGTCTGGCTTGTTGGGGCCTAATCCTAGTCTTTTCTTCAGCTCATCCCTCCTTGCCCACCACTTGGGTTTGTGTTTTTGTACATGTGTGTTTTTGAGCATGGTAGGTTTTATATGCTTATTATTTTTTTTAATGTACATGCAATTGTATTAGTAATTTCTTAACTCATTTATACCCAAACTGTTTTTTATAAAAAATGAACCCAGGTTTTGGTATATGTATAACTTGCACATAGCCTTTTCTTTGGAAATTTTTGTGAAGCAGGAACAGCGGGGCCACCTCTATATAAACACCCCGGGCTTGCACGCAGCCGCAAAAGCGTCTTCTGTAGGAGGACCTAATCGAGGACTTTCTGAGAGACTAAAAAATGCTGGTGTGGGCAATGCCAGCTAATCGGGAACTGCTGTTTAGAGGAGATGCTTTCTTGGGACCAATGGTACACAGGTGGAGGGTATTAAAGGCACTTGCAGCAGCATTCAGACGACCTTGCCGCAAGGTTTCTCACCTGCTCTGAGAGGCTGTGTTGGGACTCTGAGCCACCTCACCTCCAGCCCCCAAGGACAGGTAGGGTCGGGCAGCAAGTAGTCCAGGGTACAGGCAGCATCTGGCACACCAGGAAGGAAGAAAGGAAGGAAGGAAGGAAGGAAGGAAGGAAGGAAGGAAGGAAGGAAGGAGCAAGCAAGGGGTGAATAGCTTACTGAGGTGCTACTGTGACCATTTCACAATAAATAAACTAAGATCTGTAGTACTTATGCCCATGTAGATGGCTGAGTTAGGCCTTTCCCCCTTATCCCTGGCCCAAGGCTCTTCCCACTGCCAGCCCAATGACGTCAATTTTCAGAAGCCCAGTGATGAGTGCCTGTAAAACCATCTGGGGGTGGGGGGTGTTGTCCTGGTTGCCTCCTCTCAGGTCCTTGGCGCAAAGCACGTCATTCTGCCTTTGCTGGCTCTCTTGCTTGGTTCTCTCCTTTTTCATCATATGACTGCTCACAAACTCTTTCCTACCTGCTCCTTGTTACTAAGCAGGAGTCAGCAGCACCTCCCACACAAGAGCAGAGTGATACCGCAAGTGATTCTTGCAGGCACAAGGATAAATTCGTACAGACATAGGGATGATAACGTCTTTGTTCATAGATCCTCAGAAATGAGCTCATTATTACCGCCCACCTCAAGGGCTTCATCAAAATCGACTGTACTGGAAAACACGGTGTTTTATGGAGGAGTGAGGAGCACTAGCTTCACACAGTGACTTAGAAGGAACCCGTGACCGACCCCTCCTGGCGAAAATTACTGCTCTATAACAACGAGTCAGAAAATGGAACAAAGATGCGTCCTAGGAAAGAGGGACTGCGCATGCGCACGTGCTCGCGCTCCCGAGCACCTAAAGCGTAGACTAGAGAGGACATTGTTCGAGGGGATGACCATGGGGCAGGGTAGCAGTTCTGTTCAAACAAAACCTTGTCTTCCTATGGTTTAAACCTATAGTTCAAAACCAAGCAGAAACATCAGTGCTGGAGCGCACCCCTCGCCTCAGAGGGGATAAGAAGCAGGTTTACCCTACTCAAATAAGAGAGTCCATCGCCTAAGAACAGAAGTTTGGGTCGCCCCAAACTCTACGTCCCAGTGTGGTTTCATTTCATGGTTTTTAGTAACAAAACAAAGGAAATGACTCAGCGGTAGGTGCGGCGCTTTCGAGGAACCTCTGTCACAGACACCACAGAGCGTGGCCAAGAGGAGCGTAGGGAGGGATCAGGAGAGTTCAGTGATGTCCACTGGCTGGAGTAGAAGCAAGAAAACAGGGGCAAAGTTACTAGTCTTATTCCAGAAAAGTTACAAATTTGGTGACAGAGGTTGTCGAGAGTGAGTGCTGATACAGTCCCTGAATTACATCTGTTGTCTGAGACACTGTTACTAGCGCTCTTCACTTAGTGTTGGAATACTAAGACTGAGAGTCAGTACTGATGAAGATCTTTGAGGCACGGAATTTATCAAAGAACCCAACCTTCTTGGAAAACATGTCAAGTAGTGCAGATTCGCAAAAGAAAGTTTCATATTTGTGAGGACAGTCTAGTATTTGGCTTTTATTTATGTTCCCGCACGCTACGCAAATAGCTTTTCTGTCCAGTGTGCTTGAATTTATGCCACAGAGTCTTATAACAATATTGTAAATTGAACTATGCATGAATTTTCCTTCGGAGCTGATACTATTTTTTTTTCCTGAGTGTTCACCTCAGCCAGGAACTTTAAAATCTTTTGAGTCAGAAGGTGTTGTCTTGAGTTAATCATGTATTTGTTTGCAAAGAAATATTTTCTGACAAGCTTGGATTGCAGTAATGATTATTAAGGAATCCAATTCATTTGACAGAGCATGTATTGTCAGAGTTGCAAACTCTGAGTGGAGGAAACAAGGTATTTGCTCTGTGTGGTCTGCTTGGTGGGTGACATCTTGCTTGTGGTATCTCAAGGGGTCCCGTGCAGCCTCTGGACTGGGGACCTAGAGAACTCCAGAGTTTGTATTTTGCCTTTCTGTGGGCACACAGCTTGCACCTGTATATATGATGTCTGCTCCCTTCTGACCCCTTCACAGCCTTTCAGACTCTTCTGGGGGTGGAGGGCAGGGATGGGACAAGGTGGCGTCTGCTGGGAGGCTTGCCCAGTTTTGTTTCTGGTAATTTCATCTGTGTGGAGTTTGCATGGGGAGTTTTAGTATCTGTGAAGTTCTTAGGTTCTCACTGGACATAGGCTTGATGTGTTAAGCCATATCTGGAGACTGGGACCATGTGGTACTTTGAGACTGCTTAGATTTGAGCTGTGCATTGTCTTCTTGCCTGGGACATAATCCACTTCCCTCTGCTCAGAGCAGTTCCCACTCCAGGACCACTGTTCCCTGTGCAGGAATGAAAACACAGACCATGGAAGCCTCAGCACTCCAGTATGGCACAAAGTACAGCAGTGCTCACAGGGCCTCAAGGGACAGACAGTAACAAGGAAAGGATGACTTATCACGCTGATAGCCTCCAAACTGGGAGCGGGAGCCCTAACTCGGCAGGAGAAACAGGGTAGTATTTTCTGTTTGCTGTCTTGCTACCAAGAACATTTCTCTTGTTTTAATCTATCAGGCTAGAAACACATACAACATCACAGGTGACTCAGGTCAATGCCGAGTAGAATTGCCCCACCCCCCAGTATCCAGGACACCCCATGTACACCATACACCTTGGGGTATTATGCAATTATTCATTAGATTGAATCTGTTGTTCGAATCTACTTTTGCAACTTTGGATCCCTTCCATAAACTGATGAATTAGGTTCCTGAAGCGGTGTACTCCCTAAGGACCTGCTTTGTAACACACAGAAAAGTGCAATTCAACCTGTTCTCCAAAAAAGCTTGACATCTTAAAAAAAGCAACAATTAAATAAACTCAAAGTGTAGGCAGTTACCACCACCAGACAGTGCACACTGTAGGAGCTGTGGAGTGCAGTGTGTACTTTTGGGCTGGCTTGACCAAGGAAGGGTTCCTGGCACAGCTTTGGTCCCTATGTTTAGGGTTCCTGAAGCAAATAGTTCATAATTCGTGTATATTTGAAAAGCATAACTATTCACCAACAAGATCTGCTCAGGTTTCAGACCTCAGGTATGGTTAAGCAGCAGGCAGAACCACCCTGTGCTTTTGAAAGTGTGTTTTATGTGTGAATAATGGCAAAGTGAAGAAAAAGTCAGATCGCAGAATAGACATTTATAAGGAAGGTCTCTGTTTCTAACCTGGCTCCTGCCATGAGCTTGGGCTTGTTGAGATGCCATTTCTTGATATGTTTCTTTCTGGCTCAAGCTGGCAATTTTGGTTTTATTATGAGTGTCCCAGACATGCATGTGTGGGAGAGGACATGATACATGTGTGAGAGAGGACATGTGATCAGACATTCAGGATGTAACTTTACTGGTTTGTGGTGTTCTGATATATGTATGTATGTGTGTGTGTATACACACACATACACACACACACATTATATATATATATGTATATATATATATATATATATATATATATATATACACACACACATACATACACACACATATATACACACACACACACACATATATATGTATACACACTATGTATATGTATACGAATATGTATATGTATATGTACACACACACACACATTTGTACTTAATTTTCCCAGCTAATTGCCACCTCCTTGATGGCAATTCTGTCCTGTGAAGAATGGTTCTGTATACTCAGTGTCCCCATCAACCCTTCTGGGTACTCTCTGGCACTTGTGTCTCTTCAGTGTCCTCCCTATTAGCTGCCATCTGTGGCTCACATCTCTTCCAAGCTTCAGAGAGCTAGTTACAATTCTCCCCTTCTCTCTGGGCCTCCTCAGGCTCAGCACTGGCTCCCACCCCAGGCCTTCCCTCCTCTGATCTTCTGTTGACCTTGAACTTTCCTGGTGTAAATGTCAGTATGGCTTTGGTGTCTTGTCTTTTAGCCCAGAACCTCATTCGTTTGACTAGACCTTGCATAATCTTCTAGTGAGCCACTTTTCCTCTCCTGACTTCTGTCCTCCATGGAGCGTTAGGGTCACCCTCATAACGCCTAGATGTGCTCCTGTAATTGGCTAGTTAAAGACCCTAACTGGCTCCTTATTGTCCCAGCAAGAGCTTGCGTGTCTCATTAGAACCTCCCATCTAGGTCTTTGTCTTATTTCTAGCCACATCTTCTGCCCCATTCTTCTACATTTCAGAGACACCAGACTTGGTGTCCATCCTGGAATGTCCCATCTACATCTCAGACCCTCTGCCTTTGTTCCTGCTGTCCATGGTGGTCTTTGTGGAAACTACTTCACCCATTAAGATAAAGTTCAGAAGTCCTTCTTTTCTGTGATCTTAGCTGCCACACTGTGGGGGAGTCCCTTGACTCTCCTGCTTCTCTGTTCCTGGAAGTTAGTGCTCTCTCTCTTGGGGTTATCTTTGAGTGCTGGGTTTGAAGGTCAAGTGACAGGTCCTGTGAACTCTCAAGATTACTGGACACGGGGATGGATGGAAGCCTGGACAGGAGGAGGGACAGAGAAAGAAAGGATTGTGGGAGTGGGACAACTAGGGAAGAAGGTAAACACAGGTGACAGGGACATGTGAATTATCTTCAGATTCATCAAGCACTAACTATGAAGCCACTTCTGTCCCATCCTCCCAGTGCCTAGCAATGTCACTTACTCTTGTAGACCCCTGGCTAATGGTCTCTTCTCTAGAAAACCTTTTTAGATTGATACATGTTTATGAAAATAAGGTCTCTGTAAAGCACAGATTATGTTGTGTTTTGGTTTGTTTCTCTTTCTTTTTCTTTTTCTTTTAACATCTTTGAAAAACATACTACTGTATTTGCTGGGCTGTTCACGGTGACAGCTGTCTGCACCAGACATTATTAAGTCATATTTAAAATTTTAAAATCAACACATAAGACAAAAACTAACATCACTTAGAAAAAGAAAGAAAGAAAGAAAGAGAGAGAGAGAGAAAGGGAGAAAGGGAGAAAGGAAGGAAGGAAGGTGAGCCTTTTGGTACCCAGCTGGGCATTCCATGTTGCACATGGACCTGCGTTTTGATTTGCCACTCGGGCCCTGAAAGGTTGAAATGGGCAGAGGCCCACTGGAAAACCAGGCAGTGGCCATTAAAAAAAAAAAGAGGAAATGCAGAAGGACTTTCATTTCCTCCTGGATTTTGAAGAGTGGTGCAGCTGGCTAAATTCTGTTTTCTTTATTACAGTAATGACGTTTACATCTTGTAACTATGGTGATGGGGCAGCCTCCTGGTGAGAGCTGGGAGGTAAACAGCTCCCTAGGTAGAGCAGTGCCAAACACAAGGACTCCCCAAAGAAGGTAGAGGTCTGGGCCAGCTGCCTTCCCTCATTTTCCTCCTGAAACTTTGAATTTCACTCAGGAAGCAAGGCTCTCCACACAATTCTAGATGAGGGCACCAGGCACTGAGTGTAGTTAGCGGAAAAATCAACCGGCATTAATCTCGCCCTTTAATGATCTATGCATGGTAATCTAACATTGTGTTTTTCTCTTCTTCTGTCCTTGGCGGAAGGCAGCCTGCTGAGCACCCCTTCGCTCAGGCTTCCTGATAAATGTCAAGCCATCTTTGGGAGCGGACACGTGGTTAGACAGCTAAGTAGTCACATATTTCCTCCAGGTCCTCCTCTTTGCCGGGGATATGGCTCCACGTTGAGGATGAGGCCCCGGATGCATTCTACAGCAGGCAGACAACA
Source organism: Mus caroli (assembly GCF_978045245.1). Lineage (NCBI taxonomy): Eukaryota > Metazoa > Chordata > Mammalia > Rodentia > Muridae > Mus > Mus caroli. Next base: position 2,910,755 of record NW_028227275.1, read on the forward strand.
CTTGCTATTAACCTGGGGAAGCTGACATTTCTGCAGGCAACTCCAGTGTTGGCTTTTTATTTGTTTCCCTCGGGGCCTGACCAGGCCCTCCTGTTTCCCCGTGATGGACTCAGGTGAAGCCTGAGTGCTGCCGTGCACAGGTTTCCTAACGGAGCCCCGGACACGGTGTTGTGCCTGAGCGAGATTTCATTTTGTATCCTAGGCTTGGGCTATGCACCTGCTGCCTTAAATTGATTAGGGCAGGGCATTCACAGGCAGGCTCCATTCTTTGTCATCTGTATGGGGAATGGCATGCAAATCTTTTAGGAAGAAAGTCCAATAAATCTGCAGCTTGCTTGGAGCCATTATGCCTTGTATTTTGCTTTCAGTATTGAGAGAGGAAAAGCGGGTTTTAAAGCTTATTAAAATGTTACCCATCTAGATAGTTTTTTAAAGATAATTTATATTAGCACTAGTGCATAACCTTTTAAATTAATAATTCACAACTGTGACTGGAGGCTTCAGTAGTCTCTGGTAGTATATTATCTGACTGTTCCACTGAGAAATTAGCACTTATGGACTAAGGTATAAAATTGAAAAATCTAGCCCATTTGGTAGTCTGTTCTGAGCTAGGAGAGCCTTCTCCAGTGAAAACCTATTAGTGTGGGGATTCTGATTTCTAGAATCAAATCTCTTTTAGGTCATTATGGACTTTTATAAAGCAAGCTCCTGTCTCACAACACGCTGAAGTCTTAAAAGTAGGCAGACTATTGATTTTCAGCAAGAGTTTTACTGCCCCAGACACTGAAGAAAGGGTCACATGACTGAAATTTATAGGTTATTAAGGAGAAGAATTCAGGGAAAGGACGCATTGGAAGATCCACAGAATTAGCTCATTTTGTTCATAGAATTTACTTAGCACTCCTTTCTGAAATAGAGATGTAGCCGAATCTAAAGAGCTGCCTTGGCTGCGGGGTAAAATTATGTGGATCTGAAACATACTGAAATCATACTTGAGCTTGCAGTTTTCTTTTGAGAAGCCTCATTTGTCAAGAAGACCAGGACTGGCAAATCTGGCCACTGACTAGTGTGTTTATTTGTTTGTTTGTTTTACACTGGGGGTGGGGTGGGGGAGCAAACTTCTTCAGTGCCAACTAAGCAGGTTGAAGAAAGCGGTCTGAAGTTTGGAATGGTGTTTTTAGTACAGTGCTGTGTTCCATTGTCAGACAGCCAAAGCCTGAATTGAGAAGCCACTCTGAAGTCCATGGTGGTTATGGTCTAACCTCTGGCATGGAGAGGAAGAAGCAGTCATCGGAAAGGCATTTATGTGGAAGAGTCGGTACGCCACCAGAAGTATGTTAAAATCCAAGGTGTGCCTTACACCAAAGGCAGACTCTTGCTGGGCTGCACTGGGTGAGAAGTGCAATCCACCAACAGGGACATCTCCAGACAGGTGTCACAGACAGGGTGAGCCCAGCCAGCATCCCGGTGAAGGGCGGGGGCCACAGGGCTGACGTGGGCTCCATACCCAGGTCTGCTTGAGTAGGGACAAGATAGAACTGTGTGTGATGGGAGTGCTTTACGGCAGATGTAAGAGGCTGAACATTGTAGCAGTCTCAGGCTTCGAATACAAATATTTGTATTCGACACCAGACACACATAACAGATGTTTGTTTTGTAAATGGAAAAACTTATAGACCCCACTGCACAGTGCCTCCTTCAAGGTCAGTGCCTGCAGGGTGCTGCTCACTGAGAGCAGACTTATGACTTCATGCCTCACAGCTCCCTAGAAGGCTTTTGGCACCCATCATACCCCATCTCCTGGAGATCCCCAGAGTGAAAGTGTACTTTCAGTGGGTCTGTTGAAGCCAGCTAGCTATATGGTGCTGAGACCCTCAGGTAGTGACTGCCCTGCAGGATCCCCATTCTGGGCCTGGACACAGACCTGTGCTTTGGGGTCCTGTTGACTCTCTAGCCTTCTCCTCACTCTGTCTTCCAAGACAGCTGGACCCACTTGAATTTCTTTCCCATGCCGGGTCCTCAAGGCCTCCTGCCTTTCCCCTGGTTGTCCTTTGACAACTGGCACCCTCTATCTCTAGCCCATGGTCTAGTGAGCGAAGCTTTGCATTGCTCTGCCTGTGGAGCAGTGCATCCCATCTCATCTCCTGTTAACTACTGTGCAGCTATGCTCTGGGCTTTGGGCTCCCTCCTCAGAAGAGTCTAAATGTGTCTCGAGAATGTTTGCTATCATACCATTTCACTGGGGACAGATCACAGGTTACCAGCACACGTAGGCAGTGGAGGCTTGATAAGTAGATATGTTTTAAGTTCCAAAGCGAGCTTTGAATTCAACTGTGTTCGTTCCCGTGAGGGAACTGGGCAACGGGGCTCAGGGTCACAAACTCAGTGAGAAGTAACTCCGTTTCTGACCGTCCTACTATAGAACTCTAAAAGTTTGATTCACCAAGGGGACTGAATCTGGCTGCAGATGTTCAACTTGATCCCACCTTACAGTGAATTCTTAGGGCTGAGGGTAGACAAGACTTAAGAGTGCCCAGAAGAAACATCTACAACAGAGTGTTGGGGGAGGAGGGGTGGGCAGTCTACGCTTGGGGTCCATAAGGGAAGACAAGTTCTGAGCCGGGTCATGAAACATGTGCCTCCAGCTAGCACACCCCTTTCCTTGTCCTGCCTGTCTGCAGAGTCGCTGACACTAGCACCCAGGGACTCCTTGAGGATATGCTCAAACTGTGAGTTGAGTGAGTTGGGAGGCAAGGATCTTCAGAACCTCAGATTGTGGGGAGAGGTCTGATGAAACCCATGGACTTGTGGTCTGAGCAGCATGGAAACTTGAAAAAGCCACCACCAAGATACGCTTTCAGGCTTCCACATCTGACAGTATCCATCATTCCAGCTGCTCGCTGCTACAGGAAGCCTAATAAATCTGGTGATTTAATTACACTAAATTACTTAATCAGAGAAATTTTATGCTACAAATTATTACTTTAATAAACCAGAGAGAATAAAGAAAAATTTCTTGAATATCTTTGCCAGATTGGTCTAGGCATCCATTTTCAATTTAATAACTAATAACGGGGGAGATTGAAATAGATGTTATTACAGATTTTTACAAGGCAAAATATATTTAAGCAGGATCAGAAGGTTAATTAAAATTATAGTTGAGGCTTGTCATTACCCAGCCACTCTTTCTTCTGCGCGGTTGCTCGAGTTTAGCGTCTGTTTGATAAAAATGCTTAAAATGGAATTCTCATTTAAAAGAGAATTATACTCAGTATTATTTTTTTCTCTGAGCCTGATCTCATGTACCTGCGTCGGAAATAAATGCATAATTAACCCTTTTTCATGATAAATTAACATTCATTTTCCTAGGATTAGTAGGAAATAACATTATACAGGGCACATTTTTTTGCTTTCATTCTGAATCTCCCAGGGGACCTCTGACACTCTTAAAGGATTAGTGAAGCCTGTGGCCCATTGTGTGTCTCTGTACATGGAAATCAGATGCTGGACTCTGACTGTCAGAACAACAGGGTTTTGTAATGGACAGTTTTCGTGGGCAAACATAGGAAGATCAGCCTGAAAACACCATGAAGATGACCTTGGAGTCATGGCTTGGCTGTAGGAGCAAGAAGGTGTCCTATGCACACTGAAATTTCCAGTGAGTCTGTGCAGGATTTTTAGACAGAAGGTACCACCAGCTGTTGAAATCAAAGCCCCTGACAAGAAATCGGCTTTCAGGGGACAGTCTTTGTCTGTCCCTTGCTTGTCTGAATGCATGAGGTTTTCTTATCTGAGACCAGTTTTATGAATCACTGGGTTTAAATCTACATAAATGGTATGGCTTGTTTCATTTTATTAAAATCGGAGTGGAACAAAACACAGGCTTTTGGAGGATAGCATTATGAGCCTCTCAAATCAAAATTCCTCAAAATCACTGCCACTGATTGAAGTGGCAGAAAGAGAACCTTAGTCACAGGGCAGGGAGCCCAAATAGTGAGTGCTAAGAAGAGGAAGGGCCTGGAGTTTCTTCTACTCTCCACTCAGCAGCCGATAGCACATAGCTTCTCACTGGTTTGGTCTGAGGGATCAGAGTTTAGGAAGGCATGTGAAGCCACCACTTGTTTGAGTAGGTCCCAGTCATACTCCAGACAATGGACATTAGGCATCTCTGTGAGAACTTATGCCAGGAGTAAGACAAGTGTGAGGAATGGAAACTAGGAGAGGGTGAGGCTCACCTTGGCGTTCCTAATCAATGCCACAGACCTTGTGCTTGTCCTGTCCTGTCCTGTCCTGTCCTGTCCTGTCCTGTCCTGTCCCTGAAGACTGAGGCTCAGCACCACAGAGACCTTCTTCTCTCATTCTAACCTTGCACTTCCTTTCTTGGAGACCTTTGTTTGGTTGGTGATCAGAATCGGCTTTCTGAGTGGGGGCTTTTTTGTTCAGGATCAGGAGTCAGTCCCGGTTGGAAGGCAGAATTACTGGGTGAGTTTTCCCTGTCCTTGTCCCACTGGGACAGTGCTCTTCCTTGGAGTTAGTTCTATGTTCTAGAATTGGAGGCAGGACATGGCAGTACCTAGAGCAGTGCCTGCATAGGGACAGAGGCACAGCCAGTGGAAGGAGTCCAGATCAACCCACTTGCTCCAGCAAGACCAGTCATTTCCTAGCCAGTGGGGCTCATGGAACTACCCATCTGGAACCCATGTTTGAATATCCAAAGGGGAACTACTGGAGCAATTCAAACTACCCAGAGAGAGTTTACATAGCAAAGTTATTGTGGGTTTTATATTTGGAAGAAAATCTCCATGCTGGATGCGGACTGCACCAATATGCACTTGGATCAGATAAAAGCAATGGTGAATAAAACAGCCCAGGAGCAGAGCAGACCCATGAAAGATTCAGCAGGAGCCTCACAGCAGCCTCTGCCTGACAGACAGCAGGAAGGGGAAGCCCCCTGGGGACCTTGAAAGACTCCTCTGGCCTTGCCCTTCCGCCCTCCCCATGGCCATAGTTGACTTAAAGGGGAGTTGGGCATTGTGTCAGCAGAGCTTGGATGCCCTTTCTTCTAAGGCCTGGTGAGCACATTGGGCCGGGGTAGGACTCAAAGGGGATGTAGCAGCAGGTAGAGATTTGCAACAGGAAATAGCTGACCCAGAAGGACACTGAGCCAGGGTTATCTGGTGTGAAACTTGTTGGCAACACATGCGTTTTGACCACTGTTGAAAGCCTCAAAGCTGGTTTCCCCGACTTTGCCACAGTCTTTGGTTGAAACTGCTTAGCTTGGATGGAGGCTTCCACAGTGGTCTCTCCCAGGAGGGTGGCAGTGCTGCTCTCTGTGGTAAACTCTGCCACATTCTCAGTGCCCAGAAAAGTCCTTTAGCTGTAGTAGGTCTTTAAGACATCTTGTTAATGACTGTTATATTTACCTCTTTTTCCATGAAGTTTAGACTTTTGGCTCTTTTTTCATTTTGGGTATAGATTCTCATGATACCCAAGCCAGGTTGCCAGCTTACATATTCTGGCAATCCTCCTGCCCCAGCCTTCCAGTAGTCAGGACCACAGGTATGCCCCACCGTGCCTGGCTGGACTTTTGACTTCTCCATGGGTTCTCAGGAACCACATGCAGACCCTCATGTTGCACAGGAAGAGCTCTTGCCACCTGAACGTCTCCCCACGCCAGATGACCGACTCCTGTTTAAAGGGTGTCATGAGTGAGAATTCCAAGTGAGGTGAAGGTTGCAAATATCAGTATAGTAGTTTTACACGATTGTGACTATCACACATGCTGATGTGGATCACTGAAGAGTTCCTCAAGATGGAGTCCTGTTTTAAACTGAGGCTGCCAGACCACTCCGAGTGGCAAAGACCTGAGTGTTATGATGATGACAGATAAGGGCCTCGTGAAGATCTTGGGAATGAGACACAATGGCCTTGGTTACAACCAGTTTTATAACTAAAATCAGAGATATTCCCATGGTGCTTTACACCAGGCATAGGAGCGAATTTCTGCCAACCTCATCAAGGAACTGGCCAGGGAGAGATGACATACATAGAGTCTGAGAGCATAGGAAGGGAAGGCCAGTTAGGACAAAGTGAAGGATCAGTGAGACTGCACCTGCCCTAGTAGGCCATGCTAAGCTGCTGATGGTGGTGGCGGGGAGACCGAGTTCCAACCATGGCAGTTTTTGTAGCTGAAGTGTTGACGTGAGAAACCTTCGGCAGTTCTTGGCAGATTAGCAAACCTTTGGGTCTCTCTGCAGAAGAAATTAAAGTTATACACAGTTGGTGATCTGATCTGCTTCTCCTCAAAGACTAAAGGAGGACTATTTGACGGGACACTGTTGGATTCTGCGGTGCAGGGCCTTGCTAGGATTCTCTCCCTGTCTTCGTGGTGTGACCGTGGATTGGGTCATGGCCGGTAGCTGAAGGTGCTTTGAGGAGATGCGAATGTGAATGTCTTTATGCTCAGAAAGTGAGGGAGGAGGGGGAAGAAGACACGTACGACATGGCAGTGTTTAGGAAATGCAGGTTGGGGCTGATGAGATGGTACAGTGGTACCTGATGACCTGGTTCAGCTCACTGGGCCAGCATGGTGGGAAGAGAGCCAGCCCCTGCAAGGTCAGAGTATCCACATGGAAGCAGCAGGGATAACCTTGTTAGACAGAAACATCACAGCTTCACGGTGAGCTTTGTAATGTCTTGGGCTAAGAGGCTAACAACACCGTGTCACCGTGTCTGGGTTAGAAGAGCCTACAGGGAACAAGCAAAGTGGTCTGCACAGCTATGGACAGACAGCTGTCAGGGCCTGTGAGAGGGTATCTAAGACCTATCTATCTATCTATCTATCTCTCTCTCTCTCTGTCTATTCATCTATCTATCGTCTATCAGGTATCTATTGCCTATCAATCAATCAATTTATATCATCTATCTATCATCTAGCTAGCTAGCTATCAGGTGTCTGTCTATTGTCTATCATATATCAGGTATCTATCATCTATCTATCTATCTATCTATCTATCCATCTATCATTTATCTATGTTTGTCTTTGAAGACATCCTCACTGTTATTATAGAGAAGAGACAGACCAGACATCACATGTCAGAGTGACGTCTCATTGTCCACAGTGAGGGGATAGTTGAGGGTGAACTATGAAGCATAGAGGCTCCATGTGTCTGTTACGTTTAGAATTCTGCCATGCTTGGGCTTACGATGTGTTGGGGGCAGAGTGATGGACATCACATAGAGTCACTCTGAAGAAATCAAGGCTCTGCTTTGATCAAAACTCACCTCAGACTCAGAGATTGCCTCTTAGTTGCTTCGGGCTTTTAGAAAATGCAGTCTGAAAGATGTGCCTAAAGCTCAGAGACATGTTATTAGGAGCTGTCTGTCCCTCCTCAGGTGGGATGAAAAAGCAAATATTGGAAAGGCATGTGGGGTTACATACTTAAAAACAGCAATGGTTTTATGAGAAATGTATAAAAGAATTCGCAGTAAATGGTTTCATGGCTGGGGGACAAAATGCCTGCTGTGCTCTTAAATGGCCCTCCTCACAGTGGCCGCGGAAAGCAGAATAAAGGCTGTTCTAAGGTTTGGTGGGTCCAGTCGGGGGCTGGGCTCCGAGGGGTGACAGTTCTTGTTGGGTCACACTGTTGCAGTGCTGGGTTTGCTACCACTTGTGAGTGGAGAAGATTTCCCTAGTGTAAATCCTCTGTGACTTTAAAGGTATGAACTCTTGTCAAGTTGCGGGTGAATAAATTTGCACGCAGTTTAACATAACACGGGCACGTTAAGCAGGATCTCCAATTCAGAGACCCAACACCAAACGGGGATCTGAAAATAATGCCCACATTTTCCCCAGAAGCCTGTTCACCCTGAGGCCGTGGGCATTAATTAACTGAATGAGGAAGCCACTGGGGCAGCTGTAGGGAGCTTATTTGATTTGTGAGTTAACACTGCCTTCATTTTTAAATGCTGTTCCCTTTTACCCGAAGCAAAGCAACTGAGAGGACAAAGGAGACGCGTTGGTTACACAAAACCCACTGTGAACAAAAAACGGTCTGTGGTCTTTAGGGTCACCACTGGATTCTAGTTTTTTTAAGGAAAGTGCAAAGTTTGAGAGGTATGATGCTCTCTCTCTCTCTCTCTCTCTCTCTCTCTCTCTGTGTGTGTGTGTGTGTGTGTGTATGCGCACATGCACACCTCTGTGTGCATCTGTGTTTATTCTTGTATGTGCATAGGTACACATGCATGCCTGCAGAGCTCAGAGGCCAACCTTAGCTGTCATTCCTCAGGCACTGCCTTGGTTTTTTTGAAGCAGGGTCTCTCACAAACATCGAACTTGCCAACTAGGCTAGCAGCAGGGATCTGCCTGTCCCTGCCTCTCCAGTGCTGGGATTTCAAGTGCCTGTTACCATACCTTGAGTTTTTCTTATTTGGGTTCTGCAGCTAGAACTCAGGTCCTTGTACATACATGGCAGAGCGTGACCAGTTGAGCTCTCTCCTGGGCTTCTGCTCACTAGTTTTGAGCTCAGTGAATAGACTGAAGCCCTGAGTTTGCTTTGAGTTGATGCAGTGGGTTCAGGCTTTCGGCCAAGGAAGAGTGAGGCATGAAGGTCATAGGTCATTCACAGATGCTGAACAGTTGGGATGGTCAGCTGGTAGTCAGCACTGTGTCAGTGACCCACAAGACTATGTGATGTGGAGAAGAAATAAGAAGAGCTGTCCCCTCAGGGATAGTGAGGGGACAGATAGATGTCCCCTAACCTAGTGCTGCCTAGATTCCCTCAGGAGAAGGAATGATGTCATCGTAGAGGAAGCAGGAATCTCCCAGAGGCAGAGTCAGTGGAATATCTATAGGGAGGACTTGGAGACATTGTGTAAGACCTGGAAGCATTCCTCTTCTGTCATACAGACCACACTTGAGGATTCATCCAGTTGCCTATCAGTTCCTAAGCCAGGGCACTGGAGGAGAACTTAGCCAGGGGCCAAGAAGACTCTGGTCTAGTGGGCCAGCCTAGCTCGCTTTGACTCAAAAAGTCTGCCACATCTATTCCACTCCAAAGAGGGAGCTGACAAAAAATCAAGTGCCCCACCCCGCAAGACCCTACACTCACAATGGGACAAGTCCTATGGGTTCTGTGCGCCCACATCAGGCCATCTGTACTGGATGTTTTTGTGTGTCAACTTGACACAAGCTGGAGTTATCACAGAGAAAGGAGCCTCCCTTAAGGAAAGGCCTCCATGAGATCCAGCTGTAAGGCATTTTCTCAATTAGCGATCAAGGAGGAAGGGCCCAGCCCATTGTAGGTGGTACCATCCCTGGGTTGGTGGTCCTGGGTTCTATAAGAAAGCAAGCTGAGCAAGCCAGGGGAAGCAATCCAGCAAGTAGCACCCCTCCATGGCTTCTGCATCAGCTCCTGCCTCCAAGTTCCTGCCCTGTGTGAGTTCCATTCCTGACTTCCTTTGGCGATGAACAGCCATGTAGAAGTATAAGCTGAATAAACCCTTTCCTCCCCAACTTGCTTCTTGGTCATGATGGTTTGTGCAGGAATACAAACCCTGACTAACACACCATCTGACGCTAAGTAAAAGAGCACAACCCAGGACAAAGCAGAGGAGGCTGTGTGGGAAACAGCCACGTCTCTGGCCAGCCGTTTGCACTTATTTATGTTTTGAATGAATTTCAAGATGCAGCTTGGCTTGGGATTTGCAGTTAGCTGCTCAAAACCCAAGGTGAAATGGGCCTTGAAGGCACCAGAGTGATGCTGGAAATCTGGGGCCATGGATAAATTGTTTTCCAACAATGTCTTCAATTTGTTGAGAACAAATCGGCTTGACGGTGGTGACAGGCTATGCTTTGGCCTCCAGCGATTCTCACGCAAGCGTCTATGCATGGGCACTTAGCCACTGCGGGACATGTCCGAGCAAAGGATGTTGGTACGGATGGAGACAAGGAGGAAAATGTCGGCATGGATGCCAGGGAGTATTTTACCTCCCCCCCAGACACCGGCACTAATGGAGCCTGAGGTTATGCCCTTCTCATAGATTTTTATGGGGTTTTCTTCCCTCAAGAGCCAGAGAATAACTCAAGGTGTTTAGCGACCTTCTTTATGAGCAGATTCTTTTTATGGGTCATTACATTGATTTTTCCCCATCCACACTCAGAGTCATTAAGAGCAGGGCACATGGCCTTTCCCACACTGTAGACCAGAGGTCACCTGCCAGCAGCGGCATGGGACATTAAAATGGCCAGCCACCTCGTGACCATTACTGTGAAGGGGACTGCTGTTTTTTTCAGCCGTTTTAACCTTCAGGCATGTCTGGAGATAGACCACAGGGAACCCAGGTTTGTCCTTATGAATCCAGTTTTTGTTACCCATTCACCAAACACGTGTGCAACTCCTCCAGGGTCTCTCTTCTAAGTTAAAGTCCTCTTTTAAAGCATGGCTTGTTGACTGGAGAACTTGCTGTTCAACTTTGACATTTAAAGTACATTTATATGTATAATCGGCAAAGGCTGTCCTTTGGAACACTGTATAGTTGCTCTTGTGGTAATAGGTTCCTAGCAGCTGGTGAGGTAGGTCAGTAGGTAGGGTGCTTGCTTGCAAACAAGAGGATCAGAGTACAAGTCTCAACACCCACGTAAAAAGCCAGTGTGGTGATGTGTCTTAGTTAGGGTTTTACTGCTGCGAACAGACACCATGACCAAGGCAACTCTAATAAGGTCAACATTTAACTGGGTCTGGCTTACAGGTTCAGAGAGGTTCAGTCCATTATCATCAAGGCAGGAAAATGGCAGCATCCAGGCAGGCATGGTACAGGAGGAGCTGAGAGTTCTACATCTTCATCTGAAGGCTGCTGGCAGAATACTAATTTTCAGGCAGCTAGGACTCAGGTATTAAAGTCCACACCCACAGTGACACAACTACTCCAACAAGGCCAAGGCCACACCTCCAAATAGAGCCACTCCCTGGGCCAAGCATATACATAGTCTAGGCTTGTAATCCTAGCCCTGGGGAGGCAAAGATAGTCCTAAATTAGCTAAATCAGTGCTCTAGGTTCAGCGAGAGACTGTCTCAAAACATAAGGTGGATGGAAAGTGAAAAATTACATTTAACATTGACCTCTGGCCTCCACACACACACACACAAACAAACCAATACACATGCAAACATGCACGTGTACACACAGAAATCTAATTTGTTGGTTGAATGTTTTCAATATGAGGTTTTTTTTTCTGTGTATGTTACTAGTAGGTGAAGTGTTCAACTACATGTATGAAGTTTGTATGAGTGTGTGCATGTGTGAGCATTCCCAGTCTCTGAAACCTCCACAGACAGGAACTTAGAAAGCAGGGAGGTCAGGACCAGTTGGGGGAGGCATGTTCTGCTCCAGTTCCAGAGGTTCTGGGAAGCTGTGGAAACGGTGGGGCGTGTCAGAGTCCTCAGTGCCCTGGCCACTCTATGTGAAATATTCAAGCCAGTGGAGAAACACAGCCTCTGGACTAGGGCATGAAAGCTAAGCCCGCTCTTCACACTTCCTCTGATCTTAGATTATCTCCATTTAGACCTTAGGTCTGGACTCTTCTCTGGTGTAGCCACCTCCACTTAGACCATTGCTTGGATCAAGCAGGCCTGACTGGATTGACTCCAAGTCGAACATCTGCGTGTGGAGCCAAGCTTGGTGCATTTTAGATTGGGAGAGAGCGGATAAAACAAGCTGTGGTCAGCATTTGGGCTAATCCCAGAAGACAAAGGATGATCCTTCTTAAACCCTGAACTTGAGAGACAGCTGGCAGTCAGAAGCAGGGTTGGGGGGGGGTCTACAATGGTTCTGCATGCTCTGAGGGGGCTTAAATGGTCTTTTCCTTTTGATAAAGGACCAATTGGTCCATTGACAGTATATTTATTTCTGCAGGATAGTAAAATTTTACAGTTAGGTTCCACTTTTCAGGTGTAGTCATGTTCAACTTCCTTCTCTGTGTTGTGCATGTGTGCATGTGTGTGTCTGTGTGTGTGTGTGTGTCGAGAGAGAGAGAGGGGGGTTATATTGTTCAGTTGGGTATGTTTACATGTCTAAGCAGATGTGTGAGGACTAGAGGTCAACATTGGAACATTGGGTGCTTTTTTTAGTCATTCTTTTTTTTTTTTTTTTGGTTTTTCGAGACAGGGTTTCTCAGTGTAGCCCTGGCTGTCCTGGCACTCACTTTGTAGACCAGGCTGGCCTCGAACTCAGAAATCCGCCTGCCTCTGCCTTTTTAGTCATTCTTATTTGTGTGTGTATGCATGTACACACACACACACACACACACACAGAGTTTAGACGTCGCCTCTCTAACTGAACCTATCGTTAACTGATTCAGCTAGACTGGCCAGCGATCTTTCAAGAATCTTCCTGTCTCTGCCCCTTCACATATGTGTGCTGCTGTGCCTGGTTTCTTTATATCAGATCTGGGGCTCCAGCTTCATGTTTGATGAGCAAGCACTTTATACACTTGGCCATCTCCCTGGCCTTCAGTTTCCTTCTTAGTGGAGGGCACTTCCTATTCTGCCTTTGCTACAGAGGTGATGGTGTAGCCAGACTGTGTCCTGCAGAACATCAAGGGAAGATCTGTCTGTCTGGGCCTGAACTGTATCCTGCAGAACATGGTGAGGCTCATCAATGGAGCTCTGTATGTCTGGAAGTTAGATACTAAAGAGCTCATGAAATCTTAGCAATCAGATAGTAGGAGCCTGGCTAAAGCATGGTGCCGGCCATCGATGTGATTCCCCAGGGATCACACTGAGCATGTGCAGAGCTGCAGAAGGTTCCTCTGTGTTACTGTCCCCAGCTGCTTAAAGCTGTATCTCTACACTGATGCCACTCTCGCCGATGAAGTGCAGGCAGCCTGACGTTCACCCTCATCTCCCAGTTGGCATGGCTTCTCATTCCTGCCCTGGTCCTGCTTCCCAGGTCCCACCCTCCAGGATGGAAGCCAGCTACTGTACTCCCCTGTCCAGACATTTCCTGAGAATACACGGCGCCTGGAGTGTCAGGCCTTCCATTTCTGCATGGATTCCCTATGAAGAGTCCAGCAGTAAATTAAGATCCTATAACTAGAGAATTAATAATTCATTGCTGTTATTGACAGGTGTCCTCCCTCCCGAGCATCGCAGGAATCCGCATTGTGTGTGAGTGGCTTCCCGATCTATTCGTGGCTCCATGCCTGGTGGTCCCTGCCACTTGGGAGTTGTCTAAATGCATGATTTGTTAAAGACAGTACATCCTTCTGTGAAACATATATTGCCCATTAATTGGCCATTGATCCCCAGCCCATTTAGGACCGTTATTCTTACTGATAATTGTATGCCTTTGTCATGTTGTATAACACCGAGTCTTAGTTTATTGCTTGTGGGTTATTGTTTCAGCTCTGGCACTTGAATGATGTCTAATGATTTCTTACTGACATCCATCTAGCAAATATTCCTTATGCCTCTGTGTACTGTGAGTGAGAGGAAACGCCAACAGAAGACATGAGTGCCCAGAGATGGATCAGTGATGCTTGATGCCTTCAGATGCCTTCAAGGCATCTTCTGTCTGATTGCAGGAGACACACACCCAAATAACCATGCTGGGAATGTGCTAAACAGGATTCTCCTGTAGCATTAGAGGGGCTGTAAAACACCGTTACAGTGCCATTGAAGAACAATATGACAGTGTCTTTTAAAATTTAAAATAGCCTATGCTTGACTCCTATAATCCCCTTTCTAGGAATTTTCTAGGAATCAGTGTGAGTACCTGAAGATATAAATTCTAGAATGCCTATTTTTAACAACTAATAAAAACCAAGAGACAAGAATCAAAAGCCTTTTATATTCAGCAATGGGGGGCTGGGGAATAAGTAACCATTTTTACAGTAGAGGAGAATGAAATTGATCGTGGGTGTGATACAGTTTCATCTCTAGGCAGGGTAAGGTCTCTGAAACATTGGCTAGTATAAAAAATAAATTTTACATGTCTCTTAAAAGTGGAAAAAAAAATGTTAGTCATCATCAGAAGTCAGTGTTCATTGTTAACTTATGAGTTGTAAGCTGTGGAATTATGGGTAGTCTCTATGTTCTGTTTTCAGAATGGAGGGTGAGCCGTCTCACTGGGGCAGGCTCCTAGCCAGGAAACTCCGTGGATGCGTTCAGAATGTCGCTTTCTCTGTTCTGGGTCATTCTCGGAAGTCAGTGCTGGGGCCACAGCACAGTGTGCAGTATTGCCTGTGTGGGCATCTGTTGCAGAGCAGCACATAAAGGCTGTGACAAGAGTTCTGCAGCATTTCCTGACGTTCTCTTCCCTTCGGGTGGTTTGTGTGGCAGACTGAGGAACCCTTCGTGGAACCTTCCTCTGACCCTGAAGACCACACTTGGGAGCTTCTGGGTGACAGGGCAGACAGGACTAGAGCAAACTGGGTCAGAGTGGGGCTCTGACTGCCACCCACGAAGGAACAGGGTCATCAGGGAGATCAAGTCTCGTAGACACTTTTGTGCTCTGAGGTCATGTTAGGCACTGGCCTGCATTTTCTTCTATTTCGGTCCATGCTCTATGGCCTATACATACTGGTTGTTTCATTTCACTTTTGCATTGCCAATAGTTGAAGACAGTCAGAAGGCAAGTTGGCTTTGTTCTTACGTGGTCATGACAGTGTGCTGTTTCCCTCAAGCACAGTGGAGGATGCTCAGGCTCTCTGTGCTTGATGGGACCAAGGGCTCCCTTATAGGTGTGCACAGTGGGAAGGACCTGTGCCTCCTTTCCAGGGTCCAGGAGCACTGTCACTTCAGGGCTACATGCTGAGCTCTGGGCTCCTTGTTGCCCTGAGGGTTTGCCCATTGGTGTCCACTGCCACTCTTCTCAGGGCAGCCCAGTGGGTTCTGAGAGCCAGCTACCTCCTATCTTTGTTCACTTTGAATCTCCACGGCTTCCTCATTCCCCCGAGAACTTGCTGATCCATGCTTGGACATCCATGTCTGCCCACAAGTTACTCTGTCCTCCCTACATGGCTGCCTTAACTTGAGCAGTTGTCTTCCTTCCTGTGTTTGACCTCACTTCAAGACCTTCAGCTTTCCTCTTAGCTGGCCAGAGGTGTAACTCGTTGTAGAGAAGCCTCTTGGAGCCTGCAGAATGTCCTGATGAATCTAATGAGGTGTAGAGCCTGTTCTCCTCGTGTGCATAACCTTTGCTTGAATCATTCATTCATTCAGTACCTTTTTTGAACTTGGGGATGTGCCCACCCATGTCAGGCTCCTGGGATCACATGATCTGGTTCTGACTTTTTGGAGGCATGCCAGGTGATTGTAGTGTCTGGGAAGGCCTTTAGTCTTCTCAGTTGCTCTCTGAGCAGCACTGGGTGTAAGGTCTTCATGCCAGGTATGGAGCAGTGTGCTCTACACTCTGCTGCACAGACTGGGCATGTGTGGGATAGGTCTGATGGAAGTGCCCAATTTAGGGACTGCAGGCAACACACCAGTAGGACACCAGTAGGACTAGATGGGAATAGTGCAGGAAGGAAGCATGACTTCTCTATCAGGATATCTTTCTGATCCACCAAACAAGTAAGCCACGGAGGGAAGGCTCCTGGATGCTCAGATTGAGCTGCTTCTGTGAAACCAGGGACTGTCAACCATGTCGGAGATGCCAGCATTGCCAGCTCTGTGATTCGAGGCAAGACAAGGGCTGTGAATTCATTCACTGATTCTTCATCCCTTTGCTCGCTGCTTCCGTTCTTTCACTACACTTCTGTCTTAGTCAGGGTTTTATGGCTGTGAACAGACACCATGGCCAAGGCAACTCTTAATAAGGACAGTGTTTAATTGGGACTGGCTTACAGTTCAGAGGTTCAGTCCATTATTATCAAGGTGGGAGCATGGCAGCATCCAGGCAGGCATGGTGCAGGCGGAGCTGAGAGTTCTACATCTTCATTTGAAGGTGGCTATGAGGAGAGTGACTTCCAGGCAGCTAGGAGAGGGTCTTATGGCCTACACCCACAGTGACACACCTACTCTAACAGGGCCACACCGTCTAATAGAGCCACTCCGTGGACTGAGCATATATAACCTGAGCAGGACACTAGGGATATAAAGTGTTTGGAGGTAGTTCTGTAGCAAGAACAGGCCTGTGAACACACGCTACCCCATGAACCATTGGCACTTGGTGGTGTGGTGCAGTAGCTATAGCAAGGTGAGGAGGACCAGGGGCATTGGAGACGGGGGCGGAGGGCGGAGGAGCACTCTACCAGAGGAGAGAGCAGAGTAACATCAACAGGCAGGCAATGGCGTTCTTCAAGGATGGATAGTAAATCTCTAGAAGGACAAGCAGAGCCCAGGGCATAGAGGCTGTGTGCTCTGAAGCATGAAGGCGCGAATGAGGAACCTCTGAACCCTTCCCAGTGGCTAGAAGGCATAGGTCCACAGGAAGCAAGAGAGAGGAGGGAAGTTGCCCCCACTGCGGGTGTCAGCACACAGGGCCATCCTCCATAGCCAGGTAATGATTTAGAAAGGTGAAGTTTGTGGCATTCTTACCCCTCCTGTGTATCCCATGCCCAGCTCCAGCCTCTTAGGGGTTGGGCCTTGAGGGAGTCACTAAAACAGGACTTTGACATCCACAAGGATGGCAACCGGATGAACTTTGCGCTCACACAGGGTGGCTGGAAGGCTAACACCAGAGGAAGTGTTTGGATTAACCTTTCCCCTATGGTGTTGCTGTTTGAAAACATCTTTTGTTTGAGTTCCCACTTTATTATTCCTCCTTCCTGGGAGAGAGCAAAGCAGGTTACAATTGTGTCCACTATGACTTGAATCTGGAGACAGCCCAGCTCCTAAACTCTGGAGGAAAAAAAAATGGTTCTGGGGGAGAGGCAGGTTGTAATTAGTGGGCCTTGGTACATTGGTGATGTTAGATTTATCAAGAGGGTGCCCCTTGCCCCACACTGGGGGAGGAGATGACGACCCCGCCCTCTAGTTTGGAAACACAATAGGTACAATTCCAATTAAAGAACAAAGGGGAAGCTTCGAGAGCCTGCAGTGAAATACCATCTCTAATTGGGTTTTACTTCCACAATAGCACAGATTAAACGCAGAGCATCAACATAACCTTTCCATTGGCCGCCTTTGTCAGCCCCCAAACAGACGGGTAACATGATTTATAGTTTCCTTTTTATTGTAGTGTTTCACTATCTAATTGGAATCAGATCACCAAACTGTTTCATAAACAACCTGGAATTGAGGTATTTGTTTGGACCAGTGCAGAAAATAAATAAACAATATATGGGGGTGGTTGGCATGGTGGATCAAAGCTGATTGCCTTGCCACACAGGGGTGGTGCCACACAGGGGTGGGGGTGGGGAGCAGGGATGGAGGTGGGGAGGGGGAGAAAGGGTTGGGATGCAGGGGTGGGGATCAGGGATGGGGGTGATTGAATGGCTGAGTTTAATAACAAAGGGTAGTTCTAGCTGTTTTCAGCGTTCAGTTCTCCACTTACCCTCTGATTCTGGGTGAATTCTTCAGAAAGCTGAGGAAAACCATTTAACCCCCTAACTTCGTTTGAAATGGCTCCTAATGACCTGTAATTTCCTCTGTTGAAACGGTCCCATTACATCAATCAGATTGATGCAACAGTGACAGATTATTCTCATTAAATGGAATATTCTTTTGTTGTCTTTCCCCATGGACCCTTGAGACTGTCACCAGGAACAGGCACCGGTCAGACTGTGGCTCGAGTCCCTGGTTTTGGTGGTAAACTTTGTGGCCTTGGTCTGCAGTGTGGACCACCCAGGCATGTGTGGGATGGGGCAGTCTGCTTGTTTGCTTTTTCTTTTTTAAGTAGCTGTCTGCTGAGCCTGAACCTATAGTTTTCCCTCTCCCAGCCTGCAAGGTTCACCAACCAGAGCAAGTCTTTGCAGCCATCTCTCTTTACTGTGAACTTTTGAGGCTCTGGCTCAGCCTGCCACTCCAGCGTGCGTTCAGTGTGAAGACCTGTTACCTGTGAGGCAGACTGTTGTCTTTCTGACAGCTAGACCTTCTGTTTATTATGAGGTTCTGGGTGAAGCAGTGCCCTCCTATGTGTGTGTGTATATTTGTGTGTGTGCGCCTGCCTGCCTGCCTGCACATGTTTGAGCACATGTGTGGAAACCTGAAGTCAGCCTCTGCTGTCATCTTTGGCTTTGTAGACATGTCTCTCACGGGCCTGGAAATTACCATGTATGTGTGAGGCTGGCTGACCCCAGGATCTGCTTGTCTCCTCCTCAGTCATAGGATTATAAATACATGCCTGTGCTTTGTTTTAAGTGGGTTCTAGGGACGGAGCTCCGGTCTTCCTGCTTGCACAGTGGGCCCTTCAGTAGCCGAGCCGTCTCCCTGGCCCTTTATCTTATCTCGCATAGTCACCCATATAAGTTTGTACTCTGGGAATTAGTTCTTTGTCTCCATAGGGACCTTCTTTAGATGTCTGCAGATCACTCTCAGCAAGGCCACCTACCCTCTGAGGAGAAGTAGATGCCAGGTGACATTCGTTAGTAGCCTCCTCCCTTCCTCTACTAGAAGGTGAGGGTGGCTGAAGCCCTGTGTTTGCAGCAGAACTGTCATCTGGCACAAGGGTGTGGGAGCCCAGAGACTACTTAATGTACTTTGCTCCACCAGTCCTCAGCCTTGGGACCTTGTGGTTTTGCCTGTTGTGACTATGTCCCTATTTTTAATATGGGAAGAACGACACATCTTTCGTAGAATTGCTAGGAGAAGGAGATGAGCGGATGTCGGTCACACAGTTATGATGTCTAAAGTTGTTGGCATGTAGTCTAAGCCCCGCCCCACAGTTACCTGGCAACAGCCAGGTGTGCCCGACTCGCTGTAAAAGGGGCCGCTTGTCCTCACCTCTCTCTCTTCTCTTCTCCTCTTGCTCCTGCTCCCTTGTCCTCTCCCCATGCCACTCCCCTGCCTCTCAGTGTACTCATGGCTGGCCTCTACTCTCTCTACTCTCTCTTTTTCTGTGTGTCTGTTTCTATCTCTCGCTGTCTATCTCTTTCTCTTTGCCTTTCTCTTAATTCCCCTCCCCATGCCATGAATAAACTCTATACTATACCATCATGTGGCTGGTACCTGGCAGTGGCTGGGGGACGGAAGGGATGCCTCAGCATGGGCCCGCAGAGGCACCCCTTCCCCCACGCCATACCAAGTCTCCACCAAACATATTCCTTCTTCCTTATCTTTTTAGAAAACTCAAAAAAAAGTGATTATATTTGAGAATAACAAGAGCCTTAAGCTTACTATATCTGGTGTGTAAACATTGCAAAGATAGATGTGAGACACTATATTTGTGTTCCCCAGTAACTCCCAGTAGGGTTACTTTGAAGCTGGTTCATCTTGTATGTGGAACTGCCCCAACTGATTCACAGCCTACCATCATCTTATGCGAAGCCACGTGCTCATTCTCCACCCCAGTCTGACATCTTTTGGACATTAGTACTCAGTAAGCATTTGAGGCAACCATGTCAGGAACTGCTACACTGGGATCTAACTTTGAGTGAAGCTCACAGAACAGGTACACAGCAAGGCGTGATTTTTTTCAAAGTGAGCTTAGCTCCAAGTTCATCATATACCTGTGAGAGTCCCCTCATATAACCCTGTACAGTGAGTACAGTGAGCACGCTAATTAAAAAGATTAAATTAAATTAATGTAAATAGCTCGGTGCCTACCACCCAGTCGAGAACCGAGGAGGAGCTCCTGGGATTCAAAAGGCCTCCTCCTTTTTCTAGTAAATCCCCAGAGTTAGTGTCTGCGTGACTTCTATCAGCATAGATTAGATGTGCCTGCTTTGAATTCTATCTAAATAAAATCATACCATGAGCTTTATGCAATCAGCTCCTTTCGTTTAATATTTTTTATACTCATAGGACTCACCCATATGTTTACATGGAGCAATGGCTGGATTTTCATTGCTGTGTGTGATTCTGTCATAAGACAACCCTATTATCAACTGTCCAGTTATCGGGCTTCTGGTCTTACCTAGGTTGGAGCTACAAATATTGCAGCAATGAAAGCCGGGCGTGGTGGTGCACTCCTTTAATCCCAGCACTCGGGAAACAGAGGCAGGCGGATTTCTGAGTTCGAGGCCAGCCTGGTCTACAAAGTGAGTTCCAGGACAGCCAGGGGTATAAAGAGAAACCCTGTCTCGAAAAACACACACACACACAATTGCAGCAATGAATGTTTTTGTATGTGTCTGTAGCTCAAATGTACATATACATAAACACACACACACACACACACACAGCTACCTGAAAACACACACGCCTGCAGATACACACATACTTACACATAGATGCCTGCAAATGCTCTCTCTCTCTCCCTCCCCCCTCTCATGCGCACACACACACTCATTCACTCATCTGACTACACATGCTAGATTATATATTTGCATCCACCCTACTACTCTCTGTCTCTGTCTCTTCTCTCTCTCTCTCTCTCTCTCTCTCTCTCTCTCTCTCTCTCTCTCTCTCTCTCTCTCTCTCTCTCTGTCTCTCTCTCTCTCTCTCTGTCTCTCTCTCTGTCTCTCTCTCTCTCACCCATCTGGCTACACTTGCTAGATTACATGTTTGCATCCACCCTAGTACTAATAAGGAACAAGGAGCTTTGTTTTTGTTTTCTTTTGTTTTGTTTTCCCTGGTGGTCGATATGCCCTCTCCTCCCCAGCCAGGCTGCGTGTATGCTGAGTGACCCATATTCTCAGCTGTGATTGCTTTTGCTGGGTCTCTTCATCATGGCCATCTTGGTGGAGCTGCCATGTCCCCTTCCTCCAGCCCCTTACTGTTGCAGCCCATGTCCCCGAGGGCTGATGCTGCTGAGTACTGCACTGTATTGTTTTCCTTTTGCCTGATCGTCTTGGATGGCCTCTTTAGCGGCTGCGTGTTTGGTTTTACGCACTCTTCTGCTTGGTTGCCTGTCGTTTTATTATTGATTCATAGAATGCAAAGAAAATCTTTTGTCAGATGAATGTATTACAGCTACCTCCGCCTACACAGTAGCTTGTCTTTCACTGTTTAGACGCTATCATTTGACGAGCAGAAGTTTGTTTATGTAATGTAGTCCAATTTCTGAGTTTTCCCTTACACCAAATGATCTGTGTAATTGGAGGATCTTCGCCTACTGTAGCTCATTATGTGGTTGTCCCTCCATGCGAGTTCCATGATCACCCACAGGAACCTAAAATCAAGTGTGCGCCACTCTTTTTTTATATAAAATGATATACAGTACTCGTGTATATTTACAAACTTCCTCCTGCCAACCGTCTTGTAATGCTAACACAGTATAGACGCCGTGTAAAGAATGGTTGTGTGTGTTACTTAGGGGACAATGACAAAATGAAGGTTGGAGATGTTGAGACACTAATCTATTCTCTTAATATTTCCCACCCTTGGTTGATTGAATGCACAGATTCAACCCAAGGGTTCAGAAGACCAGCACGTGCCTACCCATTTTCTAAAGGCATGTTATTTAATTTTACAGTTGGTGGAATCACAAGTTGTTAAGCAGCTCTGCAGTAAATGGAAGTCTTCCAAGGAAGTCCCTTAAAGAGATGGAGGAGGTAGTGTTCAGCGAGTCAGACACGTTGTTGGAATTATTCGACAAAGACAGAAAACCCTGACCCTAACCCTAACCCTGGCCAGCCAGCCATGAGAAGTCACTGTCTGTGTACCTGGTCCTCATCCTTATCAACCCCCTTCTGCTCTGGAAGTTCCAGAAAGACTCAGGGATGGAGGCAAGGTGAATAAGTGCTAGCCCCCGGTCTGGAAAGGGCATCACCAACTGTCCAGCATCTTTGGCTCACTCTGGCTCTGCATCTTCTAAGGAATTTAGTGTCTAGTTCTAAACTTGTTCTCCTGGCACGAGGCTGCCATGCATGGCTGGCCCTGCAGTGTTACACAAATCATGTAACTGTCCCAGGCTCCTTTCTTAATCTGATTCAATAAGAATGAATGCTCAGAGCATTGACTTGCTAAGTGGACAGATGAACAGACAGATGGACTGACAGACACATGGGTGGATAAGTGGATGTATGCATGCATTTATGGATGGATAGATAGATGAGGGGAGATAGATTATGGGTGGGTGGATATATGGAAAATTGGATTAATGGGTGGATGGGTGGGCAGATTGATTATATTGAGAAATTAGTGAAACCAAATTTATGCCACGCTGACTGCGGGACCAGAGCAAAGCAGAGTTCTTGGTGAAGTCCCTAACATGCAACTGCTGAAGACCCAAGTGTCATTGGTTCAAAGAATCCAATGCAACAGAAACAAAAATAAATGTAAATTATGCTGAGCAGACCATAGCGCAACATCACCTTGTGGTTATGATGGCAAATTCGTGTGTGGGGTTTGAAGTCACTAAAAGGTAAAAATCAAAAGCCAACCCAGTGCTCCCTTACAGGGTGTCCCAGCAGACGGCTGCCAGGGGGTAAGCATGCTGCTGTTCAAGGGGTGCATGGAGACATATAAAATGTCACTGTGAAGATACTGCTGTGGTCACACTGTGTGCATTGCTGTGGTCACACTGTGTGAGGTGCTGAGTTATCAGTAGAGCCTCCACACAATTGTTCCTGCTCTCTCTGGACCATCTTACAAGGCCACGCCCACTTATTCTGTACCAATAGACAAAGTGGCCACTATAAGAATCAGATTCTGTCACTTCTCCACCAGAATCCTTAAAATGACACCCCAACTCATTCCCCACTGATGTGGCTGAGAAAGGTCTGGCTCTCAGAAGCCTCTCCCACCTCCTCTCATACCACCTTCCTACTGTGCGCCACACATAATTCCTGTGTCTCAGACAAGCAAGCTTTCCCCTGCCCCAGGTTTGGTGGACTCAGCCCTCAGACAGCAACGCAACACCACACACACACACACACACACACACACACTCCGCCACTGACTGTCCTATAGCATAGTAATAGTGTCTACTTGGCCCCATATTCCTGTTAATCCTTCTGTATAATACATTCTGTCTGTACACTTGATTGCTTGCTCTGCTTCTCTCTCTCTCTCGTCCAATAGACTCTGAACACCAGGATTCATTTCTTGAGCCTCTATAGTGGGGTGCTCCCCGTGTAGTGGGTGCTCCCTGTATAGTGGGTTCTCCTTGTTTAGTGGGTGCTCCCTGTACAGTGGGTGCTCCCTGTGTAGTGAGTGCTCCCTGTATAGTGGGTGCTCCCTGTATAGTGGGTACTCCCTGTCTAGTGAGTGTTCCCTGTATAGTGGGTGCTCCCTGTATAATGGGTGCTCCCTGTGTAGTGGGTGCTCCCTGTATAGTGGGTTCTCCTTGTTTAGTGGGTGCTCCCTGTACAGTGGGTGCTCCCTGTGTAGTGAGTGCTCCCTGTATAGTGGGTGCTCCCTGTATAGTGGGTACTCCCTGTCTAGTGAGTGTTCCCTGTATAGTGGGTGCTCCCTGTATAATGGGTGCTCCCTGTGTAGTGGGTGCTCCCTGTATAGTGGGTGCTCCCTGTATAGTGGGTACTCCCTGTCTAGTGAGTGTTCCCTGTATAGTGGGTGCTCCCTGTATAATGGGTGCTCCCTGTGTAGTGGGTGCTCCCTGTATAGTGGATGCTCCCTTTATAGTGGGGTGCTCCCTGTACAGTGGGTGCTCCCTGAATAGTGGGTTCTCCTTGTTTAGTGGGTGCTCCCTGTACAGTGGGTGCTCCCTGTGTAGTGAGTGCTCCCTGTATAGTGGGTGCTCCCTGTATAGTGGGTACTCCCTGTCTAGTGAGTGTTCCCTGTATAGTGGGTGCTCCCTGTATAATGGGTGCTCCCTGTGTAGTGGGTGCTCCCTGTATAGTGGATGCTCCCTTTATAGTGGGTGCTCCCTATATAGTGGGTGATCCCTGCATAGTGGGTTCTCACTGTGTAGTAGGTACTCAACAAATAAACAAACAAACAATCATTTGTTGCTAGCCTCTGCCCATCCTGGAGCTTCACACCAAACTGCCAGACCTTTAAGGGAGAGTGTATCTCCTCTTACCACCTTCTCTCACTGTCACCCAAGTTCTGGCCTCAGCCCATACACTGCCATTTCATAATACTAAATCAGCCTGTCCTTTCCCTCCATCTTGTAAGCGCAGTTTTGTAGCATCTCACGTTGGTGGTGGATCTGTTGTTATCATCCTTAAACCTGGCTTACCCAGCGACAGAGATTTCTGCTCCAGTGTCACGCTGAGAATCATGGGCCGCAGTGGATGTTAGGAGTCAGTGGTTGTGATGTGGTTGGTGCCTCTCCTGTTTGGCCTTACAGTAGGTAGCCCAGGAGTTCTCCTCATGACTCTAGTTCAGCTGGTCTTTGGAATGCTTCATACTGTTGCCTTTGTTTCTGATAAAAGAAACCGACTTAAGTTGCTTAATTCACAGAACTGGGATAAGAACCCAGACGTGTCCATGGAAACCAAAGTGCGGAAAGCACATCTGGGGCCTGTGAGGGCCTTGGCTGGGTATCTATTCTGGGAGTAAGCAGTCCATAGAGACTTCCTAATACCAGATTTCTGGAAGACGGTAAGCAGTTGGTACAGCTGGTGGTCCCAGCCTCGTCAGTTGTACCTCTCAGGGGGTGTGCTTCTGAGAGAGCCTGGGCTGTAACAGCCCAGGGGAAGCACTCTGTCACCCCTCAGAGGCATTTCCATGTTCCTTACCCCAGAGAGTGCGTTGGGCAAGGGGAATTGACAGTCTCCATCTGGACAGTTTCTGAAAAAGCGTGTGACAGCAGGGTTTTCGTTGACGAAGAACAGGAGTGGGGTGATAAAGGATATCAGAGCATGTGTGCTTGTCAGAGCTGAGGTAGGAAAACCCTAATACCTAATGTCACTTTTGAGGTGGCTTGCATGTGATGGGTACCTTCTGGAGACAGGAGGAGTAAACAGAGAATGGTTAGGCCTTCTGAGGAAGCAACAGATTGGAAGTTTGACTCTGGCCTTCCTCTGTTTAGGTTCAATTTCCAGCCCCACTATTGGTCCTTCCTATCCTTAGTCAGTTTTAAGACATGATTTCCTCTGACCCAGAATACCCATGATCCCAGATGTGGTTGTATAGCTGAGGATGACCTAAGCTCCTGAACCTCCATCCTCCACATCCCAGGCACTGAAGTTACAAATGTGAGCCATGCCCAGTTTACCTGGTGCTGGGGAAGCTTGGGTGTGTTAGACAAGTATTTTACTGACAGAACTGCGCCTGCAGCCCCTCCTCGACCCTAAGGTGGGGATCATATGTGTAATATGGAGAGCTGATACCACCGTGATCACCCAGGAATTGGCCAGTAAATAGAAACAAATAGAATAATTGACCTCTAGGTTGCTCTGATTACATCTGACACCCAGGGAAATCATTTTATGGATGGGATAAAAGGCATTCGTCTGAGCCAGTGTCTCTTGGATGCTGGGGCTGATGGTGGGGTCTGTTTCTAATGATAATGGTTGGATAAACAGTGAATCCCACTCATATCCTTCCCAGCCTGAGGAATGCAGAAGCAGCACCATGACAGCTTGGCTGTAGACGTACACAACAAGAAGAGTCTGGGCTCCTTTCTGTTCTGGCATCTTCCCTTAACCTCTTGAAACTGGCCGTTTAACAGGTGAAGTCATAGTCTGCTTGTCGGAAGCATTTGGATAGCTCACGCACCAGCCCTGTGGTACGGTGTCTGTTGCTGAGATCACTGGCGTCCTGCAAGGGAGACGTTACCTTTTTCCTTGAGTGCAGAATGAGCAGTTTGTCTGTGCACAGCCCAGTGCCTTTCAGCGATGCATTTCCTTTGATCCCTAGCTTATTAAAATATGCAAATCTAAACTGTATCTTACTAATGTGATCCTTTGTGTTCAAGCTGTGGGGGTCTGAGAAAATCCTCTTTCTCTAATATATTTGGATTTTTAATGTGGAAGTGTGACAAGAGAGCTTGGGTTTCTGCAGGCCATATTTTCTAATCAACTGCTATGAAAGGTTTTTTTTTTTTTTATTGTGATGCTATTTCTTGCTTTCTTGGAATACAAGGAGATAAGGAATAATAACTTCATTGTCAAGCCCCACGTAGTCTCAAGTATGTCAAGATCCTTATTAATTTGCTATTATTTCTTCAACATGGCAGTGACTCTGGCTTACAGGAGCATCCTGGATGCATGTATTAAAGATGTTCCTGATGTTAGAGATAGTCAATCCATACTCTCCAAGGTCCTGATGAGGTCTCAGTCTCTCTCTCTCTCTCTCTCTCTCTCTCTCTCTCTCTCTCTCTCTCTCACACACACACACACACACACACACACACACACACACACCACATCTATCCCTTGCCCCTCCACAGGCTAGCATGGTGTGTGTTCATGTTGCAGGTGTCCAGCTGGTCCCTTGCCTGGTTTTGAAATGTAGTCATCAGAGCCTGTGTACACCTGTTTTTAGAACAGTTTTTCCTTTAAAAAATTTTTTAAGCATTTGAAATATAATTTGAATCGTTAAGAATTG
This sequence comes from Mus caroli, assembly GCF_978045245.1. NCBI lineage: Eukaryota > Metazoa > Chordata > Mammalia > Rodentia > Muridae > Mus > Mus caroli. The sequence goes on from NW_028227275.1 coordinate 2,937,256, forward strand.
ACCCCGTGGGACTATAGATGTGTTTTCCTCATGTGTACCGTTCCTTGCCCTCACTCTCTCATCATATCTCCGTGCCCTCGAATCAGCTTCCTCCTCCTGTTTAATGATTCTTTTTCTTAAGATCAAAGCTAATTATTTCACAAAAGCCATCATATGGAAACGATCGTTTTATATTTACAAGGCTGTCAATAAACTCCTCCCTACCCCAGTATAGCTCTTTCTGAAATAGTCTTGGGGATAGCGAGAGTCTTGGCGAGGTAGAAAAAAGCAAATGATCTGTTTAATAATCAAAGGAACAGCCATGAGCACCACGAGCCTTCTCTCTCTCTGTGTTATCTCATCCAGTCTTACAAACATCCTGAGGCAGTTTGGCCTGTTAGCACCACAGACTTACTTAATAGTTGGGGGAAGGGAGGAGAACTCAGGTTGATGGACTTGACAAAGGGTTCCTGGGTTTTAGGGGTCAACTTGGGGTGTAGTTTCAGGGCTTTGGTTAAGAGGCTGTAACCTGTACCTCTGGGAGGACTTGAATTTTTTCCCTGGCTCTGCCACAGCTCACCATGTGGCTCCAAGCCTTCTCCCACTTGTAAATTAGAATTCTAGACTAGGTTGTCTCTGAGGTCACATTCAGCCCTAAAGTTTTAACAGTTTTTTTTTTCAAGACACAGTTTTTCTGTGTAGCCCTGACTGTCCTTGAAGTCCTTCTGTAGACCAAGCTGGCCTCAAACTCTCAGAGATCTGCCTGTCTCTGCCTTCTGAGTCCCTGGATTAAAGGTGTGCACCACCAATGTCAGACAAGTTTTATTCTTACTGTTTTAAAATGCTCAAAGGTGCCACTCAAAGACAAAAAGACAGACACACACAGACACACACACAGGCACACACACAGACACACACAGACACACACACAGACACACACACAGACACACACACAGACACACACAGACACACACACAGACACACACAGACAGACACAGACACACACACACAGACACAGACACACACACACACAGACACACACAGACACACACACAGACACACACACAGACACACACAGAGACACACACACACAGACACAGACACACACACACACACACACAGACACACACACAGGCACACACACAGACACACACAGAAACACACACAGACACACACACAGACACACACACAGACACACACAGACACACACACAGAGACACACACACACAGACACAGACACACACACACACACAGAGACACACACACACAGACACAGACACACACACACACACACAGACACACACACAGACACACACACAGGCACACACACAGACACACACAGACACACATACAGACACACACACAGACACACACACAGACACACACACAGACACACACAGACACACACACAGACACACACAGACACACACACACAGACACACACACAGACACACACAGACACACACACAGACACACACAGACAGACACAGACACACACACACAGACACAGACACACACACAGACACACACACACACAGACACACACACAGACACACACACAGACACACACACACAGACACACACACACAGACACACACACAGACACACACACAGACACACACACAGAGACACACACACACAGACACAGACACACACACACACACACACACACACACACACAGACACACACAGAGACACACACACACAGACACAGACACACACACACACACACACAGACACACACACCATATTCTCTGTAGCAGTGGATTAAAGCACAGAAGAAGGATTTCATCTGTCATCTCTCATCACATTATTCACTTCCAATAAGCAGAGATTATTATAACTTACACTCAAAAGAAAAAAAAAAGGCTACCTGTGGCTTTCTGACACCTCCTGCAGTGTCCCCAGGAAACGGATATCTGGGGGAGGAGCAGGGTAGGTGGGAAATGTGGAGGACCTATTTTTAACAGGCTCCTTCCTCCGCCCTCTCCAGCTCTGGTAAGGAGGTTTCCCTAGCCCTCCTTCTCAGATGAGGCAGGATAGTTCATAAAGGAAATCACAGAAGCATTGTAGAGAAAAACTTAGATGTGCTGGGTGCGGGCGTACTGTGAGAGGGGATGGCAGGCAGGTGCAGCTTTCTGTGTCATTCTCTCACATGTGCCAGCTGATGTGAAGTGACAGGCGGTGGCAGAGTCCAGCTAGGTGATAGTGACTTCTTTTGTCTTGATAAAATTGGTTGACCTTTCTTCTGACGGTCTGGGCATAAGCTGGTCTTTTATGAAGGAAGAAAAAGAGTTGCCACGCTTGTATTTTCAAATGTAAAAGGGTTTGGGGAAAACCACCAGCCCCAGTTAAGAGGCCAGGTGAACGTGACCTTGGATGATGGACAGCTGCTTCAGCCAGTCATGTGCTCTGTCCGCTCTGCCCCCCAGCCCAAACAGCTCTTTCCAAGTCATTTTTATAAGTCTCTCCACAAGCTGGCTTCCTGCATGCTTTAGAATGTGCATGCTAAGGGTTGTCTGCCTGTTTTAGTATAGTGTCCCACATATAGAAACAAGCATAAACTACGTGAATGTGCACACAAATACCCACTAACACAGCTAAATAGACAGCCCTCACATTTCTCCTCCTTCCCCACTCACAGAAATCATGATGTCCCTTTGCCATGCCCTGATCCCCTGAGTAGATCTAATTTGAAGATTCAGACCTCACTTTGTTACCCCAGAAACAGAGCTTTTCCCTTCCAGTTCTAAGGAGAAGCATCAAGCCAAGTGCCTAGATGATTATTTTTTAAAACTGGAAAACTACAGAAGAGGTTTCCATGGGAATTAGTGGTGAACATTCTTATACTCTGACCTTTCCTCCTTCAACATTCCCTCCTGCCCAGCAGGGTGGTGCAGGTCAGGCATTTGAGGAGATGAACTGAGTTTGGATATAACCTGAGGCCCGGTTACTTCTGGGGCGTCACTAGAGTGTGTCTGGAGTGTAGGGGCTGTACAGTGGTCTCCTAGATGCCCAAAATCACAGCATGAAGGTCGGGGATCAGAGGTCACATAGTGGTAGGGATGTAGCGGTGAGTCTTGGGTAGCCCACACCTAATGTTGGCAATGTGAAAGTAAGCCAAAGTGTAAAATGTATGTCAGAATGTCAGAAGCTCACGGAGGGACAAATGTCAGATCAGTAAGCGTGGGAGATTGTAAGTGACTCTTCTAGTTGATACTTGCTCACATGGAGAACATCCTCCCATAGGGAAGTGTGATGGTTTATATATGATCCGCCCAGGGAGTGGCACTATTAAAAGGTGTGGCCCTTTTGGAGTAGGTGTATCACTGTGGGTATGGGCTTTAAGACTCTCTTCCTAGCTGCCCGGTAGTTAGTATTCTCTTAGCAGCCTTCAGATGTGTGTGTGTCAGATGAAGATGTAGAACTCTCAGCTCCTACCGCACCATGCCTGCCTGAATGCTGCCATGTTCCCACCTTGATGATAATGGACTGAATCTCTGAACCTGGAAGCTAGCCCCAATTAAATGTTGTCCTTATAAGAGTTGCATTAGCTATGGTATCTTTTCACAGCAGTAACTAAGACAGGAAAGAACTTAGTGATGTTGTCTGTACAATTACTGTATTAGTCAGGGTTTTACTGCTGTGAACAGACACCATGACCAAGGCAAGTCTTATAAAAAAAACATTTAATTGGGGCTGGCTTACAGGTTCAGAGGTTCAGTCCATTATCATCAAGGTGGGAGCATGGCAGTATCCAGGCAGGCATGGCACAGGAGGAGCTGAGAGTTCTATGCCTTTATCCAAAGGCTGCTAGTGGAAGACTGACTTCCAGGCAACTAGGGTGAGGATCTTATACCCATACCCACAGTGACACACCCATTCCAACCAGGTCACACCTATTCCAACAAGGCCACACCTTCAGATGGTGCCACTCCCTGGTCCAAGGATATGCAAACCATCACAATTACGAACACACCACTTACTCTTGTCTGAGACTTCACATTTCTTTTTTCAATGCAGCCTCCTATGTTGTAAGAACTCCTGACCACAGACAACCTGGGGTTCACTCAGATATTGGGATCTGTGGCCTCCAGGTCATTCTCTTACATGTTTTTGTAGTTTTTATTAAAATACTTTATTATCACTTTATAAGTGTGTGTGTGTGTGTGTGTGTCTTTGTGCACGAGTTAAGTGCCTGCAGGAGCTGAAAGAAAACATTGGCCTGCCTGGAGCTGGGGTTACAGGTCATTATGAGCTGCCTAACATCCCTGCGGGAAATTGAACCTGGGTCCTTTCGAAGAGCAGTATGTGCTCTTAGCCACCAAGCCTCAGATCTTTATATTATCACAGCACACGTAGACTGACAGGTATGTGAGTACTGCTCATGTGTGTGTTCACCTGTGTATGTTCACCTGTGTGTGCTCACCTGTGTAGGTTCACCTGTGTGCTCAGCTGTGTGTGCTCAGCTGTATATGCTCAGCTGTGTATGCTCACCTGTGTGTGTGTGTGTGTGTGTGCTCACCTGTGTGTGTGTGCTCACCTGTGTGTGTGTGTGCTAACCTGTGTATGCTCAGCTGTGTGTGCTCATGTGTGTGCCCACCTGTGTGTGTGTGCTCACCTGTGTGTGTGTGTGCTCACCTGTGTGTGCTCACCTGTGTATGCTCATATGTGTGCTCACCTGTGTTTGCTCATGTGTGTGCTTACCTGTTTGCTCACCTGTGTGTGTGCTCACCTGTGTTTGCTCACCTGTGTATGCTCTTATATGTGCTCACCTGTGTATGCTCACCTGTGTGTGTTCACCTGTGTGTGCTCAGCTGTGTGTGCTTACCTGTGTATGCTCACCTGTGTGTGCTCACCTGTGTATGCTCACCTGTGTGCTCACCTGTGTGCTCACCTGTGTATGCTCTTATATGTGCTCACCTGTGTATGCTCACCTGTGTGTGCTCACCTGTGTATGCTCACCTGTGTGCTCACCTGTGTGTGCTCACCTGTGTGCTCACCTGTGTGTGCTCAGCTGTGTATGCTCTTATATGTGCTCACCTGTGTATGCTCACCTGTGTGTGTTCACCTGTGTGTGCTCAGCTGTGTGTGCTTACCTGTGTATGCTCACCTGTGTGTGCTCACCTGTGTATGCTCACCTGTGTATGCTCACCTGTGTATGCTCACCTGTGTGCTCACCTGTGTATGCTCACCTGTGTGCTCACCTGTGTATGCTCACCTGTGTGCTCACCTGTGTATGCTCACCTGTGTGTGCTCACCTGTGTATGCTCACCTGTGTGCTCAGCTGTGTGTGCTCACCTGTGTATGCTCACCTGTGTGCTCACCTGTGTATGCTCACCTGTGTATGCTCACCTGTGTATGCTCACCTGTGTGCTTACCTGTGTTTGCTCACCTGTGTGCTCACCTGTGTGTGCTCAGCTGTGTATGCTCTTATATGTGCTCACCTGTGTATGCTCACCTGTGTGTGCTCACCTGTGTGTACTCAGCTGTGTGTGCTCACCTGTGTGTGCTCAGCTGTGTGTGCTCAGCTGTGTGTGCTCAGCTGTGTGTGCTCAGCTGTGTGTGCTCACCTGTGTGTGCTCAGCTGTGTGTGCTCAGCTGTGTGTGCTCACCTGTGTGTGCTCAGCTGTGTGTGCTCACCTGTGTGTGCTCACCTGTGTGTGCTCATGTGTATGCTCATGTGTGTGCTCAGCTGTGTGTGCTCACCTGTCTTTTACTTTTACTTTTTTATGTAGACATTACCACTTGGTAACCGCTTGCCTGCATATCCAACACTGTTTTGAGGCTTACCCTTTGATACATTGCAGGCTTCACTCAGCCTGGGTTACGTTGTCTGGCTGTGTGACTGTACTCTATATTTTCTGTCTCCTGTCACTGAGCATTTGGGATCTAATAATGACTAATTGGAAGTAAACAATGTACAGGACAATCTGACACAGTTAGGCGAGTGACAGATCCTTTGCAGCGAGCATCTCCAAACTCTCGCTCAAGTATTTGCTAAAAGAATTGTGGAGACTCGTGCCTCCTCTTACAGTTTTAATTGACAGCTGAGATACATCAGCCTCAGTTCCTGTAATTTGAAACGAGCTTGTCATTTACATAATATTATGATATAGATATTTGAATATAAAAGTAAGGGTCATAATATTTAACAAAACTCGTGAATGAAAACAGGATAAGAACTGAGTTCTGGAATCTCTTTGAAGTAATTTGCTGCTAAGGCAGTTGGGTGTCGCTCAGCGGGTAGAGCACTGACCTAGTTAACGGGAGTCCCTGAGTTCAGTCTTGGACACTGCCAGAGTGGGTATTAGTGACACATGGGCTTGCAGTGTAACCAGCGCCTGCCTCTCCAGAGGCAGAAGCTGGAGGAAAAGGACTTGAGATTCATCCACTGTGAGGTTCTGCTGCTGCCTTCAATCATCATCAGAACAATGTGAAACTCTGCGCTAAGATTTCCTTAGTTATTAGAAATATACTTCCTTGGCTACTTTAAGTCGAAATTACTTTCTTTTGTGTCCTCAGAATTTTACCTCGATACACTGTAATTTTTTTCCATGATAACCTCTATTATCAGTTGTCAGGGGCTGTATTTTCATGTTCATATGGATCTTTCAAGCACCATTCCACTGACCTCGTGACTGACCTCATGACTGACCTCCTGACTGACTTCTGAGTTCTAGTCTTTTACCACTTTAAGACTTCAGGCATCTCTCCCTAGGAATAACTTTGTTGCTAGTTTTTCATCCTAATGGGGTTAATGTATCTGTTTTCTCCATGATGTGGAAGTGTATACATGTCTTGTGTCAGTGTCTCTCTTCTCTCAAGCTTGCCACTATGTCTGCTTCCCTCTAAAAGTTTCAAAGTTTTGATTCTTGTAAGTATTTAAAATTTACTTTCAATTACGAATCCTTTAGATTCATATATAGTATATATTGCATGAAGTACTTGGATCTATTAAGCTCTTAAGGTTTTAGTTAGAAGAGATTTTTTTTCAGCTCATATTACCTTATATTCCTTATAAGTAATCAATACTAATGCTCAGGGCACATCATGTATGCAGTTTACTATTTATCAACTTAAGCTGAATTCCAATGTGGTTGGTCTTGGAATAATAGGGGCAAATTTTATACTGCCTGGCCTAAACACCAGAATAGGTAACCGCATGAACACTGTGAGTCAGTCCATGGTACCAAATTATCAGTGCACAGTTAGAGCTTAAGCTGTCATTGGCCTACCCAAAGCTTTTATGTGGAGAAAATTTATCTTGCTAATACGCTGTGATTTCCAGGATAGCATTTTATTTTTTGGCAGTAAGATCTGGTCTAGCAGATTCACGTGGGAGGAATTAAAGATTCCCCAGGATCACCCAGATCCACCTACAAAGCCAGACTGGGAGCAAAATCCTTGCTCCTTGAGAGAGCAAGATTCTTATGTTCAAAGAAACAGAAGCATTACTGGCTTGATGGCCTGTCATTCCGTTCTGCCAACCAGAGCGGTGATGGGGGAACCCCAGCTTAGCACACGTCCTCCAGCAAAGTCATCAGACTCTGAGTCGCAGACTCACGGGAGAGCATCCCGCTAGAACTGGGATCCAGACCACTGGGTCTGTCTATTCCGGTCCTTCTGAGGGAGCTGTTGACTTCATCGTGAGTTTATCCTCTGTTGAAGGATTTTGACTTTGTTCCCGTGGCTTTTCCAGTGTGTTGTCAAAATTTCCGCACTCACTGCAGGAAGGGAAGACTACAATAGAGGGAGGAGCCATGGCAGCTAGTGACGTTTTCTCTCTGTGAATCCAACTAATGTTCAGGTGGTAGCCGCAAGGTGTGGACATCACCTTGCCATCAGCTCAGAGCAAAGTGACAAAGAAATGTGGGGCTGTAGCATGGAAACTGCCATCAAAGCTGTTTATAGATCGTCTTGGATACTCAACCAGTTGTTTCTATGGGTCTGCCCAAGGGTCAGTGGACTAGTCATTCTATGCTAAAGACAATTAAAGAATTTAATTCCAACCCACTTCTTCGTAGAGTCAGTGGCCTTCCAGATGTTAGGGGGAAAACCCGTGGAGTTGATGGTTACAGTTTGAGAATAGCTCTGCCCAGTGGTCTGAAACCCAGCCTTCAGACCTGGTATATCAGAATACCTCAGCTTTCTTCTCTGCAGTAATTCAATTTGAACGAGTGCACACTCGGGGTATATGAACCATACGACTGGTTTTAAGCAGGGATAAAGCTGAGATCATCCTCCCTCCATCCTGAATGGCACAATCATTTTTTATTTCATTCTGCTCGGCCCAGGAAGCAATTAAAGCTCCCACAGTATGAAGCATTTTCATCAGGTAAGGCATTAAAAATACCAGCCTGTCAGAGTGGGAAGTGGACCTGGGCTTTACTGCATCTATTCTTCAACTGCACTAAGGCATGACACGGCAAATAGCATTCATTTCATGCAGGGGAAAAATAAGGTCAGCCTTGGCTTTAATCTTTATTATGAGGGGCCCAGTCCCCACTGGAATGGAATGAGTGGATGCACCCCATTTAGCTTAAAGTAACAGATCTATAGTGAGCTGTTAATTTGTAGGTAAATACGGGTTTTCCACTGTTGATGTTTCTTGATCCACACAAAGTGGTTATATTAATACTGAAACATTATTAATCAATAGTCGGCTCTTTAAAAATACATCAGTGAGACTACCCAATTACCTTTAAGTATACATCAAAGGGCAGCTGAGCAACCTGACACACACACACCCAGAGTCCATTTAGAAGCCACTGGACATATTAATTAAAATTTTTAGTTACAATGAACTCGTACACTGTGGCTGGAAAGAAAAGATGCCTTTGGTAACTAACAACGATGGTGAATTGAAAACTAAGAATTTGAAAATAACCATTGGGAACCAGAAAGATCTTGTGGATTTCAGGGATAGTGGGGCATGGGATAGATCCAGCGTGGAAGAGGTTTCTGTTGGGGCAGTGAGCTGAGGATGCAGGTGAAGGGAAGAGCGGGGTTCTCAGATATGATACTAAGTGCTATCAAGGGAAAGAAATTTTCACTGAGTACCAGTAAAACCTCACTTTGAATTAAAAATCAACACCTTGAGGTAGGTAACACAATCCTTGCTGTGTCCCGAGGTGTGGAGGCATCAATGAACTTGATCATTAAGGTGACCACAGATGCCCCCCCCCTTGAGTGATCCTGCACTTCCTGTCCCACCTATTATGGTGCCCTTGGTTGTTCTGTCCTCTATCAGCAACAGGGAGCTTCCTTCCCCCACTGAAGGTCTCACTGATGACAGCCCACCATGTAGTTCTCATCTGTGGAGATCACTGGTCTGGTACCCTGCTGTTATAGAAAGCCCAGAAGCTTAAAATTGTTCTCCATCCCAGCTCTGTTTACATGTTCATACACTGCCAGGAGACAGACCGGAACTCTTATGATGAATTAAAACACTACGCCCATTATACCACACACTACCAAGACCTGGATGGCCCAAGGAAGAACACACCACCATAACATGGCCACCATTACTGACTCTGGTCTTCTCCATTCTTACTGGGCAGCTTTGTCAGCTAGAGGCAGTCTCATCCCTTCTATAGGAGGCAGCCAATTGAGTCCCTGCGACTGTTAAGGGCCACACACCTGTACCATTTTCTCCCCAGCCACCTCCGTGTCTGTCCCTAAGCCATTATCCAGCACAAGCCATCCACTGAGAATTGTGAGAGGTGTAACTGATTGTCATTTGACACAAACGAAGTTTTTAGGTGGGCATTAGTCACTGTGTGAGATGCACTCACGTCAGGTGGAAGTAGTCAATTATAGACTAGAGGTTTTATGGCTACATTATTACCGTCATACTATTAGGTTTTCAGCTGTAGGATTCTGTCGGATCGATCCATGCCAGGACATTGATGGATAGCTTTGTTCTTCAAATGTCAAATATGTGGGGCTTCTGTACATTATGTGTTTACTGACACACTAATCTTGGGTAGATACCTTTCCCCTAGGCTGTGTTCAGCTCTTACAGAGGTCTGCTCTCTTCCCACAGAAGGCTGTTGAGGGCTTCCAATCACATTTGAAGTTTTCTTTCTCACCTCTCACAAAAGGACTGATGAATTGTTGGCATTTTAGAGAAGTGCTCACTACACAGAGGAGATCTCTTATCTAAGTAAACAAAGAGTGAGACCTCCCGTCTCTTTATTCCCATCTTAATATGCCGATATCACAGTGAAATCAGTGATTGATTTCAGAGTTTAGCTTATATTTCTGGAACTTTGTCTTGCTGTTTGACTTGTCTTTTCTTTTAAATTACACACATTGTGTGTGTGTGTGCCTGTGTGAGTATGTGCCTGTGTGTATGTGTGCCTGTGTGTGTGTGAGTGTGTACCTGTGTGAGTGTGTGTGTGTGAGTGCCTGTGTGAGTGTATGTGCCTGTATGAGTGAGTCTGTGAGTGTGTGTGTGCCTGTGTGTGTGTGAGTGTGTGTGTACCTGTGTGAGTGTGTGTGTGTACAGGTCATTGTACATGTGAGGCGATCGGAAGACAAGTCACTGAGAGTTGATTCCCCTCCTGCTAGATGGGCTCTGGGGATAAGCTTAGTGGTGTTTTTCCCTGCTGAGCCATCTTGGCCTCTCTGGCCCTTGATCTACCTTCCCCAGAGTCACATTTCATCTTCAGTTGTCTCAGATCCCTGCCTCTGAACTCTGAACCTCAACCACACTCTAGTCTCCAGCCATCTCCAAGTGTGGTCCTGTTTACAACACTGGGCAGATTGAAATCCTTCCAGAGTTGTGTGAAGCTCTAAGGGCAGACTCTAAAAAAATTAAAACTAATAACTCTTTAATCTGACATTGATAGCGTGATGTCTCTCATACCATAAACCAGCTAAAACTAGGAGAGATCATAATTTCCCACTAAAAAGCCAACTTGGCTTCCATTTTCTTTCCACCCAAGAACTTCTAAGAAGGCACACCCTGGCTCACAAAAATGTCCTCTACCTTCGCAAGTCACATGCCCCGTCTTGGAGCTCTGTGTCCCTAGACCAGGAGCCACGTCCAGCTGTGGTTCACACTGTAGCATCTAACCAGTGCTCTTGGGTAGGCTCATTAGCTGCTGCCCCTGGGGGAGGAAGACACTGTCCAATCTTTGCTGGCAGCTCTAGACAGACATCTCAGGGCAGATTCTTGGGAGATACTCAGTTTTCATTTCCTAAGGTCAAAGGGCAGAAGGCTCATTAGTACCCATGTTGGGCAGTGATTTGGTAGGAATGCAGTCACAGAGATGAGACTCCTTTGATTCTTACTGTTTCTGAAAACAAAGTCTCCCCCCACCCCCACACTGAGCCTGCTTCATTAGAGACAGGGATCCAGGACATCCTAAAGGGTAAACCTCCACTTTGGCTTTTTAGCCCTCAGTGGCTTTTACACAGAAGGGCAGTGTGGCTGGCTGTGCTGAAACAGGCAGTTTTTGCTTTTCCTGTGCAGGAGTGCCCTCACCAAAGGGTGACCCTGTACCTCTGGCAAGTCCTGGGGTGCTGGGTGCAGCATTAGCGGTTGACCCGGTCCAGGGCACTTGCCTTGAAGGTCACTGTGATCTCTCCAGGCATGAAGCTGATGGAACCATCCTGACCTCGACTCTCACATTAGCTTCAGCCCAGAGTTAAATGGAACCATTCATGTGGACATCGCTCACAAAAGTCAGCTGCTGTGCTACCTTTTCTCGGTTAGAAAAAGCTCACTTGGATGCTTGGAGGGATTTTCAGTAGAGCACAGGCTTTTTTTTTTTTTTTTTTTGCTTCAGCTGTAGTTTTTTTTTTTCTTTTTTTAAACTCAGAAAACATCCTAATGGACAAAGGAGTTTTGGGTGTTGACATAGTTCTCAATGAACCCTTGATTTTTTTAATTTATATAATTTCCATGTCATCGGGAATATAAAAGTTAACACTCTGGTGTGAGAAGCTATGGGAAGCTCCATTGTAGAAGCAGAAGCTGTGGCACTCATCTGCCTCAAGAGGCGAACAGCATTTCATGGACAGGTGCCAGGCGAGGGGAGGGGAATAGGAGGGGGAGAACTCCCTTTCCTGGAAGTGGCTTGGTGCCCAGCACCATGAGGCTAGAATTGTATTTACTCTGAAAATCCCCCTGGGAGAAGTTGCTGAACCTTAAAGTTATCAAGAGGTAGTGGAGGTCCCGAATGAGGACTTCTTCAAATAAAAACACCTGGCTTTGAACAGTCTTTGAGCTAACTGGTATGGTCTTTCAAATAGGGATCTAACAAGGATCAGAGGGTACAGGTGTGAATGTATTTATTTGCAATTTAAAGCCAGAGAGTGGAGGGGGATCAGGAAGAGCAGGAAGACTTCTCATCAGCCCATTAAATAAAACTCGGTGTTCAGCGAGCCACGCTTATCACACACAATCCTGCCCATTCTGCTGTGTTCTGCTTCTACAGCTCAGAGGAGTGGGCTCCCGAAAACATGGGAGAGAGGGTTGTCTTCCTCATGTGCTTCAGCTTAAGCCACCTAGAAAGTATGAACACAGTAGTCATCTGGTCTACCACGACTGAACTGTGGATAAAGACAGTCACCTGCACACTGCAGTCATCTGGTCTACCTTGACTGAACTGTGGATAAAGACTGTCACCTGCACACTGCAGTCATCTGGTCGACCTTGACTGGAGACATGGATAAAGACTGTCAACTGGATCTTCCTGGGGAGATAGCTGAAGGGCTGATGCATCAGAAAGCACCTGATTGGGTCCACAATCTGAAAGTGTGTCCAGAGGCAACTGGAAACGGAAAGCCAGGTTTGCTGTGGAGATAAGTGACTGTGGAGGCGGAAGACCATAGGAAAGGCTTTTGCCATGGAAGGTCTTCCAGCTCCCAGATTTGCCTGTCAGAGTCATGGGAGCTGTGTAAAATATAAGATCTTAGAGTGTAGCCAGATTTGATAACTCCTGGAAAGAATGGTTGGACACTAAAATCTGTTTTTACAAAAGAGAACGTGTATTATTTACTGCAAATAGGAGGACACCATAAAGCCCGTGACCAAACAAAATCTCACTCAGCTAGCTGGACAGGAAGGGAACCCCTTGACTGCAGGGAAACACGGTCTTAAAAGACCAACTTTGCATCTAGGGAGGTGGCACACAAGCATGAGGACCAAAGTTGGGATCTTAAAACTCACACGAAAGATGGGGGGCCTGTCCACCCACTGTGATTGCACTTTGAAGGGACCTGAGTCAGGGGATCCAGCTTACTGGCTAGACTAGCATAACCAGTGAGCTCCAGGTTCAGCTGGAGACCCCGCCTCAAGGTGTGGAGGGTGATGAGAAAGACATTTGAGGTCAACCTCAGTCTGTCACAGCACCAGCACACACATGCGTGTAAGTCTACACACATGGGAACACACAGGAAGTCCCAGTTGTGCCAGCTCACGAGCTCTCCTGTGTACTCCCGCTCTCTCTCTCCCCCCCTCACACACACACACACACACACACACACACACACACACACAGTGTACATTAAACAAAAGATAGACATAGAATTCAGAATCAATCCACCTATCTGACTCACTAAGGGCCATTCCTTCTCCGCCAGCATCTTCTGGAATGTAGCCACACTATTGCAAATGTTTTCCCCACCAACTGGCTCCTTCTGTCCTGACCACAGTTCCTGGCTATACTGGCCTTTTGTGAACACAGAGCCCTTTAAATACAAAGCATTGCTATTATTATTCATGCAGCTCCTGTTTATCTTCCCAAAAGAAACAATTGAGCTGTAGCAAATGAGTGATCGTTCCAGGGTTGTGGCTAAGGGAAAAGCCACTGCAGGTGGAGCGGCTTAATGGGGTATTAATTGGAACGCAGGTGAAGGCAAATAGGTAGCACAGCAGGTATGTAAATAGGCTCGTGGGAGGAAAGGCATTGAATTTTATGCTCTTTAACTAAAAATAAAGGCTTGATATTTAGCTTATCTTTGCTGAAATCCACACTGTGAGGCCCTGACAACCACGACATCACCATCGATTCATTATCTCAGCATCCGCTCAGCTACTTAACAGGATCTTCAGTCTCGTCTTTGCCTTGGCTTTAAAATGCAGACTTTGTCTTCTCTGTGTGTCTATCAGAGGCCAGGACAATTGTTGAGAGTTTTTGAGTACAAGCAACCTTTGGGTCCCTTGCCCATCTTCTGGTTGTATCAAGTTTCCCATAACATTGTAACTGGATAAAGAGCTCACAGAACATACTTTCAAACAAGCATACCCGTTCCAGGTAGCCACCTTATAAACAAGGTATGCCAGGCAGAGCACCATTTTGAGACACATCATCAGGCAATGGTTCTCAGAAGCAATTTATCAGTCACGCACAGGAACTGAAAAGCTCTACCATAGACACTTCCCTTCCTCTCTTCTCCTAAGCATTTTGTTCAACATTACCACCTAACTAAATGCCATTGCCTTTTAAGCCTCATCCCTGGGGCTACTGGGGCTGTGGAGATAGCTCAGCAGTCAAGAACACTGGGTTACTCTTCAGAGGACCCACGTTCAATTCCCAGCACCCAGATGGAGCTCACAACCCTTTATAACTTTTGTTCCAGGGAATCTGGTGCCCTCTGCTGGCCCCTGTAGGCACTGCATGCAGGTGGTGCAAGAAAAACAAAACACTCAAATAATTAAAATATTTTTTTAAAACCGTTCCTGATGCAGAGACTCAGGATTGCTCAGAGATTTTATGAAAAGCACCTCTCAGACTACTAGGAGAGAGCTTCCAAAGTCTCCAGAGAGCTGGTAGCATTTTTGAGGTAACATTTCACCTTCCCACCATACCTCACATTAGACATTCTTTTGTATAGTTTTAATTAAAAATCACATTGTTTCTGTCTTTCTTTTCCTCCTTCTAATCCTTCCCATATAGCCTGCCTTGCCTGCTCTTGAAATCATGGCCTATTTTTCTTAATATTTAAAAACACCCCAGGACCTTCTGGTAGAAAACCGTTCTGAGACCACCTCATTGGGTAATTGTTCTCAGAAGTCACCCACAGGAACAAAAATCTCTAACATAGAGGATCCATCCCTTCCTTTCTCCTGATGAGCATTGTCTACATTACAACAACCTACTTTGTTCAACACTCACTACTAAATGACACTTGGCTTTTAAGCCTCATTTCTGGGTCTGTGTGTGTGTGTGTGTGTGTGTCTGTGTCTATATGTTAGGTGTGTGTGTGTGTTTCTGTGTGTATCTGTGTGTGTACATTGGGTGTGCATATGTGTATGTTGGGCATGTGTGTGTGCCTGTGTCTGTATGTTGGGTAAGTATTTCTGTGTGTGTGTGTTGGGTGTGTGTATGTGTGTGTGTGTATGTGTCTGAGTGGGTGCATTTTTGTGTCTGTGTGTAGGTTGGGTGTGGGTTTCTGTGTCTGTGTGTATTTGGGTGTGTGTCTCTGTCTGTGTCTGTGTGTCTCTGTGCATATGAACGTGCTTATCTGCCCAGTCCACTTAGTATTCCTTGTGTGCATATGATTTTAGGGCTGCCCGTTGGTATTGAATAACCAGGTAGGGGCTCATCTCTAAGGCAGAGTTTTTCTCCCACTCTGAGCATTCCTTAGTTGCCTGTAGTTCTGTGTCAATGGGTGTTGCCCATTAGTATTTCTTCCTTCCATGTCTGTTGGTGTTGTACTTCAGGTCTTATTCATGCAACCATAATTATTGGGGTATCATGGGTGTGGCTTCCTTGTCATTTCTTGGGGACGCAGCCTGATCCTTTGGCTCTTACAATCTTTCTGTCTTCTTTCCCGTGATGTTCCTTTTGTTTTAGGTGCAGGAGGTTTTGTTGTAAATGTATCAGCTGGGGCTGGGCACCACGTGATTACTCTAACTGCATTTTAGTTGATTGTGGTTTTCTGTAATAGTCTCCATCTGTTACAAAAAGAAGTTTCTTTGATGGGTAGTGAGAGAAACATCTATCTGTGGGTATAAAGATAAATATCCAGATGCAGTTAGAAATTATGTTGGTTTAATAAAGTGCCAGTAGTAGGTTCTTTTCTAAGGCCCAGCACTCCAGGGTAGTTGGCTGAGCTTCCAGGACTGGGAGTGATTTCCCTGCTGTTGAATGGATCGTAAGTCCAGTTAAAGAGCTGTTGGTGACTGCAGAGGTATGGGTGCCACTACTGTACCCTGAGGGTTATCAAGCAATTCTGATCATTGTTGTGGTCCATTGGCATCACAACCACCTTAAAAACGTAGGCACATTATCCTACGGACAGCTTTTTATTCACAGTAACCTGGAAAGTTATCTTTTTAAGCCATTTTCTATTCTTCTAATTGGTCTTCTCGGTGGCAGTATGGTGTTGGGGGAAAGCGAGGGAAGACTTGATTAGTTTGCTGGCCCATATTTGCTGCCTTCCCCGAGGAGACGCAGCACCTGTTTTGAAGATGTATTTTGTCTTTTACCATTGAAATCACTAAATACCAGTGGAGCTTGCATAGGCTAAATATTAGTGGATTTACTTTTCATACGCCATAAAATGAATTAGGTTTATTTTATCATGCAGATCCTTCCGATAGTTGAAGTACTCATTAATTTTACTGCTAATGAGATGTTAGCAATTAAATACCTTTAATTAATGAAAATCAGGGAAAAGCAAGGGCTGTTCTCTGTGCCTTCATAAAAACAGGGGGAAATAGTTATGGGCCTTGCTTTTATATGATGTTTGTGGAAAGACCACAAGTCTGAGCTACTTTTCTGGTCCAGAGAAGCCATTAAGAGATTTTGCTTTGGGAAAATGAGAAGAGCAGGCACATTTGGATGGCATAAGAGTGTCTGAGGTTGGAGAAGAGAGGCCCATAACTGAAAACCAGCCCTACATGTAATAGCAAATTTCATGGTTGAAGATGCAGCAGGATTGAATGCAATTAATAGTTCTGTAGCCATGGCTGAGTTCTGGGGTAGGCCCTGAGCACATAATTAGATTATTAAAAATGGCCTGTCTTAGGCCTGCTATTTCTAAATTGAAATCCAATTATGCTTTTATGATTTTTTTGCTGAAAAATGTTTAGCTGTTTTGCTTGAGTCTGCCTAGAAGACCGTTTCCTCTCTGCCTCAACGTTTGCACAAGTCACAAGACATTTGCAAACAAATCTGACCTCAATTATCTTGGAATCAATCTTTTGTTGGATAGAATATATTTTAATGAGTGTTTTTATGTCAAATATTGTAATCATGCCTCCTAACTTGAGGAATTTAGGGATGGTGATAGGAATAAAAAAAAATCTTTTTAATGGTAGGCGTGTGCATGTTATGTTTTTCATCTTTGTTTTTGTTTTTTTTTTGTTTTTTTTTTTTAAAAGAAGACTAACCATGGCATCTTAGCACTCAAAGAAGCATTATGCCCAGCTATGTGCTGGAGTGGGCTACAAGACAGACTTGGTGCCATTTGCAGTTGTTGGCAGCAGAGCTATAATAAAGCAGTTGTTTGCAGAGAGATGGCCTCCAAAATCTCATGCACTCCTGCAGTGTGGATTTAAATGCTAAGTTAAATATTTATGAACCCAGGATTTTTATAATTGATCATTCCATGATTTATACACTGTAATTATAATTAGGTTGAAAGAGATTTTAAAAAGCCAGTTCCCTGGTAGCCGGGGCCATTAAATAATGCTAAGCTGCCAAAATAAAAATTAGGTGGGAACCCAGCCACAGAGTTCTAAGTGCCTGTCCCCATGTCTGACACACAAGGAGGTACCAGGCCTTCCCAGGTAGGTCCTCTGCAGTGTGGACTCCTGCTTCACCTGGGATCATTTGCCATGCCTTTGTTTCAAACCTAGTTGAACATAAACAAATAGAAAATTTCAAGGAGCTGGCGTATAACAAAAGAAAAAGGTGGGGGAGGTTGGAAAGGTTAATTAAAAATGTAATGATCCCATTTGCTGAGACAGCACTCTTAATCACTGTAGCAGAGAGCCTGGGACTAGCACACCACTTACAAGAGACATCTAATTTTTTAAGGTATGGACATAGTTGGGGAGAGGTGGGATGAAGGCAGGTGACTGCATGCACGTTAGGAAATGGCAGTCTAAAGGATAGAAACTGCCTTTGACTCGTGGTTAACACTGGAAACTGTCTACACCACGTAGAAGAATTATTTACAAATCCGTAAGTGTTCAGAATGCTTTCCCTGTTCACAGCCCCAGAGAGCTTAGATTCGGCATCAGGCTTTGAGTAGTTGTGTAGAATGTAAAAAAGGGGGCCCAGCAGGAAGTGCACACCGTGTAACACAATAGGTCTGAAACGTGTGTAGATAGGAAAAAAAATAGACTCCAAACAGACGGCACATGGATCTTAAATGTAATTTTTTGCACCTCAGCTGGAAAAGGCCAAACCCATGAAGGATCAATTACAAGGGTCACAACCCATGTGATCAGATTTTGCCACCTGATCCTCTCAGATATCAGATGACAGTCAATGTGAGCTTCCAGAAAGGCTTGCCTACCCCTGGGAAGAGCTTGGCGCCTGGTGCTCGTTTTTTCATTTGCTGGGCTAATACATTAGAGGGAGACTATCAGAGAAGAGTGGTGGCTGTGTTAACATGGCAATTAATCAAGTCAGAAAGAAAGAAGGAACCAGCAGGGGCTCTGTTCTGCAGGCCCAAAAGAAGGGTGGAAAGACAGCCGGAAGTTGGCAAGCCTTGGTAAACAGCACTTTCCCACCGTGCCTCGTGAACCTTCTGTGTGCTCCGTCGTATTTCATGCAATCCATGCAGATTTTAATGCACTTACTGCTTGGTTCCTCCTCACAATCAGCAGAAATAGATCGCTCGCTGTCATCGCGGCTTCATCATAACACCAGTGGACTAGCGGGTGCTGGTGTTGACCAATAATGGTGGCCCTTTTCTGAGTGTAATGCCGACCGGTGGCAGCGGTGGCCTCTTTGATTTGGGACAGTGAGGGAATTATTATTTGGGAAAAGGCAGTTTCTTGCTTCAGAGATGTTTGAATTCGAATACTTCTCTCATCCCACTGGGCATCCCTGATATAACACGTCTCCTTGGGTGGGACAGACCTCTATGTTTGACCTGCTGCAGGTCAGGGTTGACTTTGGGTCCATGTTGGATTCCTGAATCAACAAAGAGGCCAGTGCCTTTGAGAGAATAGAACCTCTCTCTGCCTGTGGATTCATTCTGCCCTTGGTCATCGTTCTTAATATTTAAAGTTATTCTAAAGAGCAAAGTCTATTGTACAGCAAAGCAGAGGGTATTGTGGATTGCAGGGACTTCATTATCATGTCTTGAAAATGGGAAAGCAAGGTGCATGAGTGTGAAACTGACTGATACATTGATGCACAGATGATTGGACCACATTGAAAACCAAAATCTATCCAAGCCTGATAGCCCATACCTATAATCAAGACACTTGGGCAGTTAGCCCAGGAGAATTATGTTGGATTCAAGGACAACCTAGATTACGGACTTAATCAAAAAGCAGATAGGTAGATGATAGATAGATGATAGGTTAGGGTTAGTAGGTAGATAGGGATAGATAGATAGATAGATAGATAGATGACAGATAGACAGACAGCTAGATAGATGAAAGACAGACATACAGGGATATCAGATATATAGATGATGGATGACTTATAGATGATAGATAGATAGATGGATGGATAGATAGATAGATAGATAGATAGATGATAGGTGTTAGGTAGGTAGATGAAAGGTAGAGATAGATAAATAGATGATAGAGAGAGATAACAGATAGGTAGACAGACAGGTGAAGATAGATAGATAGATAGATAGATAGATAGATAGATAGATAGATGACAGACAGCTAGATAGAGATAGATGAAAGAGAGACAGGTGCTAGAGAGATTGAAAGAAATGATAGACAGATGTGGCTGTGATTTTTTTTCTTGTATCTCAATTATGTGATTCTCAAGTGTGAACTTTGTAGATGACAAACATCTTCACGTCACAGTGTCAGAGAGCCAGGTATGCCTGGGCCTAAGTTGTCACAGTGTCAGAAGGTGGAGTGTGCCCTCATTTTCCCTCAGCTGTGTTTTATGATTCATGCCATTGTGTATATCAAGAGTGGACCATCGTTTCTTACTCCTTGATGGTTCTTCATTGTCTGCCTGTTAGGCTGTGTTCCTGTCAGTGAATGCATGAGCCATTGGCAGTCTGGGGATATTGTCAGGACATTATCTGCTGGTCATAGTTTGAGAGCTTCCTACAGGAGAACTAACATCACTTTCTGGCACTCAGCAAAGTCTTCCTTCCCAAGTACATTACCTCTTTCCTAATTATTACTGTTACATACATATGTGTTACATACATATACATACATACATACACACAAACATACACACCCAAACGCATACAACCCACTGAGTTTATGTAGCAGTACACAGTTCATACATGTGTCAAGGCTTGACCATTTAGCATTAGACAGGCTACACAGGAGCTAGCACCTGGAGAAAACAGATCTTCCCTCTCTCTTGGCAGCCATTAGCTACACATAACACTTGCTCTTGGGGTGGGCCTCGTGGGGCTGTCCTTGTCACTATGAGGCCCTGTTTGGGCAGCCATATTGTTGAGACTGCATGGGTGTATCTTCCTAGTCATGTCTGGGACATGCGATGGCATCACAGATGTCCTGGTCCTCTTGTGTAGGACCTTCTGATACGGGGAGGGTTGGTTTTGGGGGTGCTTCTGGGCTCGTTCAACCTCCATCCCCCCTAATCCTATGCTCTGCCCTCAGCAATGCAACCTTGCTGTTGGTCATAGGTCTTCACTTAGATATTATGTCTGCTTGACATTACGGTGATCATTGAGTAGCATGTAAGTGTGGTTTGTTGTTTTTGTTTTGTTGGGACAGGGTTTTTCTGAGTAAAAGCCGTAGCTGTCCTGGAACTCACTTTGTAGACCAGACTGGCCTTGAACTCACAGAGATAGGCCTGCCTCTGCCTCCCAAGTGCTGGAATTCAATGCTTGCACTACCACCGCCCAGCTGTCTGTGTGGTTTTTATAAAACACTGCCTACATTTTCCCCAATGCAGGGTTGGACTTGCAGTCCCCAGTCAGCAAAGGGGAGGCTCCATATTTGCTCTGCACTTGAAGTTGCTGGTCTTTATTTTAACCATTGTAGCTGCTGAGTAAAATGTCCATTGTAGCTCTATTTTGCTTTTTTTTTTTTTTTTTTTTTTGCATAACTAATGATGTTGAATACTTAACATGGGATTATTGGGCATTTACACATTTATCTTTGTGACATGTGTTTAAACATTTGGTGTGTCTTGAAAAGGGTGCTTTCTTTTACTTTTAAAACGTTTTAAGCATTCTTCCTATTTTCCGATGGTAGCACTTTTTCTGATAGGTATTCGTGACTGTTTGTCCTGAAGGGCTTCTATGTATGTTTCTTTATCAGTGTTCTCGCATCAGTAGGAAGTTTTTAATTTCTCTGAACTCTAACCTAGGGAATTTTTTTGATGTTATTCTATTCCATGGTCCTATAATATTTATTGACTGCCTAGATTATTTTATTTTCTAACAAATTCGTGATTTTTGTCTTTATATTTACGTCTATCCTATATTGATTTTATGCATGCTGGGGGTGGGTGAGAATCTGGGATTTTTGTTTTTATCCTGGTGCTGTTTGTTATGAAGAGATTTTCTTCCTTATCCCCATTGGGTTTCTTTAGTATTTGTTTTCAAAACTCATATACCTGAGGGTAACTGGTGTGGACACCTGGCTGAGCCCTGCTCTGCTCCACTGTCCAGGCCGGTGTTGAACCTCACTGACTTCATGACTGTAGTTTTACAGTAAATCTTGAAGCCACTTGGGCATCTCAGCTTCATCCTCTGCATTATTTATGTTTCCATGTGAATTTTAGAATGTGAACGCCGATTCTAAAGCCTTAAGGTTTAGAGGTAATGGACGCTATTTATGTTGGGTCTCCTGTTCCATGAACATGGTATATATTCCATTCATAATTCTCTTTAATTTTTATCACTGGTGGTTCTTAACTTTTCAGTATCTAGACGTTGCATGTGTTTTTATTTGTTATATTTTTGTGTTGTTATTATTTTGTTATTTGCTATCTAGGTTATCTGGTACTATTGTAAGTGGAATTGCACTTTAAATTTCCCCAGTGGTTTGCAGCTAGTATATAAAAGGGATGAGTGTGTTAATTAGATTTGTTTAGTCATTCCACAATGTGGAGCAGCCTTACCTTATACCTTATAAATACTAGTTTGTCACCTAAAAGTTTAACTTGTGGTATAGGACAGTGACTCTGCACGTGACATGGTTGCTGTATCAGTGCAGCAGCTGTGACTGTGACCTGCTCAAGACCAAGCCACTCAACATTACACATGGACTGGGGAGGGAGGGGTGACTACCCAGGGAGGCAGGATCACCCTTGTGTAGGGATGTGGCCACTGGTAGGTTGCCCATGCCCCAGTGGGTGCCCCCACCCATGTGCCTGTAGAGTCCTCACTGAACTCCGGGTCATTGATAACACAGGATAAACCTGTGAACTCAAGAAGGTGCTTTTGTATTGATTATATTCTATCTTTGACAGGTAAATTTAGTTATTCTAGTGGTTTCATATATTCTTTGGGATTTTTGAAGTCCTTCGCAAACAGGCATGTTTCGGTGTGTGTGTGTGTGTGTGTGTGTGTGTGTGTGTGTTTATGTGTAGTGCTTTCTATTTATTTCTGTTGCTTTATTACAAAAGGGAAGATCTCTACTACAGTACTGAGTCTTCATGGTCCTT